>NC_081381.1:37507283-37812908 GCF_030684315.1 Stegostoma tigrinum | reverse complement strand
GATGTGACTCTTTTCACCCAGTTGAACAGAGAAAGCAATCTAATTTAAACAAAAATATAACACATTTATTGTGGCATTGAATCCACGATGAATAACTTTAACAATTTGGCAATGTTATTCAAAAACTTCTGATAAGGGAGGGTTTGTATTCTGGGATTAGAATTTGTTACAAGCACAGAAAATATTGTGTGAAATTCAGCATCAAATTGGATATCATGTTTTGCTCAAGGATTGATGAATACTAGAGGCAACGCAGTGTAGAGCTGGAGGAACACAGCAAGTCAGGCAGTATCAGAGGAGTAAGACAGTTGATGTTTCAGGTCGATAACCAAAGCGTCAACTTTCCTGCTCCTCTGATGCTGCCTGACCTGCTGTGTTCCTCCAGCTCCACAATGTGTTGTCTCTGACTCTGGCATCCGCAGTTCTTGCTATCTCCTTGATGAATACTACATGCTTTTTTGCACTGAGTGCTTAACATGCTTTAAGTATTAATTCTGCAATCACTTGTTTAACTTTTCTTTTGCAATTTGGTCATGGAATGTGAAACCAAAATTTATTGCACTATCTTAATTTCCCCGGAGAAGTTGATAGTGAGCCATTCAAGCATGTAGTGAAGATACACCCGTAGCACTGTGTGAAAGGGAATTACGGTTTTGACCACGTGACAGTGAAGAAACATTGATCACATTTTCGAGTCAGGATGGTGTTCCCATGTATCTGCTGCTCTTGTTCTTCCAGTTGATAATGATCAAGATTTTGAAAGGTATTGTTGAAGGAGCCTTGGTGAGCTGCTGCAATCCATCTTGTAGATGGTACACACTGCTGCTACTGAGTGTCAGTAGTTGTGTTGTCAAAGTGAATGTTTACGATGCAAGATAGGTTGTTTTGCCCTGAATGCTGTCAACCTTGTTGAGTTTCATAGGAGTTTCATTCATCCAGGGAAGTGGAGAGGATCCATTAACTCTTGATAGTGGACAGTAAAGAGGGGGGTTACTTACCACAGAGCACTCCGCATTTCATCGGCTGTTGTAGATGTTGTTTATATTGGCTAATCCAGTTCAGTTTCTGATCAATACCATCCCTCAGGGTATTGTTAGTGAAGAATTTATCAATGAGAATAATGCCTTTGAAAGTCTGAAGCAAATGGTCAGATTCTGTCTTGGTGGAGATGGCCCTGGTCTGGCGTTCATGTAGCTAGAATGTTACTTGCCACTGTTTGGGAATTAGTGCAGTAGCAGAGATAAAGTGAGTATAAAATAGCAGAGAGAAGATAGTGACTGTGATGATGCAAAGATAATCATTGGCCATCTTTCTGCATTGCTGAGCATTACTCCAGGCCATGGAGATGGCACTGATCCATGTGATTAACATCAGTGCAGTCTGAATATCTGGCCTTGTAACTTCCTCTGCCTATACTATGGGAAGCCCAAACCCGTGTTATGCTCCCCTTGCTCAATGTTGGAGCTCAGGGATGCGACTGATGTCCCCGACTCCTTCACGTGCAGGAAGCGTGTCCAGCTGCAGCTCTTGTTAGACCGTATGACGGCTCTGGAGCTGCGGATGGACTCACTTTGGAGCAAACACAACGCTGAGGGGGTCGTGGATAGCACGTTTAGCAAGTTGGCCACACCACAGATTAGAATTGCTAAGGGAGAAAGGGAATGGGTGACCAAAAGGCAGAGAAAAAGCAGGAAGGCAGCGAAGGTGTCCCCTGCGGTCATCTCCCTCCAAAACAGGTATTCCGTTTTGGATACTGTTGCTGGAGATGGCTCACCAGGGGAAGGCAGCAGTAGCCAGGTTCGTGGCACTGTGGCCGGCTCTGCTGTACAGAAGGGCAGGTAAAAGAATGGGAGGGCTATAGTTATTGGGGATTCAATTGTAAGGGGAGTAGACAGGTGGTTCTGTGGTCGAAAATGAGACCCCCGAATGGCACATTGCCTCCCAGGTGCATGGGTCAGGGATGTCTCCGATCGGCTGCAGAACATTTTTAAGGGGGAGGGCGAACAGCCAGTTGCCGTGGTGCATGTAGGCACCAATGATATAGGTAGAAAACGGGATGAGGTCCTACAAGCAGAATTTAGAGAGTTAGGAGCCAAGTTAAAAAATAGGACCTCAAAGGCAGTAATCTCAGGATTGTTACCAGTGCCACGTGCTAGTTAGAGCAGAAATGAAGGAATAGCCAGGATGAATGTGTGGCTTGAGAGATGGTGCAGGAGGGAAGGGTCCAGATTTCTGGGACATTGGAACCAGTTCTGGGGAAGGTGGGACTATTACAAATTGGACGGTCTACACCTGGGCCAGACTGGAACCAGTGTCTTTGGGGGTGCTTTTGCCAATGCTGTAGGGGAGGGTTTAAACTAATGTGGCAAGGGGATGGGAATCAAATATTGGACAGAAAGGAGGTAGTAACTAAAGCCTGTAGGAAACTAGATAATGGAGTCAGTGTGACTAAAGAGAATAGTAGTCGGGGAGCAGATGATGAACACAAAGGGACAGGTGTTCTGAAGTGCAATTGTTTTAATGCGAGAAGTATAGTAGGTAAGGCAGATGAGCTTAGGACTTGGATTGGTTCCTGGAAGTATGATGCTATTGCTATTACTGAGACTTGGTTGAGGGAAGGGCAAGATTGGCAACTAGTTGTTCCAGGATATCACTGCTTCAGGTGGGACAGGGAGGGAGGTAAATGGGGTGGAAGAGTTGCAGTACTGGTCAAAGATGATATCACAGCTATACTGAAGGAGGGCACTGGGGAGGACTCAAGCAGTGAGGCAATATGGGTAGAACTCAGAAATAGGAAGGGTGCAGAAACAATGTTGGGGCTCTACCACAGGCCTACCAACAGCGAAAGTGAGATAGAGGTACAAATACATAAACAGATTATGGAAAGGTGTAGGAGCAACAGGGTGGTGGTGATGGGAGATTTTAACTTTTCCAACATTGACTGGGATTCACTCAGAGGTAGGGGTCAAGATGGAGCAGAATTCGTAAGGACCGTCCAGGAGGGTTTTCTAGAGCAGTATGTATGTAGTCCAACTCGGGAATGGGCCGTACTGGACCTGGTGTTGGGGAATGTGCCCGGCCAGGTGGTTGAAATTACAGTAGGGGACGACTTTGGAAATAGTGACCACAATTCCGTAAGTTTTACAATACTCATGGACAAAGATGAGAGTGGTTCTATATGAAGAGTTCTAAACGGGGGGAAGGCCAACTGTAGCAAAATTCGGCAGGATCTGGGGAATGTAGATTGGGAGAAACTGTTTGAAGGTAAATCCACATTTGATATGTGGGAGGTTTTTAAAGACGGCTTGATTAGTGTGCAGGAGAGACATGTTCCTGTGAAATTGAGGGACAGAAATGGCAAGATTAGGGAACCATGGATGACAGGTGAAATTGTGAGACTAGCCAAGAGGAAAAAGGAAGCATACATAAGGTCTAGGTGACTGAAACAGACGAAGCTCTGGAAGAATATCAAGAATGTAGGGAGAATCTGAAATGGGGAATTAAGAGGGCTAAGGGGGACATGAGATATTGTTAGCAAACATGGTTAGGGGAATCCCAAAGCCTTTTATTTATATATAAGGAGCAACAGGGAACTAGAGAAAGGGTTGGCCCACTTAAGGACAAAGAACGCAAGTTATGCGTTGAGTCAGAGAAAATGAATGGCATTCTTAACGAGTACTTTGCATCGGTATTCACCGAGGAGAGGGACATGACAAATGTTGAGGTTAGGGATAGCTGTTTGCTTACTCTAGGTCATGTAGGCATAAGGAGTGAGGAAGTGTTGGTATCCTAAAAGGCATTAAGGTGGACAAGTCCCCAGGTCCGGATGGGATCTATCCCAGGTTTTTGAGGGAAGTGAGAGAAGAAGTAGCCCAGGCTTTAACAGATATCTTTGCAGCATCCTTAAACACAGGTGAGGTCCCAGAGGACTGGAGACTTGCTAATGTTGTCCCCTTGTTTAAGAAGGGCAGCAAGGATAATCCAGGTAATTATCGACCGGTGAGCCTGATGTCAGTGGTAGGGAAGCTGCTGGAGAAGATACAGAGGGATAGGATCAATTCCCATTTGGAAGAAAATAGGCTTATCAGAGATAGGCAACATGGTTTTGTGCAGGGAAGGTCATGCCTTACCAACTTAATAGAATTCTTTGAGGACATGACAAAGTTGATTGATGAGGGAAAGGCTGTAGATGTCATACACATGGACTTCACTGAGGCGTTTGATAAGGTTCCCCAATGGCAGGCTGATGGAGAAAGTGAAGTCACATGGGGTCCAGGGTAGATGGATAGCTAGATGGGTAAAAAACTGGCTAGGCAACAGGAGACAGAGAGTAGTAGTGGAAGGGGGTTTCGCAAATTGGAGACCTGTGACCAGTGGTGTTCCACAGGGATCTGTGCTGGGACCACTGTTGTTTGTGATTTACATAAATGATTTAGAGGAAATGATTTAGTGTAGGTGGTCTGAGTGACAAGTTTGGCAATCACGAAGATTGGTGGAGTAGCAGATAGTGAAGGGGACTGTCAGAGATTACAGCCGAATATAGATAGACTGGAGAGTTGGGCAGATAAATGGCAGATGGAGTTCAATCCGGGCAAATGCGAGGTGATGCATTTTGGTACATCTAATTCAAGAGCGAACTATACAGTAAATGGAAAAGTCCCAGGGAAAATTGATGTACAGAGAGATCTGGGTGTTCAGGTCCATTGTTCCCTGAAGGTGGCAACTCAGGCCAATAGGGTGGTCAAGAAGGCATACAGCATGCTTTCCTTCATCAGACGGGGTATTGAGTACCAAAGTTGGCAGGTCATGTCGCAGTTGTATAGGACTTTGGTTTGGCCACATTTAGAGTATTGTGTACAGTTCTGGTTGTCACATTACCGAAAGGATGTGGATGCTTTGGAGTGGGTGCAGAGGAGGTTCACCAGGATGTTGCCTGGTATGGAGGGTGCTATCTATGAAGAAAGGTTGAGTAGATTAGGATTATTTTCATTAGAAAGACGGAGATTGAGGGGGGGTCTGATTGAGGTCTACGAAATCATGAAGGGTATAGGCAAGGTGGATAACAAGAAGCCTTTTCCCAGAGTGGGGGGCTCAATTACTAGGGGTCATGAGTTCAAAGTGAGAGGAAGAAAGTTTATGGGAGATATGTGTGGAAAGTTCTTTATGCAGAGGTTGGTGGGTGCCTGGGACATGTTGCCAGCGGAGGTGGTAGATGCAGAAATGTTAGCATCTTTTATGATGGATGGGCAGGGAGCAAAAGGATACAGACCATTAGAAAATAGATGATAGGCTTAGACAGAGGATCTCTATCGGCGCTGGCTTAGAGGGCCGAAGGGTCTGTTCCTGTGCTGTAATTTTCTTTGTTCTTTGTTCTTTAAGCTTGTCTTAGTCTTCCTACACATGGATATGACTGCTTCAGTATCTGAGGAGTCATGAATAGTGCTGAACATTGTTCAATCATGAGTGAACATCTCCACGCTGACCTTATGGCAGAGGGATGATCACTAATGAAGTAACTGATGTTGGCTAAACCTAAGACACAGCCCTGAGGACCTCCTACTGTGTGCTCCTGTGTCTGAGATGACTGACCCCTAAGAACCACAACCATCATCTTTGTGCTAGATTTTAATGAGTGGAAAACATTTCTACTGATTCAAATTACCTTCAATTTTGCAAGGATTCCTTGATGCTGCACTCTTCCCAAACACATGAGATATCATTTCACCTCATCTCCTAAATTCAGCCTTTTTATCCATACGTGGACCATGAATTTTGAGGTCTGGAATTAAATGTTGTGGCCAAACCCAAACATGTTGTTGTATGGCACTGTACCATGTCAGTTTCATGCCAACATGTACACAAGCACACCGTAAACATATGGAAAGTATCTCAAAGCCTAAGGGGAGTAGTCCGTAGTCAAATTCAGGGAGACACTCCTTGGACAAGAGGTTCCTGGCAGAGTGAGTCGAATGTTTTCTCCAATGTTAGTGTGGTTCCAGTATCTTCAGGCCAGCTAGTCAAAGTAATACATTTGGGGAGCTGTATAGTCACCAGTCAGGGGTGCGGTTTCTCAATGTTTAGGGTTATCCAGCTAAGTTGTCCAAAAGAGTCATAATCAGCCCACTAAAGGGCATAGGGGGTGTAATCAAAGGGAGGGGGGTGTGGGGGGCACAACTGTTGCAGGAGAAAGTCTCAGGAACTCGATTGACTAGTTATTGCCGAGAAAGTACCATTTGATAGCATTGTTGACAACACCTTCTTCCTGTGCTGATGATCGATAATAGGCAGATGAGGTAATAATTAAATGGATTAGATTTGCCCTGTTTTATAGGGACTGGACATACCTGGCAGTATTCCACATTGTCAGGTGGATGTCACTGTTTTAGGTGTACTGGAGCAACTTGACTAATAGCATGGCTCATTCTGGAGAACAAGTGCTATAGCCAGGATGTTGTCTGAGACTCTATTATGCTTTGTATCTAGTTCCTTTAGCCATTTTTTATCTGGGTTACCTACCTGGACACTAGATGGATTTCCATTCTGTAAAAACCTGAGCTGATGGCCAATATAAAAATGGACTTTGCAACATTCAGATATGCAATGATATAATTCAACACTGAAGTAATCCCATCTATGATCTCAACAGTGAACTGATCTCACCTGCGTCCTTTTGTGCATTAAATTTGGAGGGAGAAAGGTGTCATCCATGTTACTATGTTATAGCCTCTTCACTAACAACAAGTAAGTTGAGAATGGAATTTGTGAAGAAATTGAAGAAACCTATTTGCTAATATTGTGGTGAATCTGAGGAAAAAAATTCGGTTAAATGTTGAGTTTGTTCAAGTTTCATGGAAGGTTTCTCGCTGCCAGCCTAGTACATTTTCTCGCACTCTCAACCCAAACTCATTTTATTAACTAGGTGCTACACCCCCATGTCATGTTTCTTATCCAAAGTTTGACGATCCTTCCATTTACCATATCTGGAAATTTTCACCACTGCCGAGACATCTCGGGATCTGTGCCACCAGCAGAATATTTAAAAGGGTGGTACACACTCAGTCAAGCGCTGCCAATTTAATGCTGCAACATATGTTTGTGGTGAGACACTGCCCTAGACATGGCAGACAGAGGAAATTGGCACCTTTTTTGATTTGCAGACAGGGACAAGGAGGTCCTGGTGGACAGGGTATTGCAGAGAAGGGCATCCTCATCCCACAGGATTAGCATGGGCGGTCACAACACCAGACATCCAGACTGGGGTGATGTTGCCACTTGGATCAGTCCCCATAGTCTGGAGAAATATCCAGCTGGGCACGAAGAAGGTCAATGACTGTTTCTACTCCAGCCCATCACACAAGCCAAACTTCCATCCATTGATTCCATTTATACTTGTCATAAACTTGTGAAGACAGCCAACATAACTAAAGACCTCTCCCGCTCTGGTCATAATCTCTTCCACCTTCTTCCATGCCGCAGAAGATGCAAAAGCTTTAACACACGTACCAACAGCTTCAAGGACAGCTTCTTCCCTACTGTGATTGGAATTCTGAATAGACCTCTCAAATTTTAAATTTAAATCTTAATCATGCTCTTTGTGCACCTTCTCTGCAGCCATAACGTTATTTTGCAGCAACTTTATTTTTGTTCCTGATTTACAGCGTCTGCAGTTCTTTCAGTTTTTACATTGTACTCCTTGCTCTGTTCTATTACCCTAGTGCGCTTTATATGGTATGATCTGCCTGTACTGCATGCAAAACAAAACTTTTCACTGTCCCTAGGTACGTGCGACAATAATAAATCAAATCAAATATCTTCTCTCTGCTATTTCCCACTCACTGTATCTCTGTTACTGCACCAACACCTACCAAGGCTCATGTTCTAGCTTACTCATTGTAACATACAACATCTTCCCACACTCACTCTCACCCACCACAACACCCACACCTACTAAAATTAAAGAAGGGTCACTGGGTCTGAAATGCTGACTCTGCTAACTCTCCACAGATGCTGCCAGACTCAATGAGTTTCTCTAGCAATTCCTGTTTTTGTTTCTGACCCACCAAACTAACCCTGCATGGCCTCTGTGCTGACTGTTCATTCACTTGGGACATCTCACTTTCTTTCCCCCATTTGCATCAGTGCTAACAATTCCAGTCACTCTCACTTCTCTCAATCCATCCCTTTTTGTCATTGTAGTCAAAAATGACCCATGAAACAATTAAAGGAGCTGGGACGGGTGGTTTGGTGCTGGATATTCATTTCCTCACCCTTATATGGTATAGATCTTTGCCCTGGCAATGAGGAATGGGACTCCTGTGGAGAGGCTTTAACTTTCAACGCCTAAAATCTGAGTAAGAAACATTGTTCATTATATTATTATGATGCCACAACTTCAATCTTAAGTCATGACTCATTCTCTCTTTTGTCTCCTGCAAATATGAGTAGTATATTCACAGTCTCTATGGTGAAGCATGTGGTCCCTCAAAATCTGATGGGCAGAAGGGTCTTTTTCTGTGCTTTGGACTCTCACAACTATAACTCTAAGCATGCCCTCCTCCAGCTCCTAAGGGAGAGAGCACACGGTGGAAGGATAGATAAAGTTGTCTCGTGCACCCCACACCAGCTGAGATACTGAAACCTCAGGGCTATCTTACCCAGATTAGTCTGGAGCATATGCTGGTAGCAGTTCATTGCCACGTCTCCACAGCTGCTTAAGGAAGAATTGTCCTCAGTGACTAGTATTTGAGGACAGCCAGAGACAAGGCACTTGTTCAGCCCTAGGTTACAGAGGACCCATGGTGACAAACACAGGTATTTGTGGGATTCAGTCATCATTGTACGATATGATCAAGAGTGCTTGGAGCAAGGAATTGGACTGCACCCTGTAAGCTAATACCAAAAGCATTGTGTTATCAGGTGCAGAATTATTATACCTCTAGTCTATGGGTGTCTGTGTAATGTTGACCTAAAGGGCCTCATGTCACTCAAAAGTGAAGCTCCCTCTTTCATAGAATGAAACACATTCCCTGCTCCCTCTGGTTGTGGATGCAGCCATTTTCATCTTTGTTCCACACTTGTTACTTACAGCATGATGGAAGGCAGTTGCTCCTTCAGCTCAGTCTCTCCAACTTGGTGAGCCCTCACACATAAGCATCTCCTTCCTGCTAGCCCCATAGGTCCACACTTTCCCAATCCTAGCTCAACTTATCTAAATCTTCATCTGACCACTTTACCAGCCCCATCCCAAGCATCTTGAAACATGTTAGATCTGTGGTGGGTAGTCCACCCATGGAACCTGTGATAAGTCAATGTCCAACCCTCCTGCCTTTGCCCATGCTCTATTATCTCTCCTCCTTATATATTGTGATACCCCCTTCTGTATTCTAATCCCCTCTATATCCAGTATTCAGATTCCAACCCCCACAATCGAGTTCCTGAGACTTTCTCCTGCAACAGTTGTGCCCCCCACACCCCCCTCCCTTTGATTACACCCCCTATGCCCTTTAGTGGGCTGATCATGACTCTTTTGGACAACTTAGCTGGATAACCCTAAACATTGAGAAACCGCACCCCTGGCTGGTGACTATACAGCTCCCCAAATGTATTACTTTGACTAGCTGGCCTGAAGATACTGGAACCACACTAACATTGGAGAAAACATTCGACTCACTCTGCCAGGAACCTCTTGTCCAAGGAGTGTCTCCCTGAATTTGACTACGGACTACTCCCCTTAGGCTTTGAGATACTTTCCATATGTTTACGGTGTGCTTGTGTACATGTTGGCATGAAACTGACATGGTACAGTGCCATACAACAACATGTCCACTGATGACTAGTCACAACCTGGCTTTGTGCCAGCTGCAAATGGCAGGGCGTTTGCAGCAGGGGGGCTGTGAGGTCAGTTACCTCACATCTGGTTCATAATGTAGAACGCTGCCACGAGTTTGGGTTCAATTCCCACACTGGCTGATGTTGCAATAAAGGATTCTCCTTTTTGACCTTGCCCCTCACCTAAGGCATTGTGACCTTCAGGTCAAACCACCACCAGTCTATAGTCTGGTAAGACTACGGTGATAATGGAATTCCTTTAAGGTCAAGGTGAAGGGCTAAATTGCAAAAAGGCCGGACGAGGAAGGCTCATAGAATCTGCACAGTGTGGAAACAGTCCCTTTGGCCCAACAAATCCACACTGACCTTCAGAGTATCCCACCCAGCCTCATCCCCCATAACACACCTAATCTACACATCCTTGAACGCTCCAAGCAATTCAGCATGGCCAACCCACCTAGCCTGCACATCTTTGGAAAACCGGAGCACCTGGAAGAAACCCATGCAGACACAAGGAGAATGTGCAAACTGCACACAGACAGGCACCTGAGGGTGGAATCGAACCCAGCACCGTGGCAGTGTGAGGTAGCAGTGCTAACCTCTGAGCCACCGTGCTGAACAAATGTTGTGAACATTCAGGTAGGCAAGTGAGCCCTGAGGAGCAGCCAGGTTCAATACACAATCTGGGTATCTGTCCCTGCAAGTAAAATGTCCTTGCAGCAGCATTCCAATGAGAGGTGCCACTGTGGACCAAAATGCAGCATTTGAAATGAAGAAGCCTATTGTATGTGGATCAAAGATGTTTTGTAATGATGGGGAGAAGCGTGTATATGATGGATGCCATCTGTGGACTTGGGGTGTGGGCAGTCATTGCTCATGGATTGTGCCCTGAGGCATCAGTGCTGGGTTTCCAAGATGGTGCTTCAGAGCGGCAAGCTGCGAACCACAGTCACCAGTGATCTGTTCAGACATTCACATTGGGAATTCTATGTGCTTAGTTTTTATCTGATAGGAGAGTGGGAGACGACATATTAATGAGGCAAGGTTAGGTATAAATGAGGGTGTTAACAGCAACAAACCATTAATAGGCCTTTCGTTGCTCACTATGAAGAATCTTGCCTTGACATCTAGGATTTGGTCAGAAAATGTTACTTTTGGGTCTCGATATCAGGAAGAGTCCTATTCTATTTCACGTGAGATTTCCCAAATTTCCTGCATAACCCACATAATTCAAGTTTTGGGAAGGTTCTGCCCAGTTTTCCGATGTAAAAAAGTCCAAAAACACACCACAAAAGTTGAAATATTTGTAATGAGAAAAGGGAAGTCTTTTTGGCACATTTTCAGGTTTATTCACTTGTTCAAAGCATATTACCTGTCTATCTAAGACAGCAGTGCTACTTAACAGTTTCCAGTGATATGTAAAGAAGCAATAAAATCATGAAGGCAGCCTAAAAATAGAGAGAATATGGAAATCAGCAAACACATCAAAATTAGATTTGGTGTGTGAACAAAAAAGGAAACAGAAAGTCAAGGACAGGGTACCAAGGATATAAAAAAGATACAAATCAGTGGCAGGTACAAAGGGATATGACTGAGATGAAATGGAAAGGAAGACTGCAAAATAAGATTGTGGATTAGAAATCAAAAATATTCCAATGTCTGTATCAAGCAGTAGATTCCACAATAAACATGAAGGTTAAATTAAATTGAAATAAAAATGTTTGTGAAGCATCAAAGCAGTTGATACAAATAGGAAATATGATATGCAATATAGCAGTTTCAGAAATGGAAGCATTAGGCACAACACCGAAAGAAGGAATTATTTATTTAGCAATTGCAAATCTGTGGAGCCTTGTGATAGCCTCTTCACTTGCTGAGTTTAAACGGATTAGTTCATTACTTAAGCTGTAGTGGGGACAATCCTCAGTAATCTGTAGCATTGCCTGTGCCTTTCCACAAGTGCACAAGGGATTTGTAATGAGACCCTAGGGTTGGAGGTTTGCTATGCAGGGCCCTGGCCTGCCCTGAACTGGTTTAACCTGAACCACACTCGCAGTGGTAGTTTAAAGCCTGCAATTTAACAGATGGGGTTTGTCACAAGGGACCTGTTAGTGCTAATATTAAATATTTAATGTCTTCTGAAGAAAGACAGAACATAAATGGCAATAAAAAGTCTTCACACAGAAAGGTCAGAAATGAGTAAGTCGGGTAGAGCTAGAGATGCTGGGAGATGAAGGAGGCAAGCAAGTTTGTACCTTTACCAGCTTTAATAGATGTTGTTAGTTCCAAGACATTGTAAGAAAGGACATTTTTCTCAATTGTTAAAAACCCATGCTCAAGTCCCATGTCTTCTGGTGTCATTGTAATTAGCTCTTTTCAAACACGCTTTGAAGCAATTCCTAAAGTTTGAGACTTCTGTTTTACTCTATATCTCAATCCACTATCCCTAAGTTCTTTTAGTATACTCATTTTAGCCATTAACCTTTTAACCATAAGCATTTAAATCTTAACTCCTCCTACTCCCATTCTCTCCAGTGTTCCAACCAACAAGAAGTTTTCACCTCAACCACAGCATATCACCATCCCCCCGCAGTGACTTTTTTTCTTTATTCTTTCACAGGATGAGGGCATTGGACTAGGCCAGCATTTTTTGCCCATCCCTAATTGCCCAGAAGGAAGTTGAGAGTTAATCATGTTCCTGTGTGTCTGGAGTCACATATAGGCCAGGCCAGGTAAGGATGGCAGTTTTCTTCCCTGAAGGGCATTAGTGAACCAGGTGGGCTTTTCCTGACAATCGACAGTTAATCTATGGTTATCACTAAATTCTTAATTCCAGATATTGATTGAATTCAAATTCCACCATCTGCTATGGTGAGTTTCAAACCCAGATCCTCAGAACATTATCTGGGCCTCTGAGTTAACAGCCCAGTGACCAGTACCACGAGGCCATCACCTCCCCTTTATTCTGGCTTTCTTGCCATTCACTACGCCCTCTGTATGCCAGAACATACCTTGTGGGTCTGTGCAATCAAGGGAACCAATCAATATATTTATCATGTACCCTACAAAAATTGCATCTTTTTCCCCTCTTTCTTCTGCTGCTGTGGGGTCCTGCAGGCTGTTTGCTTTGTGCCTCTGTAACTGTAGCAAATCCATCTTGACCCTCAATAAAACTGGCTGGTCAGATTTCCCGCTGATGGGTTCCTGAATGGTATTGGCTGCATCCTGCTACCTCGCACAGTTGCTGTCGGTAGTTTTTTCTCAGTGTTCATTCCCCATCCTTGTAAATACCTCCAGATTACTGTAATATTTTACTCGCTGTAGCCAATTGGTTATTTTTCAAGTTTCTTGCCATATAATCTGCTTTTGGCTTTCTCCCACACTTTTTAAACCTTAACCCAAGCTTTCCCTTTTAGTTTAGTGCTTTGGCAGGCCTGGACATCGGTTGCTTGCTGCTTTCTATCAGAGGTGATGTTTTCTCCAGACAGTGTCACCAGTTCTGGGCTTAGATTGCAGGCCCAGCCTCATTCTCCTCCCATAAGGCTATGTAATTGGACTTCTGCCATTTACCTGCAGTTCCATGTATCAGGTCACCATCATGGAGTAAGATGAACTCTGCACTCAGTTGAATAAACATCAGCAAGCTTTATTAAATGCAACTATTTGTAAGGCTTGGTAAGATCGGGCATCTTCCTGGGACCTAACAAATTCAGCTTCCAATCCCATGCGGCCTGGTTTCACCATGTCATATCTTCTGATCCTCGCTGATACTATTACTGAACAAGTCAGATTTCAGGCAGCAACCTGGTTAGTAGCTCATATTTTGTTTTTGAGGAAATGATCACTGAAATATAAGCATGTAATGTTGCAAATTTTGCTTTAGCAAAAACACAGAGTTCATTAGGCAAGAAATGAATGTAACAAAACGAACAAAACTATACATTTATCACACACATTCCAAGATTTTAATGTACACAGTAAAAAATTGATCTATTAATTAATCCTAAAACACACATTCATAAATTAAAAAGATAATCAACAGGATGTTGCTGGCACTGGAGGGTTTGAGTTATAATGAGAGGCTGGATAGGCTGGGACTTTTTTCACTGGAGCGTGGGAGGTTGAGGGCTGATCTTTATGGAGGTTAATAAAATTATGACAGACCAAGATAAAGTGAATAACAAAGGTCTTTTCCTCAGGGTAGAGGTTTCAGAAGTAGAGGGCAAATTTAAAGGTGAGAGGAGAAAGATTTAAAAGGACCTGAGGGGCAACTTTTTCACACAGAGCGTGGTTCATTTGTGGAATGAGCTGACAGAGGAAGTGGTGGGTGCACATTCAGTTACAACACATAAAAGATATTTGGGCAGATATACGAATAAATTTCGGAGGGATAAGGGACAAATGCAGGGAAATGTGGCTAGTTTAGTTTGGTAAACCTGGTCAACATGGATGAATTGGGCAGAAGCTGTACGGGTCTGTGATTTTTGATGGATCATCAGACAGGACGTTATAAAACTTGTGAACCAACTGAAGTGACAATGTTTTACCTGACAAAATAAATTCACGATGACATGCCATATTGGGGAAAGCACAGATGGATATCACAGAAGAAAATGCAAGATGGCTGCTATTCACAATGTCAGCAGTTAATAATCAGCTCTATTGGAAATTTTCACCAAATTACTAGATGGCGTTTTTCATTATATACGTCTAGATTGTCCAATTAGGAACATTTATTTTTAACTAAGTACCACACCAGTGTAGCTGGCAGAAAAAGCACAATCAGGTTCTCTGATGAAGGCCTCCAGGCCCTGTTTAATGGGCGTCAGAAAGGAGTCTTTTCTCTTGATCAATGGTATGTTGGTGTCATTGTGATCTCAGCCTGAGGTAAGTTGAACTAAAAATGATGGGCACTGCATTCACTCTGTCTCTGTCATTTTGCTAAAGCACAGGTGCAAAATAGACATCTGTCAGAAAAATAGGCATTGCTACAGAAGCTGAAAACAATTCATCTTGAGGAATACGATCCAGCTTACTGTGCGCATCCCAGCCAGCATTTTTAACAAGTTACCCCATCTCATTTCCCTGCCCTTTCCCCTCAGTCCTGTAAACCACCCCTTTCGTTTAATCTGCATCAGAACTAGAACAAAATACGACGACAAGATGAGAAAGACATGAAGGACTAAGACTTGTGAACAGGATATCTCTAAGATAATAAAAGAAAATCAGATGAGATAAATATAGTTATAGATGAAAAGTCATTCACCTTCTTCACATTAAGCTTGGGTTTACAAAATGAACTGTAGGAGAGGATAGGTATACAAATGGAGAAATAGTTTGAGAATTTTAAGCTTCTGGTAAAGATTAGGTTGGATTGTGAATCAAGTCTTAGGCCTCAACATTAACCTGCACTCCACATGGCTCAAACCAAACTGGAGTGAGGGGTTACCCACACTAAACAGCCCCCAAGTGCCTGACCTCTCCTTTAAGTTGCAGGCCACAGCGTTGCTACCTGAAACCTGTGAGGCCTGTCCCGTGATTTCAACCTGCTGCCTGCAAGGTTGGGGGGGCTGCAGTTACTTCACTATTGGGTGTAAGCTGGCAAGAACTTGATCAATGGCCAGAAGAAGCCCACTGAGGGACGTTTTAATAATTCTCAAAATGTTGCATAAAGAACTCCGAGAACTCAAGGAGACTTGGTGCTTTCCTTACCCACCCTAATTGTGAATGCCTCCAGCAAAGCCTGCCAACCCTGATGCCTAAGTCAATCTTGGCTAGGTAGTGAGGCCTGAACTCCAACACAATGCGGATGCTGTGAGGAGTAGATGCTGGTGACTGGGAAGCTGAAACAAGCAGGAAACTGAGATGCGGAAGATGCTTGTTGATGTAGTGGGCTGTTACAATCTGGAGTGCACTGCTTGGGAGATTGGAAGGAGCAGACCCAATAGAAACTTTGAAAAGAGAAGTGGATAAATATTTGAAGAGGTTACTTAAAAAGATTCATTGTGCCTGTGCAGTGTGTGTGAAGGGGTGCATTAATTAAAACAAACTGCTGAGACACCAGCGAATTCACAAGTGACTACAGTGATCGGATCCTGCTATCACATTCAGAACAGAAGCACATTCTTTGGAGTTAGCTGTTGCTGATGTTCATGAATTCCAGCTCAGTTATCGGGTCTAATATTCTGGATTAAAGTCAAATAAATCAGCTTCGAATCAAATTAGTAATAAAAGATGTTCTTCTTCATGGTTGCAATTAGTCAAATAGTTTTATCCTGTGCTATAAAACTCTATGTACAGTGTTTTCTGGCCAATGCTGTGCCTCATTAACAGAACCTGCAGATGTGCTCTCGACAGATTGAGCACTACCATGAATTTGTCATGAATACAATGAAAAGTTAATGTAAAATAATCTCATTCACTATAAACTAGGAAGGTGTGAATTTTGGTGAATCTCCAGGACACTAGGACAAGAGCATTAAGAGCATTTGAAATAATTAGAGAAACAGAACTACCTCTATTAGCAAAATAAGGGCAAAAAGAATTTTGCCAGTGTGAGCTGTGCTTATGGTTAGAATTAATTATCCTAAAGCAACAAGAATGCACAAAACAATGGCTGAATTTTTTTGGCTTTGCTGATTGGGTACATTTTTGGCAGGAGACTACGTAAAATAAGTCTGGTTGTTAGCCTAGCAGTTTCCCATTCACTTTGACCCAAGCCCCATATGACAAAGTGTGTATATATGCCCACTAAGTTATCTATGTTAAGGCCCATTGAGACCTATAACTGACTAATTAATAAGCACTTCTAGGCCTATGTCCACTTCCACTGTCATAACACACTTGGCCAGCAGAAGATAGACTAAAGTGGCAAGGCATTTCTTCCATTGAAAGGGTGGGATAGAAGGAACATCCACTTTCAGATTAGATTCCCTACTGTGTGGAAACAGGCCCTTCAGTCCAACAAGCCCACACCACCCCTTGAAGCATCCCACCCGGGCCCATCCCCTTGTGACCCACACACCCCCGAACACTACGGGCAATTTAGCATGGCCGATCCACTTAGCCTGCACATCTTTGGACTGTGGGAGGAAACCGGAGCAAACTCGTTCAGACACGCGGAGAATGTGCAAACTCCACACAGACAGTTGCCCGAGGCTGGAATCGAACCCGGGTCCCTGGCACTGTGAGGCTGCAGTGCTAACCACTGAGCCACCGTGCCGCCCTTATTTTGCTAATAGAGGTAGCCCTATTTCTCCAATTATTTCAAATTCTCTTAAAACTCTTGTCCTAATGTCCTGGAGATCCACCAAAATTCACACCTTTCTTGTTTATAGTGAATGAGATTATTTGGGAATGCTCCAGTCACAATGGGAGCAAAGACATATTGAGGCTGTACAGGACAGGCTGTGAGACCTCTTCTGGAGTACTGTGTGCAGTTCTGGTTCCCCTTTTTATGGGAAGGATACTATTAAACTGGAAAGGGTTCAAAAAGATTTACTCGGGTGTTGCTGGGTATGGAAGGTCTGAGTTTAAGGAGAGGCTGGATTCACTGGGTCTTTTTACACTGGCATGTAGGAGATTGAGGGATGACTTTATAGAGGTTTATAAAACCATGAGGGGCATAGATAAAGTGAATAGCTGAAGACCTTTTCCCTCGAGTAGGGGAGCTCAAAAGTAAGGGACATATTTTTAAGGTGAGGGGAGAAAGACTTAAAACATACATGAAGGAAAAATTGCATCACACAAAGTGGTTCATCTGTGGTGGATTAGGGTACAGTTACAATGTTTAAAAGACATTTTGAGAAGCACATGAATAGGAAAAGTTTGAAGGGATGCAGGCTAAACGCAGGCAGGTGGGACTAGTTTAGTTTGGAAGCATGGACTAGATGGACCAAAAATGGACTGTTTCCAAGCTGTGTGACGCTGTGACTCCTCTTACAATCACAGCTATCTCATGTATCTCTTCAACCGGCCTTCAAAACCTAAACCCCTATCCCTCTCGCCCTTCCTCCCAAGACTTTCCCACCTTACCCTGATTAAAACCCAAGACTTGTCTGAGTCCAGTGGCCATGCTGTTGTCCTCCAGGAACATCTCGCAGTCCCAGCTAGTTTGCTACGCAGTATTGGAGGTAACTAGCTCCTTAGGGTGGAAGCCCAGAAGGTAGAAGTCCTACCTCTTCCTCAATAAGTTTGTCTGGAATGTGGAATATAGGACATCCTTGTTCAACAGAAGTTGCTTCAAGGCTGACTTTTTATCTGTGGTGGGGTAGGTGGCAGTAAATTCCGAATGAGATTATCAAAAGCCCCAGGGAACGATAATAAAGGGCCATCTGAGATGTTGATTAGCAGACTCCGCCAATCACCCATTGGAAATATAACAGGAAGCAAAGGATTCCAGTGAAATTTCAGGGCTGGATTATCAGGACCTTGACTATATCTACAGCAGAGGAAAAGAGCAGAAAGCACTTCCTGACTATCAGCACTTCATGTTCTGCAAGCCGTAAAGCATGTTTTTTTGACTGTGCACCATTAGGAGAACAAAACAAAATTGTCTGATTATTCAGCTTGACCCAGAAGCTCATTGATCAGATGATTAAGGTCCTCTAGGTACCTGGCCTTCGATGTGTCCTGTCTGTGGGATGTTATGTATGAATTAGCACATGATTCTGGAGGATTTACAAAGTGGATTGATGGTGTTTGTTGCAGCAAAAAGATTGGGTTAAACCACAAGTGTTACATTTGCCAGAACACATGCGGAATTTTAATGCAAGTGTATTGCACTATATAGGAACTAGTCAAAACCTTTTTATGTTTTTCTTTTGTGATAAAGTATCTTGTCCTGTGACCTGACAAGATGTCATTTTCAGCCCTTTAGAAAGTTTACAGGAAATTCTGTGATATCTGCAGTTAAAGTCTGGAGATTACACTGAGATGTTATTGAACATATGCCCATTTGTTCAGGTCAAACTCCTCGGTCCATTGTATGAAAGGAGTTGTTAACCTGTATGTCTGAATGTCCATTATAATAGCAGTCATATGGTTCCACCTCTGCTAAAGTATCAAAATGACTATTAACAAAGTCACAAATGGCATCCGCTATTACAGTGGCAAAGGTAACCTATCCGTCTTCTGGCTTTTCAATCAAAGTCTGGTTCCTCATTTCCACTCTCTCACTAATTACTGTCTGAGGTTGGACAAGACCAGGAGAAAACTTCCTATCATATTTCATGCTGAGCTGGCTTTCAAAACGCATATCAATTCCATTGCTATCTAACTGTTTCCAACCCCATTACAATGAACAACTCTTCCCCTGTCTCCACTCATCTGCAGAAAACTTCAGTAATATTTTTAATCCTCCAGACATGACCATCCTAACACACTCCTATGTTCTATCATCTGGAAATGTGCGATCAGCTAAAGATTTAACCACCTCCTTCTTCATACCAACTCCCATTCATGCATTGTCCCTGTGCTTGCTGAAAAAAAATTAGCTCCCAGTTAAACAATAGCTGAAATTTAAAACTCTTATTGTCAATTTCAAATTCCTTCATGCCTTCAATTATTGCTATCCCTGTAATCTCCTCAAGCAACATTAACTTCCAATATATCTACGGTTTTCTAATACAAGCTTCAGGCACATGCCAAATATAATACCTGTGCTATGGTGACTGATTTCAGCTGACTGTGCCCAAAACTCTGGAATTCCCTATCTATGTTTTTCTGTCCATCCACATCATTATCCTGCTTTTCAAATACTCCTTAAAAACTATTAATTTCACCATAATTTTGGTGATCTGCCCTACAAACTGCTTGGGTACCTTGAAGTCAATTTCTTTGTTCTATGACTTTCCTGGAAAGTGCCTTGGGATGTTTTAATACATTTAAAGGTGCTATGTACATAAACATTTTTGGTATAAATGACTTAATTATTTCTGCACAAATATTTGTAATTATGAAGTGAAAACTCATACTTACAAGGAGTAGTATCTAAGCTACTTCATTTTTCTCTCCCCTTGTCTTCCTTCCCTGTTTTATGTTCAGTGTTACCTCTTCTCTCTTGGAGTTATCTCAAACCCTGGTACTCCTGCCTGGTGTGTCACCTTTCCGCACCTCACTCAGGTACACATTCGGATGGGTTGGCCATGAAGAGAGTATAAAGTTCAATCCTACTGCGGCTAATATTGTTCAGCTTTGGAAACTGTGCGTTACATTCAGCATTGCTTTCCTGAATTGATGCATGTATGGGGACTGCCTCATAATATGTCATTTTACCTGAATTGTGTAGGGCAGAGTTTATTTGACATTCTATTGTCAAGATAAGAAGGCATGTGACATCTGTCAATCATGCTTGAGGTGTGAATTAAGATACAGTGCATGTAGATGATGGCAGTGGTGAGATGAAGCTGGAACCTTCTGGGATACAATGTTGTACTGAGTTATCAGATAATAGAACTCTGGGCTGAAAAGCCAACCAGAGGAAATGCATATCATATCCTAATCATTCTGAATTGACTTTTGCAGATGAATTAGCTTTATGAAAAAGAGATGACTGTCTAGCTGCAGATTCATGAACATGCATATATCCTTCTGAATCCAAATTCAATGTGAAATGCATGCTCCCACTGAGGTATGAAAGTTGGTATAGAATTACAAAGTTTGAATCCAACTCAACATGCAGCTAAAGAGTATCAAGTAAATCTTCATTCCACAGCCTGACATCCTTTCATCTAGCAAATATATTAGAAGTTTAGACTGTAACATTTAAAATTTCCATAACATACTTAAATTACTCTAAATTTGAACAGTCACACGTACATGAGTTTTATATATATGTATATTAGTTAATCAGGGCACAGTGCAACACTGACTAAAGGATTTCTACTTGCCAGAGTTATTAACATCAAGAAATGCATTAACTAACATCACTTTATTTGACAGAACAGAACTAATACCTAACAAAGCTATAAGCATCATTGATTATAAATTATTACACTCACAATACTAATTTAAGTATATCATTACTTTCTCAGCAGAGCAAATCCATGCCACCCAGATTCATTGCATTGACCCAAAGTGCACACAGTACGAGCAGTGTTTGAATTAATGTTGTGTATTATCTCACAATTATTTACTATCACTAACCTTTACCTGACGAGTGTTAAGATTGTGCAATTCAACACGGAGCATGATTGAAATGAAAGGTGAGCATGCATTTCATGAGATGTTAGACAGATATAGGAGGAGGAAAGGAATAGATTGTTAAGGTGGTAGATTTTAGATGAGGAGAGCTAGGAATGGATTCAAGTGTGGCACAAAAAATAGCTTGGATTGCTTGAGCAGATTGGCTTGGTTCTGTGCTGCCCAACCTACAGAATCCCATGTATGCATTCCTTGTACTGCATCATTGCTATCCATCTTGAGCCAAATGCCCCTTGCCTGTCTAGCACAAACTAAGCAAGAAGTCAGAAACCGAAGAGGAGAAGGTGGCACACAGGACTGGTGATCCAGAGGCCAAGGCTAATGCTTTGGGAATGAGCGTTCAAACATAACTGCAGTGGCTGGTGGAATTTAAATTCCATTTCTTCATTTGGAATTGAAATCTAGTGTCAGTAATGTTGTGCATGAAACTCACTGATTGTTGTTAAAAACTCACTTGGTTCACCAAATTCCTTTAAGGAAAGAAATTAGGCCTTCCCTGGTATGACTCCAGGCCCACAAAGTGGCTGGCTTGTATCTGCCCTCTGAAATGGCCTAGCAAGCCACTCCATTCAAGTGCAATTATGGTTGGGCAACCAGCATTGGCCCTTGCCATGTATCCTTGCATCCTATGGAAGAATTAAAAATAAACTCTATGCTAGCTTATATCTTGAGCTAAGACTTCATAGGTAGATTTTAGAGAGGTAGTGCTCCAATGCTTTGCAAAGGCAATGGCAAGGGAAAACAAAAACAGGGATACCATGTTTTGGAAGTCTTTGCAAACTGAGAATATCCAAAGATTTACTGAAGGACATTTTGAGCTGAGGAAGGATATAGACCTTTTTATTGGCTATGTATTTCCCTGAGAAACCCATCCAGTCTTCTTTTTTATTCAGTTCCCTATAAAGATATTGTTTGTTTCTTCCAGAGCAGTGAATTTGGATTGACTTGCCCTTACTTGGTACTGCCATTTTCCAATGGGAAAGGAAGCAGTTCACTCTGAACATCTCCTGGTGACCAGTTGTTGGTCACCATTTTCAAGGGAGGCCAGGTGCAGGCATGATGCACAGGACTGGAAAACCAAGATAGAATGCAGAGTAAATGTTTGGCAATGGCTAACTCAAAGAATCCCTACCGTGTAAAAGCAGATCATTCAGCCCATCGAGTCCACAACAACCCTCCAAAGAACATCCCACCCCCTACCCTATCCCTACATTTCCCACACTAGAAATTATGAGCAATTTAGCATGGCCAATCCACCTAGCCCACACGTCTTTGGATGTGTGGGAGGAAACGAGCAAACTCCACACAGACAGTCACCTGAGCCTGGAATCAAACCAAGGTCCTTGGGTGCTGTGAGGCAGGACAGCTAACTACTCAGCCACCTGATAGTAGAATAAATTAAAATAATATTGTTGTCCACATCCTTGGGATGTCCCTAGGCACTTAGTAATTGATAGATTCTTTTAGAGATGTAGGTCTATTTTGTTGACTGTATGACAGCCAAAATGCGCACTGTAAGGTCCTACATTCAAGAAGTTTGAAGAATGTCATTTAATTTGTCTTGTTTTGATCTACTGGTTAAAAATAAATCTCTTAATTTATATTGTGTCTTTCATAGTCTCATGATGTCCCAAAGTTCTTTTAAAAGTTTTTGGGAAGTAAATGACACTCCGAGAACAGCACAAGAAAACCTTCTACTTGTATGTAGAATAATAAGAATTACACTAAAGATTCAGGCATTTGGCTTATTTTGGTTGCACTCCCTATAACCATTTCCGACAGCAATATTGTTGGAATCCCTAGCAGTTTAGCCCTACCACAGCGCGGCACAGATATCCATAGCTGTTCAGTAAGCTTTCAAAAGAACCCATTAATGCAAAGATGAGCATCATGGTCTCCTTCATTGACACTGACAACATGTCACTTCAGTGAATATTACACTTCAAATCCCCACATCCTGTTGTAAATCAACACACAAGGGCTGGGTTTTATGGACATTTGCTTATTAAATATGAATTCAAAAGGCAGCATGTGTCAGGCCAATCAATAAAACTAATATTATCTTTGCACATCACAAGGGCACTCCTTGGCTCAGAGATCCAACTGCTTGCACCCCCTGGCATTACTGTGCTCTTGACTGAGAGGCAGAATGAGCTGGGAATGCCAACCATTTCGTAATTTCGTACAGTGTATTGTCACTTAGTATGCTATGGAACAGAGCATATGACTTGGAAATCTGAACCAATACAGAGATTTTTTTCTGATATGCACTGAATTACCTAATTTTGTCCAACATATTACATGGTATACACAGCACATTCAGCATCAGAATACAACATAGAACCAAATATGACCAGATAGGTTTTTCTGTGTGGAATCCAATTCCATGCAGTTCAATTCTGTTGCATAACATTACTAATGGCTACATGAACTCCACCAGGTGAGAGATCACAGCAGACGAAGGGGTGGCTTGTCCATGATGCATTTCAATGGATGGCACAGTGGCTCAGTGGTCAGCAATGCTGCCTCACAGCACCAGGGAGCCAGGTTCCTTTCCAGCGTCAGGTGGCTGTCTGTGTGGTGTTTGCACATTCTCCCCGTGTCTGAGTGGTGTTTCCTCCCATAGTTCAAAGATGTGCAGGTTAGGTGGACTGGCCATACTAAATTGCCCATAGTGTCCAGGGATGTGCAGGGTAGGTGGGTAGCTGGGTGAAGCGCAAGGATAGGTTAAAGAGAGGTGAGTCTGTGTGAGATGCCCTTCAGAGGGTCAGAGTGGGCTGAATGGCCTGCTTCCACACTGTAGGGATTCTATTATTCTATTATTACAATCAGTCAAGTTTCACTTGTATAAACCAGTCCAAGGTTCATCTCAGTATTGTTTGAAGGAACAGTGCTGTTTAGGAAATGGTCACCGTGTTTTGCTGCATAACAGTTGACTGGTCTTCAAGTTAATTCATTGTGTGACATGCTTTGGGATGTTTCAGAAAATAGGCAAATGGCATTTTGTAAATGCAAGCTTGTACAACCTCAGTTGGTTCGACCCAGCTCTCAGCAGATTGAGAGTTCGAACACCCTACCGGGGCAGAATCTTACTTACGGGTGAAATATCTGGGCAATGGTGGTGGAATCATTCCAATGTCCAGTAAGATCTAGCTCAACATCAGGAACAGCTCCCTGCATCTTTCCAATTAGCTCAGCACTTTGAAGTGAGTGTCTTTCTAGGCTTCAGCAAGTTGCCTATGAAGGGAGATTATTGTTTGTTAATGACTTTATTAACAGTACACCTTTCCTTATAAATATACAGATTTGTAACATGCCACACATCACAAGCAAACTGTATGCCAACAATTCTTGGCATGGAAGTCAGAGAGGGCACCTAGTGATTTCAGCTCATCGTTTGCTCCAAAGGACACCAGGCACCAACATCTCAGGGTCCTTGGGCACTGGTCACACCTACCCCATGTCCACAGACCATATGCCAGCCTCTCAGAACCCTTATGACACATCTCTGATCCACTGACAGTGCACTTCTGCAATTCAGTGCTGCATCTCAGGCTGCAACAACAATGATCATTGTAATGCTGCAGCAAGGCCATTTTGTGCTCAGGGACTAAATCAAGCTGTATCGCTGGTCCATTCACTTGGTCTTTCAAAATACATTCACTTTGAGCCGACCTGGTTGCTTACAGCATTCCACCCTGGCCTTGCCTCTCAGCCAGAGACACCGGGCTCGCAGTGCATTGGCATGGTCATGTCATTTAGTGTAGACGCAAAGCCAGGAACTGTGACTTCATTGTCACAAGGCCCTAATCAAGTCAAGCAGGATAGCCTTTGTTCAAGCAGTCTCTGCACATTAAGCTAAGGGCACATTCTGATGCTGGGCCATGGGCTTGGACATGGTCAGTCAGGCACTTGGGGCAATCAGATTCAGAATGTTCTCCTTATAAAGGATAAGGAGTTGACTGTCAGGCAGCATACAATCCATCTTCCCTCTTTCTTCCCTATTATGGGCCGTTTCACTCTTGGGATGAGAGTGAAGCAGGAATTAAGGAAGATGAAAGAGCCTGGCACAGCGATGACTGTTGGTGCCGGTGGAGAGGTATCACCTGAGAGTGAGTAGGCAGCAGAAAGGGCAGTCAGGGTTCCTGGCATAGATACTCTGCCCATTATGAATAACTCAGATACATGCTATTGATTTCATCAGCCAATCGGGGATTTATAGTCTGTGAACTTAACATCACACCAGCACAGAAACTCGTGCACAGTATTGTTCAATTGTGTGATAGTGCAAAAATTTTGTTCTGCAGTAAAATAGGAAAAGACTTTTAACAAAAGTAATTCCCCTAGGACTTTCTTCTCCTTCAAATCTTGGCACTCTGAAAGAAAATGCCACCCAGAATCAGGTAATGTACAAAATGATTTGGGAAATCATGCCAATCCTACAGACAGGCATTAGAAACAGAATCTATTGTTGTTATATCGACTACTTGTCACATATGGAATTGAATGCTGTCAGATACACACAATCATTTCACAAATGATCAAGATGTTCCTTCTCAAATCCCATTCATACAGTTTTATAACATGATAGAATCGTTTTTTTTTATAGTTTAGTTCTGAGTCAAATAAAAGTGTTAATGAAAAAGGTCTGGATTTTCAATCATTTAAATTGAGTGATGGACTACTTTCATAGACACACTGCCCCAACCCCATAAAAATACATAAATCACTTCATTGAGGGTACTTTGTAAGAACAACAATTGACAAAAGAGTATTAGAACCTGAAATCTTCAACTCGAATACTTCAACTAAAATAATTGTGCATATGTAATTTTATACTTCCCAAAGGAGAGTGTCTTCTGCTAGCAACAGCAGTATTTCAAAAGCTAGCAGAGGATAGCCATTGATATAAGATTTTCCTGCAGGTAACACTTCAATATGGCCAATTTGAGGGTGCTGGGATCTCAATGCATGATTACAGTGATCAAGATGATGCAGGCAACATACAACTTAGTGCTGGCTGCTCATCCCGTTATTGCAGTCTGCAGCCCTGTACTAAATGCACTAGATTGACTGCACTCAGCAGGGCGGTCTGAATGTTTGTTCAAGGCTGGCACAAGCTATAATCAGGAATCTCTGGGAAAAGACAGTGTTCATCCTTTCAGCGCTGTTAGTTATCCCCGCTAAGACCTGCTAGCCAGCCAATCCATGCTGCTACAAGCCATGCCAAGCAATGCAGTCAGAAGCTAAGGTTGCTCTTCAACAACATGGAAAGCCATCTATCATCTTGTCCAATAAAAGTTAGCTGCCTTCCACCAACATCTCTGCAAACACTAAGACTGGAAAAGTGGCCACAAGACTGGCACTAAGGATTCCACAGGCATAATGAGTTTAGTATTGTGTATGTTATTGGACATGTGGGTTGCATAGAGTCAGCATGGGTTTTGATTTTTTTGGCATGTTTTAATTCAGGAATTTGGCCAAGAAGGTACTGTAATTGTACAGAGTGAATAGAGAATGGCGGAGGCATAGTAAAGTTTTTAGGAAATCACACACTGACTTGGGATGAACAATACAAAGTGATGCCTGAGACTTGTTTTACACTAATAATGAGACATGGTTTGTTCCTATTGAAACAGAAGATAGACATGGGCAATCCTATGAAACTGAGACAATGAGTGAGCTGCGCTATGTATGTTAATCAGACTGTCTATGTTAACCCAGCTGATTGAGGCACTCACACTGAGACAACGAAGCAGTATTCTGATATATCGTTCCTGCTGTGCTCCCTGAAGGCTTGGTGGCAGCTGGCAACAGCGACTGAGTTATATAGAGTATAGCAGACCACTATGAAATTGGAAACATAATCCATCGAATAACAATAGTAACCACCAGTCCCCCACACCCTCCATTACCCCATCACCAAATTATCCAAACATTTTAGAACTGTTGTTTGAGGAGAAATGAAAAAACTTGCCTGGTAGCAGCATGGCTGTCGTGCTGGATTTATCTCTCTGCAGTCAGATAGGGAAGGGGCATCACAAGCTATGTGCAAAGTAGGTTTGTCACTCAACAGCTATCTTCTGGTTCACTGTGATGGCTGGAAGATGATGGCCAAAGTTGGCTAGTAGACAATAAAAGCATTGTGGCTGTTGTTGGGAGTGTAGGCATTTACTAATATGATGCCATGTGTATGGTTACACATCAACTGCATGCTGTCAAAAGGAGTTGGATGCATGCTTAGGAAGAATTTACAGGGTTCTGGAGAAAGTGCAGAAGACTAGGACTTTCTAGGGCCTCCAAGAGAATTGACACAGGCACAATTTGGTCAAATTGCATGCAGCTTCAAGTTCACTAACTGCCAAAATGTTTAGCGTTCTCTCCTGCAATAAAGCAACAAACAAAACTTTAGCCTTGTTGGCATTTTAACAGGAAAGAGCCATGGATCATATCATGTAAAAGGAAACAAGTTGACCCATTTTTCTGTGTTCATTTCACCACCATAATGTGAAAACAAAAGATTGCAGTTGCTGGAATTCTGAAATGAAGTGAAAAAGGAAGTACTTATCAGATCAGGCAGCATCTGTGGAAAGAAACAGGGTTAGCATCTCAATTTAAAGACCAATCAGCAGAACTTCAGAAAGGTTACTTCCATTTCTCTCCACAGATATTGTCTGACCTGCTGAGCATCTCCTGTGTACATTATGTTTTGTCTCTGTAACTTGCTGTTTTCTGAGGAGATTAATTGTATATTCCTAAAGGATAGCGATCTCATGTGTTCACTATTTTAATAAAAAAGAATTTACTGATTATGTATGGCAGGTGGGCTTCTGAAAGAAAAATTTGGGGAGTGTGATGATGCTGTGACTTTAAGAGCTTATTTTGTTTTTTTTGAAGGAATTCGATGAGTTGTATATAGCAGTCAATAAGAAAGTAAACAGCTTGTGAGGCTTTGGACATTTTTTTAAAACTCAGAACAATAGAAGTAGCCTGAATGCGTGTGGTCAAGCTCCCACCCACAGAACCAGTATTTTTAGTTTTAAATTTTCATTACCTGGGATTATGAAAAGCTGCCACATGCTTCTTTGCTGCAGCTGAAAGCTGGAATTTCTCTCTCTCTCTCTCTCTGAATTGTCTTTTGATGTTCTTTCCTCTTGGACTGAAGAACAGCATGGGAGACCATCTGATTTCACAAGCTTCAAAATCTCCCCTCCCCCCACTGCATCCTAAAACCAAGAGTGTGTTTATAAGATGTTTCTATATTAGAACAGTTAATTAGTAAGAATCGCTGTATCTATTGTTCAGTTAAGATTTCCAATAGAATTAATTTATTCTAATTCCTTCTTTCGTTTGCTGTATTTTAACTATAGTGCATGAATAGTCTGTTTTTGCTTAAGATCTGGTAGTTTGACCGATTGAATTGCACCTGGAGCACAATACCTTATATTTACCTATAAAATAAGAAAATGTTAGGATCTAGGCTTTCTTCTGAACATTTTGAGGAGTTTTGGTCAGGTCCATAATAGAAGGGACACCAGCCATTTCTGATGATTTGCCAATACCAGTATTTATAACTGTCTGTCTCCTGCACAAGGAAGAGGGAATTGGGACAATGTCCATGATTTTTAAACTTGTGTTGTTCATGCACAAGATCTCGCACCAGAACCAATTAATTAAAAAACATACCCCGGTAGCTTATCCTATCTATTAAAGATATCCTCAGGCCTGCTGTGTGTTTTCAGCAGTTTCTGCTTGCGCTCAGATTTCCAATGTTTGTGTTTTCTTTCTTAGCACACTAATTGTTGGATTGTTTCTGGAGCCAGCGAGAGACCAGCACATTGGAGAAGAGTGGTTTGTTATCTTCAATGAAAATCTTGACTGTGTAGGTTCTAACCTTGTATAGATACTCCGCTGGAGGGCCGTTATATAATGTAAGTAGATTACCAGTTTCACATGAACTGTGAGGGCAGCAGCTACAAAGATAAATAAGAACTCAAACACCAAATAATGAAAGTATTTACGTTACCTGAGATAGCAGCATCACCTTGTACAAAGCAGCTTGCAAGAGGGAGGGATAATGGGAACTGCAGATGCTGGAGAGTACGAGATAACAAAGTGTGGAGCTGGATGAACACAGCAGGCCAAGCAGCATCTCAGGAGCACAAAAGCTGACGTTTCGGGCCTAGACCCTTCATCAGAAAAGGGGAATGGGGAGAGGGCTCTGAAATAAATAGGGAGAGAGGGGGAGGTGGATCGAAGATGGACAGAGGAGAAGATAGGTGGAGAGGAGGCAGACAAGTTAAAGAGGTGGGGATGGAGCCTGTAGAGGAGAGTATAGGTGGGGAGGTAGGGAGGGGATAGGTCAGTCCGGGGAGGACAGACAGGTCAAAGGGGCGGGATGAGGTTAGTAGGTAGGAAATAGAGGTGCAGCTTGAGGTGGGAGGAAGGGATAGGTGAGAGGAAGAACAGGTTAGGGAGGCGAGGACGAGCTGGGCTGGTTTTAGGATGCAGTGGGGGGAGGGGACAAGCTGGGCTGGTTTGGTGATGCAGTGGGGAGACGGGACGAACTGGGCTGGTTTTGGGATACAGTGGGGAAGGGGGAGGTTTTGAAGCTTGTGAAATCCACATTGATACCATTGGGCTGCAGGGTTCCTCAGCGCAATATGAGTTGCTGTTCGTGCAATCTTCGGGTGGCATCGTTGTGGCACTGCAGGAGGCCCAGGATAGGCATGTTGTCTGAGGAATGTGAGGGGGAGTTGAAATGGTTTGCGACTGGGAGGTGCAGTTGTTTATTGCGAACCAAACGTAGGTGTTCTGCAAAGCGGTCCCCAAGCCTCCCCTTGGTTTCCCCGATGTAGAGGAAGCCACAATGGGTACAGCAGATGCAGCATACCACACTGGCGGATGTGCAGGTGAACATCTGCTTGATGTGGAAAGTCTTGTTGAGGCCTGGGATGGGGGTGAGGGAGGAGGTGTGGGGGCAGGTGTAGCACTTCCTGCGGTTGCAGGGGAAAGTGCCGAGTGTAGTGGGGTTTGAGGGAGTGTGGACCGAACAAGGGAGTCCCGGAGAAAGTGATCTCTCCGGAAGGCAGACAAGTGTGGGGATGGAAAAATGTCTATTGTGATGGGGTCGGATTGTAAATGGCGGAAGATGTCGGAGGATGATGTATTGGATCCAGAGGTTGGTGGGGTGGTTGTGAGGACGAGGGAGCTTCTCTTTTGGTGGTTATTGTGGGGACAGGGTGTGAGGGATGAGTTGCGTGAAATGTGGGAGACATGGTCGAGGGCATTCTGGGCCACTGCAGGGGGTGTAGTGGTGGTCCTTGAAGGATGAGAGCATCTGAGATGTATGGGAGTGGAATGCCTCATCCTGGGAGCAGATGAGGCGGAAGCGAAGGAATTGGGAATAGGGGATGGAATTTTTGCAGGAAGGTGGGTGGGAGGAGGTGTATTCTAGGTAGCTGTGGGAGTCGGTGGGCTTGACATGGATATCGGTTTCTAGGTGGTTGCATGAGATGGAGACAGAGAGGTCCAGGAAGGTGAGGGATGTGTTGGAGAAGGTCCAGGTGAATTCGAGGTTGGGGTGGAAGGTGTTGGTGAAGTGGATGAACTGTTCGAGCTCCTCTTGGGAACACAAGGCGGTGCCGATACAGTCATCAATGTAACGGAGGAAGAGGTGGGGTTTAGGGCCAGTGTAGATACAGAAGAAGGACTCTTCCATGTAACCTACAAAGAGGCAGGCATAGCCTGGGCCCATACGAGTACCCATGGCCACCTGCTTTGTCTGTAGGAAGTGGGAGGAATTGAAAGAGAAGTTGTTGAGGGTGAGGACGAGTTCGGCTAGGCAGATGAGGGTGTCGGTGGAGGGGGACTGGTCGGGCCTGCGGGACAGGAAGAAGACCCTCTGCATCAAACAACTGCACCTCCCCAGTCATGAACCATTTCAACTACCCCTTGCATCCCTCAGACGGCATGCCCATCCTGGGCCTCCTGCAGTGCCACAACGATGCCACCCGAAGGTTGCAGGAACAGCAACTCATATTCCGCTTAGGAATCCTGCAGCCCAATAGTATCAATGTGGATTTCACAAGCTTCAAAATCTCCCCTTCTCCTACTGTATCCCAAAACCAGCCCCGCTTGTCCCCGCCTCCCTAACCTGTTCTTCCTCTCACCTATCCCCTCCTCCCACCTCAGGCTGCACCTCCATTTCCTACCTACTAACCTCATCCCGCCCCCTTGACCTGTCCGTCCTCCCCGGACTGACCTATCCCCTCCCTACCTCCCCACCTAGACTCACCTCTACAGGCTCCATCCCCACCTCTTTAACTTGTCTGCCTCCACTCCACCTATCTTCTCCTCTAACCATCTTTGATCCGCCTCCCGCTCCTCCCTATTTATTTCACAACCCTCTCCCAATCCCCCTCTCTGATAAAGGGTCTAGGCCCGAAACATCAGCTTTTGTGCTCCTAAGATTCTGCTTGGCCTGCTCTGTTCATCCAGCTCCACACCTTATAATTTTACAAGAGGTAGATGCACTTTTGGCCACCAGAAAGAATGAACGTGCATTTCTGTAGAACCTTTCACAACCTTCTTCATTCCAAAAGCTTTACAACCGATGTGGTACTTTTGATTGTAGTCACAGTCGTGCTGTAGAAAGTAATGGAGTGATCTGTTGCACAGCAAGATCCCACAGACATCAATAAGATAAAACACAGGATAATCTGTTTTAGAAATAAGTGTGTGAACCTGGAAGAACATCAGCAAGCCAGGCAGCATCAGAGGAGCAGGAAAGCTAACATTTCAGGTTGGGACCCTTGTTCAGAAAATCTGTTTCAGTAAATTTGGTCGAGGAATGATGGAGCTGGAAGGTTTTTCATTTAAATCCATTTTGGAGTGAGTTTCGAGACTCCCCCAAATTAATCCACCCTTTATACGCTTGAAAAGCTTTACAACTCACATGGATGAGAACTGAGGACAAGCATGTGTCCCTTTGAACGCATTAATGGACAACGGTAATCAATTCCAGAAGAATGGGGACAAAACAGTCACCTCTCCCTTTATTCAGGTGGATTAAATGAGCGGCTCTGCCATGCATGGGCAGATCAGAGTAGGTGCCACCAGTTGATCGTTTGATTATTTTTTTCTGGCATGTACCAATCATGCAGCAAAGATTGTGAAAACAATAATGTGGACCCTTTAATACTGGTAAAGTTTACTTACATACAGAGTTAACTGGAGCACTGGTTCATATGCATTTGTAGAGCCACTGCTGCCATACTGAGTACGCAATGATTGGATTACTATGTCATATTCTGACCAGTGGTAACTAATTATTGACAACAGTTTAAACTGTATGCTCTTAAAGGAGCATAGCACATCCCTTACTGTGACCTACCCTAACTATGTTCATCATAGAATCCTTACAGGTTTGGAAGTAGGCCATTTGGCCCATCGAGTCCACACTGACCCTCTAAAGATCATTCCAGCCAGACTCAATCACCCCTCTCCCCCCACCCAATCCCTGTAACCCTGCATTTACCATGGTTACATGGCAATAATGATCTGGTCCTTGAGTTTAGAACAGCGTCTCATGTTATGAGTAGGCAGGAGGCTCCACTCTACCATTCGGAGTGGTCTGATAGGAATTTGAGGGCTGCCCAAGTCAATGCAGCTTTCTACAGGCCAATTAATCGATAGCAGATTTTTTTCCTTGAACCAGAAAACAAGAATCAGCCACCATGGGTTAAACAGACATGGCTACCGATAGGTTTTTGCAGTTATCGATTGCCTGTGTGCCATTATAACAACAAAATCATAATTCACTTTCATAAAGTGAAGGTTTTCTCAGACATAACATTGAAGAATCAAATGTTTGACTTGGATGTCACAGCCAGCCAGTGATGTTCCCATTTCTGGATTTTACACACGGTATACTGATATACGAGCTGCTCCTTTCTGTCTCTCAGAATGAGTGAATGGAAGCAATGTGCAAAAAGGGCTGTAATTTCTCGGCTATTTATGTGATTGCATGCACGTTAGCTTCCAATTGAAGTGGTGCTCATCCATATGATATATCCATTTGATACCTGAATGTGAGTCACTAAGGAACCTGTCGTTCTCGCAGTGGATAGAACTTGCAAGTGATTCACATCTCCTAATTGATCTGAGTGGAAAGAGGGCAAACAGTGGGAAAATCACTAAAGGGCCAGGTTTTAGTCATATTCAGCACATTCCTATCTGTAAACATTGAGCTTCAGGCATAGGTGTGCTGGGACTGGAAAACTATGGGACTCTACTGGTCATCTGTAACAAATTGGCCAGACGTTTGAAGTTGTTGGTGCTGTGAAATAAGCCATCGGGAAGTGTTATCTGGTTCATTCGAAGAATTTCCATACAGGCAGCTAGACATAGGACACTGGTCTGATGGATTAAATGCATTTTACACAGTAGATATGGCATGCCTTGCACCTTAATGAGGGATTCTGCAGAGAGACCTGTTGCCTGATGTCAGCAAGGCTAATATTAGAAAGGGTCAGTCGCCAGTTATTATGTGTGTTATTTTGTTCAGCTGAGTGTCCATGAGTCCCAGGTAACATGGCCTTCATGATGCCAGGGAACCATACTCGATTACCAAATACAACTCCAAAATTTCTCACGTGAATTTTTAAGTTCAAAAATGACAGGGTCAGGGTAATTGTGCATGTTTCTCTCAAACTTGGCAAGCACCTGAAATGCCAGCATTTAGCCATTTCAATGCCACATGGTATCAAGAAGCAATCTGAAAGCACTGGATACTGTTAAGGCTATAGATTCTAGCAACAGTATGAAAGATTTGTGCTTCAGAACTAAGTGTACCTGCAGCCAGGCTGTTTTGATTACAGTTGCAATTTTAGTATCTACCCAGTAATGTGAGAAAACAGCCTGGGCAAATCCTACTCTCAGAAACCAGGATAGATTCAACTTGAGATAACAAGCTGTAGAGCTGGATGAACACAGCAGGCCAAGCACCGTCAGAGGAGCAGGAAAGCTGATGTTTCAGGCCTAGACCCTGCTCCTGTGATGCTGCTTGGCCTGCTGTGTTCATCCAGCTCTACACCTTGCTATCTTAGATTCACCAGCATCTGCAGGTCCTACTATCTCTGAAACAAATCCAACTTGGCCAATTTCAGCAACATCGGTCCACTTTTCATCATCAGTAACACAATGGAGCGGATAGACAACGGTGCTGTCAAACTGTTTTTACTCAGTTGTAGCCTGCCCACAAACACTCAGTTTGGGTCTGTTCCTGATTTCATGGTAGCCTGGGCCTACATATGGAAAAAAAGAGCTGGAGTCCAATGTTGAGTTGAGAATAACTGCCCCTGAGATTATAAGAAATTCCTCCTAGTCTAAAGGGTCTGGCCTAGATATCAACGGCACACAATAATTTAGATCCTCTTCCGCTAAATATTGTATACCTTTATTTAACTCTCGAACTGTAGTATGCACACACTATGACACTGGTTGTTAAGATGTCCATGAACTATAGTCTGTTTCAGGTGGCCACAATTAACAGGGCCAGCCATAGGGAGATGCTGAAGTTTTATGTCTTGGAAACCAAATGAAAACCATTGTCCATAGCTGCATTATTCCCACACTGCTGATGTATCATTCTCATAGCCCAACTTCTACCCCTTGGTCACAATTTGTTCTCTTGTTTATTTCCTGCTTGTGCCAATAGTTTTCATTGCCAGGAACCCATTCCCGCCTCCACTTCTGAGGAAGAGAGCATGGGTGCCTCAGTGGCAACACTGGCAAAGCTGTCTCCTGTACTCACTACCAGCTTAGATACTGGCGCCTCAGTGCAAGTTTTATCTAGATTAGAACCGGAAGCTCCGGCTGATGCCTCACTGCCACCTCCCCGCAGTTACTTGAGGAAAAATTGCCCCAGGTCATTGGCACTCTGAACACTGCCAGACAGCAGGCAATGTTCGGCCCCAAGCAGGAAAGGATTCAGTGCTTGACACAATGCACAAACAGATATGGGGGTAGGACCCAGATTTATTGGCCAAGCTACCACAAAATTGTCAAGACTGCAGCAACCCTGTTTGGATTCTGCTGTGTCAGGCTTGCGAGCATTGTACATGAGAAATCGTATATCACCGACTTGATTGAGGTTTTTGAAGAGGTGACAAAGGAGGTTGAAGTCTGAGCAGTAGGCATTGTGTATGTGGACTTCAGCAAAAACATTTGACAAGGTTCCATGTGGTAGACTGGTTAGCAAGGTTAGTTCACGTGGAAACTAGGGGGAGCTAGCCAATTAGATGCAAAATTGGCTTGCAGGTAGCAGACAGAGAGTGGTGGTGGAGGGTTATTTATTGGATTGGAAACCTCTGATCAATGGTGTGCCTAAAGGATCAATGCTGAGTCCACTGCTTCTCATTATTTATATAATTGATTTGGGTGTGAAAATAGGAAAAAATAGTTAGTAAGTTCGCAGGTGGTACCAAAATAGGCAGTGTGGTGGACAGAGCAGAAGATTGTTTCAGTGTACAACACGACATTTAGCAGATGGCTCAATGAGCTGAGGAATGGCAGATGGAGTTTAATTTAGATAAATATGAGGTGTTGTATTCTGGTGAGGCAAACTGGGGCAGGACTTCTACAATTAATGACAAGGCCCTGGGGAGTGTTGCCAAACACCGAGATCTGCAGATGTGGTACATAGGTCCTTGAAAGTGGAATCACAGGTAGATAGGATCGTGAGGAAAGTGTTTGGCAAGTTTACCTTCATTGATCAGAGCATTGATTATGGTTGTTGGGATGCCATGTTTTGAGGCCACGTTTGGAATACTGCATTTAATTCCAATCTCCCTGCTGTATGAAAGAAGTTGTTAAACTTGAAAGGGCTCAGAAAAGATTTACAAGGATGTTGCTCGGATTGGAGTGTTTGAGTTTTTGGGAGAGGCTGAATAGGCTGAGGCTATTTTCTCGAGAGTATTGGAGACTGAGAGGGTAACCTTTTGGAGGCTTGTAAAATCATAAGGGACCTGGATAGGGTGAGTAGCCAAAGTCTTTTTCCCCAGGCAGTAGGGGTCCAAAACAAGACGTCATAGGTTTAAGGTGAGAGGGGAAAGATGTAAAAGGGACCTGAGGGGCAACTTTCACACGCAGAGGGTGGTGTGTGTATGGAATGAGCTGTCAGAGGAGGTGGTGAAGGCTGGTAGAGTTACGCTATTTAAAAGGCATCTTCATGGGTATATGGATAGGAAGGATTTGAAGGGAAATGGACCAAATGCTGGCAGCCACAGCATGGCTACATGGTGGGCCAGGATCAGACTCCTCGCGATGTCGTTAAGGCAGTGACAGAAAAACTTGGAACTCCTGGGGCATCGGCTCGACCTGGAATGGGGATGCATTGCGGCCTGGAGACCAGAACACCTTCTAGAAATCCCGCAGACCTTAAGAAAACCCAGAGCCATGCTTGACAAAAAGGACTGTCAAGTTGAACATTATTTCTTATTTTCCTGCATTGGTATTTTTCTGTCAATTGAACAAAAGATGAAAGGTCTACTATTAGTAATTTCTTTTTATTCATTTGTGCATTATTCATTGGTGTTCATTTTGTTCATTTCATTATAGTGCAGAGAAGCATAGTGAAAATTTGAAAGCAAAAGCCCATCATCAAGCAATTGCTTGATAATCTGCTTTAATGAGGTTGAGACTGGTCAAGCAGATGCTTTGAACTGTCCTTGCAAAGTTTGAAGCTTAATATGGGCTCAGGTTCATTCAATATGGAGGGATGTGAGGTAATTCATGTTGGTAAGAAGCGTATGGAAAAACAATATTAAATAAAGACTGCAACTCGAAAGCAATTGAGTACTGCCTGACTTGTTAATAATGGCAGGGACAGCTGAGAGAATGATTAATTAATCATACAATATCCAGTGTTTTATTAACAGGGGCATGGAGTACTCGAGTAAGGAGTTTATGCTGAACTGATATAAGACACTAATTCTGCCACAACTTGGTGTTTTGTATCCAAGTCTGGACACCACACTTCAGAAAGGATGTGAACGTGCTGGAGACAGTTCATAAGAATGGTTCTGGGGTGAGGAATATCAGTTATGAAGAAAGATGCGAGAAACTAGGACCAACTTTCTTCCTGAAAGAATACAAGTGAAACAGATGGATTATCGCAATAATTTACAGTGCTTGTTATTGTGGTGACTTTTGCTCCAGATTGTTATTGCATTCAAATTTCACCATTTGCCATGGTTGGTTTCAAATCCATGCCCCTGGAACATTTTCCTGGGGTTCTGCATTGAAGAGCCAGCGACATTAGCATTAGATCAACACCTCCACATTAGAGCCTGGAATATGGTGCTTGAGATAGTATTGGAAACAAATTTAATTGAAGCTTTAGAAGCGAAATAGACTTTTATACAAAAAGGAGGAGGAAGCAGTCTAGTGGTATTGATGTTGGACTGCTAATCCGGAGACTCAGCGAATGTTGCAGGTTCAAATCCTGCTTCAGCAGATGGTGGAATTTGAATTCAGCAAAAATCTGGAATTATAAAGCCACTGTCAGGAAAACCTCATGTGGTTCATTCATGTCCCTTTGTAGGGAAGGAAACTGCCACCCTGACTCCTGACCCCAGCAAGGGGGTTGACTCTTAACTACCCTCTGGGCAATAAATGCTGGCCTAGCCAGGATGCCCACATTCCATGAATGAAATCAAAAAAGGAACATGTGAATGTTTACAGGGTGAAAGCAGAAGAACTGCACGAAGTGAATTGCTTACTTGAAGTGTTGGTAAAATATGATGGGCCAAAGAACGTCCTGTGCTGAAATAATCCCGTGATTGTGTAATTGTGTATTTGGCCAATAGGGAAGTGATTTTGAATAATTAATAGGGTAATTGGAGAAATGCTGTATCACACTACCAGGCATTATCTTTGTCACTTTTAATTGTTGATTTTTGTTAACCTCTATGTAGAACATATGCAATATGAATCTAAGAATCAAACACAAGGCAATTATGTTACATTTCCCCTCAGGATCCTGCCAATTCTGCAAAGTTAAAATAGAACAAAATGAGGCTATTTATAGCATAGCTTAGCTGGTAATGCCTGCTTTCATTTTGCCTCCTGCTGCACGCATCTGAATAAGCCCTCTAGAAAGGCTTACTGTAATTTGTCGACTTATTCTTTAGTGATGCTTTTACCAAGGCAATCCTCTACCTTACCTGTATGTAAATGAGCCCTTCAAAAGGATGCTTCATGGTGTGCAACTAAGCCGTTGTCTTTCGATCAAGAAAGCCAAGAGGCTTCTTCCTGGACAAAGGTGCAAGAGCGAAAAGAAAGGCTCCAGTATTAATGACTGGAATTGGGGAGAGCCGGAGATGAAATTTGCTTAACTGTGGAATAAAATTATTTTGTGTGTTTGAAATTAATATAAATTGGAAATTTGTCATCAGGAATGTTTCAGTAGCACTACAGTTCCAACCAAAAACCTATGGTCCAGTACCATCCCCATTCTGATCCAAGCTGTTCCAGTACAGCAGAACACCAAAGCATACCCAACAATATGCAAAATTTCAGACAGTGAACATTGTCCCTCTGTTCTGTTTCCTTTTCTTTGTGCACAATTTCCACAGTTTTGTTTCTGCTCGTTATGCTTATGGTGAATGTATCTTACGGGAGGGATCTTCCCAGTCCCTGAACAGCATTCCCAATGGCGAGTCAATTGGGAAACTATGGTGAGAGCGACAGAAATAGGATGCTCGATGTTGTGAAAAGAAGGATTGATCCTGCAACACATTTTGAAGGCGAGGCCAGAATCTCACCAGAGAACAGCAGGAAGCTTAATTGTGTGCATTTTTATGCCATTTGATACTTAACCTTTATCCATTGTGTCCCACAGTCCAAAGATGTGCAAGTTAGATGGATTGGCCATGCTAAATTGCCTGTAGCATCTATAGATTTACAGCCTGGGTGGATTAGTCATGGGGAATGCAGGGTTATGGAGATATGGTTGGTCTGGGTGGGATAGTCCTCGGAGGGTCAGTGTGGACCCAATAGGCCAAATGGCCTACTTCCGCACAGTAAGGATTCTGTAATTCTTCCATGATTCATTGGTATGTACTTGCTCATTGTCCCATACATCAAAAAAATCCCCAGCATGAAAGACTGAATGGATTTCTGGCAACTCTAACTCATTGCGTGCTCCTCTGTGCTTCCAGCCTGAACAGCAGTCCCCCACCTCTCAGGGCACAACCCATGGACAGGGACCGCACATAATTTCCATCCACAGAGGTTGGCTTTGGACACATCCAGCCTCATGGTACACCCCTAACTCACTTATGATGTAGTTCTCTGCACGTTGTAGCACATTGGCACTATCCATTTCAATCTTTCTGCCAGGACACCTTATGCACAGGGGCAGACACATGGATCAGTCAAAGGCATGCTGCTGTATACCACCATGCTACATTCATATCACACCTGCACTATGTGGAGACAGATTACATGGAAAATGCGCTGCATATGTTTCGAAGTCTAAGGGGAGAAGTCAACCAGGTCATGAGAGACAGACTTCAGCAAGGGGCTACTCACACACGATGTCAATTGTAGGATCTGCCCACAAGCGGTGAAGGGTGTAACAGTGAGCTCAGTTGTGAGTACTGGGGGCATTGTGCTGAGACGCAGAGTGGATAATGAATGTGAAGAGGATGACTCAATATATAAGAAGTGAACAAGATAGACCATGGGAGGGCTAGTCATATTGCAGGAAGGGGGCTTATCAACCATGGGTGATCACCCCATGCAGACAGTGTAATACTGAGTCTGGCATGACTACATGAGAAGCCTGGGGCTCCGGGAGCAGAGATGAACATTTAAGTAAATGGGCTGGATAGGAATATGGGGAAGATTACAGTGATAAGGTTTACAGTGAGGGGAGGGCAGAGAGGAGAAGGGAATATGTAAGCTTAAGTGTCTACAATACTGAGTAGCTGAGTCCGTGACGCTCACAACAGGAAGCGTAACTGTTCTTGTCTTCCAGCGTCATCCAAATTTAAATTCCGCAATTGAAATCAAAATGGCTGTAACCCCATCAGAGTGAGTGGAATAAATGTTTAACACCTGAGGGAGGGTTGTCCACTTTCTGCAATGTGAAGCCCTTCAAAGGTCAATAGCTCTAAACAGACACCAACACAGTGTCGGTAAAAGACAGGTGTGATCACAAAATTGTATCAGAGATAAGGTCTAGGCCAGAAACGTCAGCTTTCTTGCTTCTGAGATGCTGCTTGGCCTGCTGTGTTCATCCCGCTCCACACCGTGTTATCTGTGATCACAAAATACTGGATGTGCCCCTTTCAGCAGTGACCTACCATGTTTACTAAAAGCCCTGGCCCCATGCACTCTTGATGACATCATTTGATATTATGAACCCTATAACGGCTGTGATGTACAAACAATGTTTTTTTGCCAAAGTAGCAATCATGTTCTACAGTTTCAAAGCCTGCATCTTGTGCAGGAGCTGCTCACTTCAGAACCTGAACTGTAAAATGTCCACACCATTATCCTATGGGCACCGCTGCCATTTCTGGCTGTGCAGGGGTTAGAAGTAGGAGTCTTCACTGTATGCACAGTAGAAACAATCTCTTACTGTATGTGCATAAGAAGAGTTTAGCAAGATACATCTGAAACGGACAATATGGCGCAATAGTTATGATGGGAAATCTCACCAGCAACTAGCCCTCTGATTTTTTTCGCACAGACCTCCAAGGGTCACAGCAACAAACTTGGAAATTAGAGGTCAGTGTGACAGTTTGAGTGGAACCCTGGAGGAACTTCCAAGCAGCTACATGGCTACACAGTTTTGAGGGAACGCTGTCCAAGTGCTATCTCGTAGGGAGTCTCCATGTATCTGGTGTTTGAAGGACACTGTTCAAATGCATGGTTTGTGTATGAGAGGAATTGCTCTTGAGATGGTGGAAGTGGATACATTAGCTTCTTCCTTCACCACAGAGACCTGGAGGTTTTCACAAATGGGGTGATGCAGGGAAAGGCTGTCCTCATTCCTCAGGTCAGGGAAGTGGCTGAGTATCAATTAGTTCAGTGGCCCATCTCGAGAAGAGGCTCCACAGGCCTCTCGTAGATTCTCTAGCTGGGCAAGACCTCTTTTTAACCTCTTAAATTCTGAAGCCTATTTCTCTCTTTATGGATACACCAAGTCTTGCTGAGTGCTGCCAACACTTTCTGTTTTTATTAATGTAAACAATTTCCCTGTTAAATCCTGTCAACACCATGCAGGCCACATCCAGTTTGGTGAATCACTGTTTGATTAATCTACTCTTAATCGTCAGCAGTATTGGAACATTTGTCGGCAGTGCCATCTAGATACAGTTATTCATGCTCATGGATGCTTAGTTTCAGTCTTGCCAGGCCTACGCTGTGTTCATCAAATTACAGTGTTCATCAAATGCTTTGAATTCAAGAGGTGAGGTGGGAGTAACTGCCTTTGACATCATCATAATATTTGACCAATTGTAGCACCAAGATTCCTTTGTGACACTGAATTCAGTGGGAACCATTGAAAATTGAAAGGGAAACTTCTTCACTGATTTATGTCATGCTTAGCACAAAGGAAAACATTTGTGGTTATTAGAGGGAAATCATCTTATCGCAGGATATCAGTGCAGGAGTTCCGCAGAGCAACACCATAGATCAACCATCTGCGACTGCTTCATCGATGACTTTTAGTCCATCATAAGGTTGGATTTGTGGATATGGCTGCTTTTGATAGGAGTTTTGAAGTAGCACATCTATCACATAGAAGATGAAGAAAAGCAGACAACTGGGGACACTGCCATCTGCAAGCTTGCCTCCAAACTACACAACATCCTGATTTGGAACTGTTTCAAGTTCCTCACTGTCACTGGTTCAAGACTGAGAAACTCTACCCTGCAGCAGCCCATCCTGGTGGCTCACCACCACCTTCTCAAGGGCAATTAGGGAGGGGCAATTAAAAAAAACTTTATAACGATTCTTGTATCCCATGAATAAATAACGAAAATGATTTGCTTGCAATTCCAGAACATCAATTTTAATTTCCTTTCACTCTCTTGCAGAGACATTTTACAACCTCAAGCCTCTATCAATCCACATTTTCAAACAAAACAAATTGTAATCAATTAGGGCCAAGCAGTGCATTTTAGTTTGTGGTACATACTTCATACTTGAAAACTAATGGATCATAAGCCAAATATTCTGCATCTACTCATCAGCCCTTTGTGGTAAAGCTAACAGACAAAATTTAGAAACTATTGTCTCTCTCACTGCAATATTGGCATCTCACCTTGTACTCCCAAATTATCTCTCTACTCCTGTATTGTTTTTATTTGCTTTTCATTCTTTCCTTTGCCCTTCTCATGAAAGATGCAAATCTTTCTATTATGTAGATGAATAGACTTCCACTTTTACTACAATAATTACAATAGCGAATATAAAGGCTCCATTTCAGGGCTATAGATTTTAAATTACTCTGTAATTAGTGTTATGTGCATAATTCTTAGTAAGGTTTCGCAGTATTCCATTTAAGAGATTTGAAATATTTGAAACATTGGTATATGTTATAATGTAGAATAAAATTTTAATGTTTTAAGTTTCCTTTTTAACTTGCATGTATTTTAACTCTTAGCATGTATTTTATTTGCCACCTGCCTGTGCATTCCATTTAGGTGAGATGATGAATAAAAATTAGATCATGTTTAATATGCAATGCAAATATGATTCGCTGTAATTACTACTCTGTGCATGTTCTGATGCTTGGTGGAATCAGTGAACAGATGCTTATGGCTATTTTGCTGTTGCGCTCAGTATCTTCTGCCGGCAGCTTTTTGCATTAAAGGTTAGGTCCCAGCCAAGCTCATCATTCAGATTTCTTGTTCTGCCCCATTACCTCCAAGCTAAACGGACATCAGCCCAGGGGGACCAGGAGGCACCAGGATCAGCAGAGAAGGAGATCGCATAGCAGATTGAAGTTGCAACCTCATTTTGTTTCTCTTTTTGACCTCAACGCTGATTGCAGCTGCTTGGTCAGGTGAGAAATCCCTGCACCAGAACAGGGAATGGCAAAACACAACTCTGTTCGCACATAAGCGCAGCACCTGCGTCCCCCAACTGAGTGAAATACCAGCTGATCAACCTACTGGAGCCAACTAGAAAAAAAATCTAGGAATAATTTTGCATGTGCACAGTCAGATATGGCTGGTGAGTCCAGGCAAGGAAATCCTCCCATAGTACAAATTTCCCCAAGCTAGAAAAGAAGTAAGTCTCACCAGAATTTAAAAAGGCAGAATTTACTGCACTAACCAAGAAAGTAAGCAATCTGAAACTTAATCTACCAAATCAAGCAAAGATGTCTGAATTCAAGAGTGACAAGGTTTCAAGATGTACTAAATTTCCCAAACCACAGAAATCCAATGCAGTGATAGGTTCTGCTTCCTTGCAGTTGGCCAAGAGGCACAGGGAATGAGACAAAGAGAGAGAGAGAGACAGAGAGACAGAGACAGAGAGAATAAGAAAGTCATATAAACAAAGTGATTAGAGTGAGAGTCAGAGTGATGCCGAGAAAGCTCAAGTGGAGAACTGGATGGAATTAATGTTGCTGTGCAAGGAACCTCACTCGAAGGCAAATCCACCTGAGTACACCCCTCAGGTTACATTGGAGGAGAATCCAAACTCCTCCAAGAATAAGCTATTGGGTGCAGGATCAGCAAGCAATGTTGCAATCAAGGACACATGGCCCTTACTGAGATATGAAAGGAGCAAGGGAACGTATACAAAATGCATCAGATGAAATGGCAAAAATTAAATGGTTCCAGCCCAAGCTACGTTTTGCCAATGCCCATTTCTCAGCCTAAAATATAATCAGTAATAAATTCTCACCCAACCGCCATTCCCTGAGAAGCCTCAACTCTCAACTGCTGACACATTTCAAAATAATCCATATGCTTAGTCTCCCTATCCTCCCACAAACTGGGGTATAGTTCTTGTCTCATCAGCCTCTCTTGATCAAAACTGAGGCCTGGTACAGGTCTTATTCCCTTCTCCTACTTCCGCTGGGATGTGACGCTGATGTTACTCTCGACCACTGTTTGAGACCTGGTAATTCCTCCTCTGCTGCTCACAGCCTAGGGCATTGTAGTCATTTCCTGTACACAGTCTGGGCCATGGTCCATCACATTGCAATTTTCAAGTAAAAGCATGATGTTTGCCTTTCTGCCTGCTGGCACAACAAAGCGAATCCAAGACTGAGTTGAAAAATGATTGCGAGCCATCACCAATTATGTTGGGAAAGAGGGGAAATTCAATCCACAATCTCTTAGGAAATCCAACTTTTCTAGTGTGTCATACACAATCATATTCAAAATCTGACCTCTTTTTATCTTGTTCAGTAACTTCGCAAGATGCAGAAACTATCCTGTTCATGCGAGGCAATAGATTGTAACTGAATTCAGCAATTTGTGGCAAGTTTATTGTTAATGCTATACACATACACATGAAAATGCACAAAAATCCCATGGGTTTACCTCAGCATCAGAAATATTGCTTTTCTCCATCTCTGCTCTATTACAGCACTGTCTGGTATACAAATTGTCCTTGCAGGTTGTCAAGTAACAGGATAGTGTAAACTGGCAGACAGGATGGCATTCCACAATCGTTCTTGTTGAACAATATTCTTTCCTCATGCGTCCAGAGAGAATATCAAATACGATGAAGGAAAATATGCTGTGGTAAAATGATATGTGCATTTCCCGTCCCAGGCAGTACTTGAAAAATGAAAACTGGAATGAAATTTTTATTGTCTCTTGTTGAAAGGGCCAGCACGGCATTGGCTGAGTTATTTCTGCTGCTTCATGAAACGTTTGGTGAATTTTATAAATCATAAAACCCTTAATGCACGTGGGTTGTTGTACAGTTCTGTGGAGGAAGAAAGCAGCTGTTATGTTTCATACTTAAACACAATTGTGAAGTATGGTCTCATATCAATAAAAACACAACACCGCACACAGGATTGGCTAATGGGCAATTTTGAAGGTTTCTTAAGTCATGTCAGTTAACCAGTTATTAACTTTTGGATACTACATAATAGCTCAATCAATTTGCAGCACACCCCGTTAACTATTTACAATGGGCAGCATGTTGATCATGCTCAAACAACCCATGCTTCAAGCTTCAGAATACCATGTCCAGCATTAGATGTGATTCTGATACTAAACAATATTTTTAACCAATCCGGACTGCACCAAGAATTACGCTAAGAACCAATTTAAAATTATTGGTAGGCCTTGCAGTGCGATGGATACGTGTGTGCTAGAAGCTGCATATAATAACACGCAGGGCCTAGTTTTAAGTAGGCAAAAGAAAGCCATATCTACATTGTGCCTTTCTCATTGTGAGAAAGAGAGTTCTTGGTGTCTTCCAATTTCAGATGCTTTCCCAATGGCAACACCCTGACCAATCAGAGCCTGCTGAGCTTTTCCAGCAACTTTGTTTTTGTCCTGTATGTCTGGCCTGATTATTAAAATTGACATTTAACTGTTCCTACTTCATCTCCAAGACAATGATGGCACAGCCATTCAGCACCCTTTTCCCATGTGTTCTAAACTGGTGCCCCTTCTGAAGTCTGCTTCCTGCCTCTTATTCCTGATAGAGAATGAAAAGGTTCAATTTTGTGTGTCCTTTAAGCAATGTATAAGTAATTCATTTACAATTGGGACCAAGTGTTAATTTACCATAAGATGCTAATATCCATGTCCTCATCAGCCTGTCCAGGCAGAGTTCAGTGTTCGTGCCAATATTAAACTCAAACTTCCATATTGGCAGCAGAGCTAGACTCACAGGGGAAGATAGTCTGCTCATTTGGCTCCTTTAATGTTCAATGGATTGTTCAAAACTACATTGGGTTCTCATTGATCAGACTAACAGGCCCCAAGAAAAGGATTGTGGTGGCCAGGCCAAGGTGGAGAGGAGATAGAATGTGGCATGATGGTGGTGATGTGACAGTATCTAATAAAAACTTTCTCTCTTGCCCTCCACTAACAATTGAGCAACAGAATCTGCCAGACTTTAACAAAAACAAAGTTGCAGGAAAAGCTCAGCAAGTCTGGCAGCATCTGTGAAGGAGAAAACAGAGCTAACATTTCTGGTCCAATGACCCTTCCTCAGAACTGTTGGTGGCTGGAAAAACGACAGTTTATATGCAGAAATTAGGGAGGTGGGTGGGATAGGGAGTAAACAATAGGATAGAGCCCAAAGAGAGAGAAACGCAGTCGGACAGACAAAGGAGTTGCTAATGTTCAGGCTGGAAGGGTGAATAGTTGTTAATAGGGACTCTTAGTGACTAACAACAGGGAGTATGTAATGGCAGGCTATGTGGTAAAAAGGCCTGGTGTGTGGGGTGGGGTTTGGAACATGGGGGAGTTTAGGCCCTAAAATTATTGAATTCAATATGGAGTCCGGAGGGCTGTAGGGTCCCCAAGCGGAAAATGAGGTGTTGTTCCTCTAGCTTGTGTTGTTCTTCACTGGAACACTGGAGCAAGCCAGAGACAGGGATATTGGCCAGGGAGCAGGGTGGTGCAGTGAAGTGATATTGGGAACTGCAGATGCTGAAGAATCCAAGATAATAAAGTGTGAAGCTAGATGAACACAGCAGGCCAAGCAGCATCTCAGGAGCACAAAAGCTGACGTTTCGTGCCTAGACCCTTCATCAGAGAGGGGGATGGGGTGAGGGTTCTGGAATAAATAGGGAGAGAGGGGGAGGCGGACCGAAGATGGAGAGAAAAGAAGATAAGTGGAGAGGAGAGTATAGGTGGGGAGGTAGGGAGGGGATAGGTCAGTCCAGGGAAGACGGACAGGTCAAGGAGGTGGGATGAGGTTAGTAGGTAGGAAATGGAGGTGCGGCTTGGGGTGGGAGGAAGAACAGGTTAGGGAGGCAGAGACAGGCTGGGCAGTTTTTGGAATGCAGTGGTGGGAGGGGAAGAGCTGGGCTGGTTGTGTGGTGCAGTGGGGGGAGGGGACGAACTGGGCTGGTTTTGGGATGCGGTGGGGGAAGGGGAGATTTTGAAGCTGGTGAAGACCACATTGATTCCTTTGGGCTGCAGCGTTCCCAAGCGGAATATGAGTTGCTGTTCCTACAACCTTCAGGTGGCATCATTGTGGCACTTCAGGAGGCCAATGATGGACATGTCATCTAAAGAATAGGAGGGGGAGTTGAAATGGTTCGCGACTAGGAAGTGCAGTTGTTTATTGCGAACCGAGCGAAGGTGTTCTGCAAAGCGGTCCCCAAGCCTCGAGGAAGCCACACCGGGTACAATGGATGCAGTATACCACATTGGCAGATGTGCAGGTGAACCTCTGCTTAATATGGATATTCATCTTGGGGCCTGGGATAGGGGTGAGGCAGGAGGTGTGGGGGCAAGTGTAGCATTTCCTGCGGTTGCAGGGGAAGGTGCCGGGTGTGGTGGGGTTGGAGGGCAGTGTGGAGCGAACAAGGGAGTCACGGAGAGAATGGTCTCTCCGGAAAGCAGACAAGGGTGGGGTTGGAAAAATGTCTTGGGTGGTGGGGTCGGATTGTAGATGGCGGAAGTGTCGGAGCATGATGCGTTGTATCCGGATGTTGGTGGGGTGGTGTGTGAGAATGAGAGGGATCCTCTTAGGGCAGTTGTGGAGTGGGCGGGGTGTGAGGGATGTGTTGCGGGAAATGCGGGAGACGCAGTCAAGGGCGTTCTCGACCACTGCGGAGGGAAAGTTGCGGTCCTTGAAGAACTGGGCATCTGGGATGTGCGGGAGTGGAATGCCTCATCCTGGCAGCAGATGCGGCGGAGGCGGAGGAATTAGGAATAGGGGATGGAATTTTTGCAGGAGGGTGGGTGGGAGGAGGTGTATTCTAGGTAGTCATGGGAGTCGGTGGGCTTGAAATGGACATCAGTTACAAGCTGGTTGCCTGAGATGGAGACTGAGGGGTCCAGGAAGGTGTGGGATGTGCTGGAGATGTCCCAGGTGAACTGAAGGTTGGGGTGGAAGGTGTTGGTGAAGTGGATGAACTGTTCGAGCTCCTCTGGGGAGCAAGAGGCGGCGCCGATACAGTCATCAATGTACCGGAGGAAGAGGTGGGGTTTGGGGCCTGTGTAGGTGCGGAAGAGGGACTGTTCCATGTAACCTACAAAGAGGCAGGCATAGCTGGGGCCCATGTGGGTGCCCATGGCCACCTCCTTTGTCTGTAGGAAGTGGGAGGAATTGAGAGAGAAATTGTTGAGAGTGAGGACGAGTTCGGCTAGGCGGATGAGGGTGTCGGTGGAGCGGGACTGGTCGGGCCTGCGGGACAGGAAGAAGCGGATGGCCTTGAGGCCACCTGCATGAGGAATACAGGTGTACAGGGACTCGATGTCCATGGTGAAAATGAGGTGTTGGGGGCCAGGGAATTGGAAGTTCTGGAGGAGGTGGAGGGCGTGGGTGGTGTCACGGACGTAGGTAGGGAGTTCCTGGACCAAAGGGGAGAAAATGGAGTTCAGATAGGCCCTCTGCTTCTTCCTGTCCCGCAGGCCCGACCAGGCCCCCTCCACCGACACTCTCATCCGCCAGCTGAACTCGTCCTCACACTCAACAACTTCTCTTTTGACTCCTCCCACTTCCTACAGACTAAGGGGGTGGCCATGGGCACCCGCATGGGCCCCAGCTATGCCTGCCTCTTTGTAGGTTACGTGGAACAGTCCCTCTTCCGCACCTACACAGGCCCCAAACCCCACCTCTTCCTCCGGTACATTGATGACTGTATCGGCGCCGCCTCTTGCTCCCCAGAGGAGCTCGAACAGTTCATCCACTTCACCAACACCTTCCACCCCAACCTTCAGTTCACCTGGGCCATCTCCAGCACATCCCTCACCTTCCTGGACCTCTCAGTCTCCATCTCAGGCAACCAGCTTGTAACTGATGTCCATTTCAAGCCCACCGACTCCCACAGCTACCCAGAATACACCTCCTCCCACCCACCCTCCTGCAAAAATTCCATCCCCTATTCCCAATTCCTCCGCCTCCGCCGCATCTGCTCCCACGATAAGACATTCCACTCCCGCACATCCCAGATGTCCAAGTTCTTTAAGGACCGCAACTTTCCCCCCACGGTGATCGAGAATGCCCTTGACCGCGTCTCCCGCATTTCCCGCGACACATCCCTCACACCCCGCCCCCGCCACAACCGCCCCAAGAGGATCCCCCTCGTTCTCACACACCACCCTACCAACCTCCGGATACAACGCATTATCCTCCGACACTTCCGCCATTTACAATCCGACCCCACCACCCAAGACATTTTTCCATCCCCTCCCCTGTCTGCTTTCCGGAGAGACCACTCTCTCCGTGACTCCCTTGTTCGCTCCACACTGCCCTCCAACCCCACCACACCCGGCACCTTCCCCTGCAACCGCAGGAAATGCTACACTTGTCCCCACACCTCCTCCCTCACCCCCATCCCAGGCCCCAAGATGACATTCCACATTAAGCAGAGGTTCACCTGCACATCTGCCAATGTGGTATACTGCATCCACTGTACCCGGTGCGGCTTCCTCTACATTGGGGAAACCAAGCGGAGGCTTGGGGACCGCTTTGCAGAACACCTCCGCTCAGTTCGCAAAAAACAACTGCACCTCCCAGTCGCAAACCATTTCCACTCCCCCTCCCATTCTCTTGATGACATGTCCATCATGGGCCTCCTGCACTGCCACAATGATGCCACCCGAAGGTTGCAGGAACAGCAACTCATATTCCGCCTGGGAACCCTGCAGCCATATGGTATCAATGTGGACTTCACCAGTTTCAAAATCTCCCCTCCCCCCACTGCACCACACAACCAGCCCAGCTCTTCCCCCCCACCCACTGCATCCCAAAACCAGTCCAACCTGTCTCTGCCTCCCTAACCGGTTCTTCCTCTCACCCATCCCTTCCTCCCACCCCAAGCCGCACCCCCATCTACCTACTAACCTCATCCCACCTCCTTGACCTGTCCGTCTTCCCTGGACTGACCTATCCCCTCCCTACCTCCCCACCTACACTCTCTCCACCTATCTTCTTTACTCTCCATCTTCGGTCCGCCTCCCCCTCTCTCCCTATTTAATCCAGTTCCCTCCCCCCATCCCCCTCTCTGATGAAGGGTCTAGGCCCGAAACGTCAGCTTTTGTGCTCCTGAGATGCTGCTTGGCCTGCTGTGTTCATCCAGCCTCACATTTTATTATCTTGGAATCTCCAGCATCTGCAGTTCCCATTATTTCAGATAGGTGGAGATGAGTTCGGTGGGGCAGGAGCAGGTTGAGACGATGGGTCGACCAGGGCAGGCAGGTTTGTGGATTTTGGGAAGGAGATAGAAACGGGCCGTGCGGGGTTGGGGAACAATGAGGTTGGAGGCTGTGGGTGGGAGGTCCCCTGAGGTGATGAGGTCATGAATGGTGTTGGAGATGATGGTTTGGTGCTCGGGCGTGGGGTCATGATCGAGGGGGCGGTAGGACGTGGTGTCGGAGAGTTGGCGTCTGGCCTCGGCGATGTAGAGGTCAGTGCGCCATACTACCACTGCGCCACCCTTGTCTGCGGGTTTGATGGTGAGGTTGGGGTTGGAGCGGAGGGAGCGGAGGGCTGCCCGTTCTGCAGGGGAGAGGTTGGAGTGGGTGAGAGGGGTGGAGAGGTTGAGGCGGTTAATGTCTCGGCGGCAGTTCGAGATGAAGAGATCGAGGGAGGGTAGGAGGCCTGGGGGTGGTGTCCAGGAGGAGGACTTGGGTTGGAGGCGGGTAAAGGGGTCAGTGGAGGGAGGGTTGGGTTCCCGGTTGAAGAAGTAAGCGTCGAGGCGAAGGCGGCGGAAAAACTGCTCTATGTCCAAACTTGACTGGTATTCGTTGATGTGTGGTTGTAGGGGGACAAAGGTGAGCCCCTTGCTTGGGACTGACCGTTTGTCCTCAGTCAGTGGGAGGTCTGCGGGGATGGTGAAGATTCGGCAGGGCTCAGTGTGGCTGTCTACTATGGGGTTGCTGGCTGTGGAGGTTGTGGGCGGAGCGATGAGGTTGTCGGCCGTGGGCGGGGTTCTGTCGGCGTTGGCCGTGGGCGGGGTTCCGGGGACACCACCTCCGGGCCTCCTACCCTCCCTCGACCTCTTCATCTCCAACCGCCGCCGAGACATTAACCGTCTCAACCTCTCCACCCCTCTCACCCACTCCAACCTCTCCCCTGCAGAATGGGCAGCCCTCCGCTCCCTCCGCTCCAACCGCAATCTCACCATCAAACCCGCAGACAAGGGTGGCGCAGTGGTAGTATGGTGCACTGACCTCTACATCGCCGAGGCCAAACACCAACTCTCCGACACCTCCTCCTACCGCCCCCTCGATCATGACCCCACACCCGAGCACCAAACCATCATCTCCAACACCATTCATGACCTCATCACTTCAGGGGACCTCCCACCCACAGCCTCCAACCTCATTGTTCCCCAACCCCGCACGGCCCGTTTCTATCTCCTTCCCAAAATCCACAAACCTGCCTGCCCTGGTCGACCCATTGTCTCAGCCTGTTCCTGCCCCACCAAATTCATCTCCACCTATCTGGACTCCATTTTCCCCCCTTTTGTCCAGGAACCTACAAGTGGCAGGCAACAGGTAGTCTGGGGTCTTTTTTGCGAGCAGAATGTAGATGTTCTGCAAGTCTACACTTTGTTTCCCCAATATAGAGGACACCACATTGTGAGCAGTAAATGCAGTAGACTAGATTCTTGGAAATACAGGTGAAGTGTTGCTTCACATGGAAGGTATGTTTGGGTCCGTGGATACTGGGGACGGAGGAGGTAAATGGGCAGGTGTTGCACCTTCGCCAGTTACAGGGGAAGGTGCCGTAGGTCTGTGGGGAGATGTTGGGGATGAAGGAGGTATGGACCAGGGTGTCCCAGAGGGAAGGGTCCCTGCCGAAGGCAGACAAGGGAGGAGAGGGGTATATGTGTTGGTGGTGGCATCTGACGATCTTCTGGATGTGGGTGCCGGTGGGATGGTAGATGAGGGTAATGGTGACAATATCACTGTTGCGGGAGGGAAGAGAAGGGGTGAGGGCAGAAGTGCGGGAGATGGGTCGGACCCGATTGAGGGCCCTGTCCACAACGGAGCTGGGGAGTCCTCGGTTGAGGAAGAATGTGGACATTTCAGAGACTCCCTTGTTGAAGTTGGCCTCATCTGAACATATGCAACGGAGACGGAGGAACTGAGAGAACGCGATGGAGTCTTTACAGGAAATGGGATGTGAGGATGTATGGTCCAGGTAGCCGTGGGAGTCGGTGGGTTTGTAATGGATATTAGTAGGCGGTCTATTCCCAGAAATGGAAGCAGAAATGTTGAGGAAGGGAAGGGAGGAGTCAGAGATAGACCAGGGTGAAAGTGAGGGCAGGGTGGAAATTGGAGGCAAAATTGATGATGTTTTCCAATTTTTGACGAGAGAAGGAAGCAGTACCGATGATATTATAGATGTATAGGAGAAAGAGTTGTGGGTGGGGGCTGGAAGAGGACTGGAACAGGCAATGTTCCATGCACCCCATAAAGAGACAGGCATAACTTGGGCCCATGTGGGCACCCATGACAACCCCTTTTACCTGAATGCCAGACTTTAAACTTGTTGCTGGCTGTCTCCTGCTGGGGATTAAATTGCAGTGGCCCTTAATAGGTCATTAATTCCCACTTAAAAGCCTCAGTTGAGCTATGAGTGGTGCACCACCTTATCCATGCTCTGGCACGACAGGGAGTGGGGAGCGTGGTGTCAGGTAGGCACGTGAAACAGAATTCATGGAATTTTGCCCACTTTGCCAGCCCCCAAAACATGCTGACCATCCATTCTTAGAAGAGTGTAATGTTCAGACCCATGTTCATTTTCACAATTAGATCTTTTCTTATTTAATATATCATACAAGGAAAAGCTTAGGACCTAAATCATGCTGGGGTACATTGAAAAATGCACATCAGGACTCTGTGGAAGTCCTGACATTAAACAGTCTGGGGACTTGCCTGTGAGATTTAAGATTCTGTGAGATAATTCCCTACTGCCCAGATTGTCCATTAATCTCTCTGACCCCAAGCTCAGGTTAAGAGACCTGAGTCAGTTACCTGGCTAATTACGCAGGAGATGTTACAGAGGCTAAGCGTTTTAAGAGATGGGTAGCTCAAGTAAGCACTGATCACTGCAATGGACTGTACTCCCCTGCCCCCCAACCCTCAACCTGATTCAATACTCAACTACCTCACTTACCAAACTTGTTTATGCTCACAACCAGACAAGGCATTACTCAATAACTACCTGAGCAGGCCCCAGGATGCAAGCTGTGATTAAATGATGTTCATGTAGATAATATTCATTATTTCAAACTAAAATCACCTCATGGATTAAAAAGAATTAACTATATTTAAAATTCTATCAACTTTTACAGAAAAATGCTGAAATGCATAGTCCCAATTCAAAAACTCAGCAACTGCTTGTCAATCAACTTGTGATCTGAGAGTCACACCACTCACATGACTATAAGGTTGTGGAATCAGTCCTGTAATGATAGATTTCAAGTTTTTGACAATTGATTGAGTAAAATGGTGATTTTTTTTACTTTCAATAGTTTCAAACGTGTTGAAATCTTGGCAGGTCCCTTTGACCAGCCATTGATAGCTCATTTTGACAAATCTCTGTAGTGCTCCTTTTTCTGTCTATTTCTTTTGACTGCTCTCTCAAGAACTCTTTTTGAAAGCTCCTTTGACATTCCAATGAGGCTGACAGCTCATTAAATTTGTGCACGTGTTGTACATATTCATGTTTACTTTTAACAATCCCAAATGGCAACTGACTTCCGCCAAAGGTGCCCTGGCGTGATGCCCAAAAAGGGCACCTTACCTCTCCAAAGCAGTAATGTGCCTTTCCGAAAACAATCTCCAAGAGCTTTGGGTGGCCTCCTACCAGGTCTAAAGTGTAAAAGATTTGTTTATGCAGTACTGCTAATGAAAGTCAGGTGAGCCTGATGCAACAGAACTTTAACACATGCAGTTGCCTTTATTCGCCATGGTTGCGTATTGTAGGAGCTTCTAACGCTTTCTCCCTCCTAACCACCCCCACCCGCCACCTCACCCAATTCTGGTGCAGACTCGCTGGATTCAGGCCCCTGCCTCCGTTTTCATATACGTGCAACAACTCACCAGTCTTACAAATTTTCTGCCGTGTCTGTATATTGCATGAGTGTCTAAGATAAGTAAAGTATTTAAGATAACAAAGTGTGGAGCTAGATGAACACAACAGGCCAAGCAGCATCTCAGGAGCACAAAAGCTGACGTTTCGGGCCTAGACCCTCTCTGATGAAGGGTCTAGGCCCGAAACGTCAGCTTTTGTGCTCCTGAGATGCTGCTTGACCTGCTGTGTTCATCCAGCTCCACCCTTTGTTATCTTGGATTCTCCAGCATCTGCAGTTCCCATTACCACTAAGTAAAGTATTTACTCACTTTCAATACAGATTAGGACAGTAGGATCATGGCATGGTGTTGACAACCTGTTCTCAACTCCAATACAACCTGTTCATAGCTCTTTGAAGGCAGCAGCAGGGCAGGTAATTAAAAAAGCTTATGGAGTGCTCACTTTTATTAAACAATGCTTTGAAGACAATAGTAACGAGATTTTGATGGAGATTTTAACAGTAGTTAAGCCACAGCTGGATTGGTGTGTGCAGTTTTCATTGTCACGCTATAGGAAGGATATGAAGGTACTCGAGAAGGTGCAGAGGTGATTTATCAGGATGTTACCTGGGCTGCAGGATTCAACTATGAAGAGGGGCTAGATAGGCTGCATTTTTTTTTCCTGAGAGCAGAGAGGGCTGACAGGGAATCGGGCTGAGGTGTGCAAAGTTATGAGGGTCATAGGCAGGGCAAATAGGGAAAATCCTTTCCTTTTAAAGAGGGTCAGTAACTAGGGGATACAATTTTCAGGTAAGGAGCATACAATTTAGAGGGGATTGGAGGAAAACCTTTGATAGCCGAAGGGTGGTAGATACCCGGAACGCACTGTCTAATTAGATGCTGGGGCAGGAACTTTCAATTAATTTTATGAAGCACTTAGACAAGCTATTGAAACATTATAGCATACAAGTGCAAGTTGATGGGATTTGAATAGATAGATGTTAATGACCAGTATGGACATGATGTGTCAAAAAACCTTTCTCCACTGTGTAAAAATTCTCTGATTGTATATAGTTGTAAACTGTCAAAGCTACCATAAGACCAAAGACATAGTAGCAGAAATTAGGCCGCTTGGCCCATCAGGCCTGCTCCACCATTCAATTATGGCTGATAAGTTTCTCAACCCCATTCTCCTGCTTTCTCCCAATAATCCTTAATCCCTTAACAATGAAGAGACAATCTATCTCAGTCTTAAATGTACTCAATGACCTGGCCTCCACAGCCTTCTGTGGCAGTGAATTCCATAGATTCACCACTCTCTGGCAGAAGAAGTTTCTCTTTATCTCCATTCTAAAAGGATCTTCCCCTGACTCCAAGGCTGTGCCCTTGGGTCTGAGTCTGTCCTAACAATGGAACCATCATCCCAAAACCCACACTGTCCAGGCCATTCACTATTCTGTAAGATTGAATTAGATACCCACCTCATCTTTCTAAACTCTATTGAGTATAGACTGAGAGTCCTTAAACATTTCTCATATGTTAAACCTTTCATTCCTGAGATCATTCTCATGAAATTCCTCTGGACCTGCTCCAAGGCCATTACATCCTTCCTGCAGTATGAGGTCCAAAATTGCTCACAATGCTCTAAATGTGGTCTGATGAAATCTTTATAAAGACTCAGAGTACATCTTTAATATTCTAATAATACATCTTTAATATTCTAGTCCTTTCAAAATAAAGGCTAACATTATATTTGCTGCCTTAACGACCAACTCAACCACAAGTTTACCTTGAGAGAATCCTGGCCTAGAACTCCCAAGACCCTTTTCACTTCAGATTTCTGAATTTTCTCCCCATTTAGAAAATAGCCCATGCTTTTATTCTTCTTACCAAAATGCATGGCCTCACACTTTCCCACATTGTACTCCATCTGCCACTTCTTTGCCCACTCTTCTAACCTGTCCAAATCATTGTGCAGCCTCCCCACTTCCTCAATACTACCTGTCCCTGCACTTACCTTCATATCATCTGCAAACTTAGCCAGAATTCCCTCAGTTCCTTCATCTAGATCATTAATATATAAAGTGAAAAGTTGTGGTCCCAACACAACTTGTAGAACATCACTTATCACTCGCTGCCATCCTGAGAAAGACCCTTTTATCCCCACTCCCTGCTTTCTGCCAGACAGCCAATCTTCTATCCATGCTAGCACCTTGTCTCTAACATAATGGGCCCTGACCTAACTCAGCACCCTCCAGTGTAGCGCCTTGTCAAAGGCCTTCTTGAAGCCCAGGTAGATAACATCCATTGGCTCTCCTTGGTCTAATCTGCTCATTACCTCCTCATAGAATTCTAACAGATTTTTCAGGCATGACCTCCCCTTGATGAAACCGTGCTGACTTTGCCCTATGTTAATATGCTTTTCCAATTTTCAGAAATCTCATCTTTCACAATGGATTCCATAATCTTACCAACGATCAAGTTCAGGCTAATCAGCTGTAATTTCCTGTCTTTTGCCTTATTGCCTTCTTAAACAGGGGAGTTATATTAGCCCTAATGAAACAGACATGAAAGGGTTTAGATTGTCTGATGAGAGGCCCTAGGTTCCTTTGGCCTGAAGCCAGGTTGAAATAAGCATTCTTTGATGGAATTCACAAAAAAGGTCAGTAAGAGCTGCACTCTCGATGAACTAAACTGGTACTGAGGACACAACGGAGGTGATGTAAGTGCTGGTAATCGTGGGATAGGGCACCTGATCAAAAATACTGTGTATAATTTTGTCCATTAATTGATTATTAAATCACTGGCACTTGAAGGGAGATAAAGGATGCAAGCCCTGACATCTTAAACTCACTATCCCTAAATGTGGCATGTTAACACAGTGATCAACACAGCTACCTCACATGACTGGGGACTCGGATTCGATTCCACTCTCAGGTGACTGCCTGTCTGGAGTTTGCACATTCTCCGCGTGGGTTTCCTTCAGGTTCTCTGCTGTACTCCCACACTCCAAAGATTTTCAGCCTACGTGGACTGTCCATGGGAACTGTAGGGTTACAGGGACAGGGGTGGGTCTGAGTGGGATGCCCTTCAGAGGGTTGATGTGGATTTGACAGGCTGAATGGCCTGCTTCCATACTGTACGGATCCTATGATTGTAAGCAAGGTTAAATCACAGTACTTGACCTTGTGAAAATTCATAGAAGTGAAAGATATTAAGTGGAATACTCCTTTTTGTCAAGTTTCTACTCAAAGTGATTTCTCAGGTATTAGATTCTAGAAGTTTCTTTTCTTCCAGTACCAGTGTTAAATCAGCTTATGCTTTTGCTCCAGTAACACAGCCAATTTATGGTGCATGAGTTGAATTGAGTGCCATCTAACAATCACACACTGGACGAGTGTGTAAGATTACAGGGCCAATACATGCATCAGCCATTTGTTTGAGATATGTGTTTGTCTCCTGAGATCACTTTTTAAAACATGCCAAGTCAGTACTGATGACAAAACAGCATGTATGCAGGGAAGAGCTTGTTCTTTTGATGGTCAGACCTTTAACTTGGTGAGCTCATCTAATTCTGACCCTTTGAGCATTTCTAATTGTAATTACTCAACTATCTTTGATTTTTCTGAAGTTGCCTCAGCCCTCAGTTTGACAATTGATCCCTATACTTCTAAATCTCTCTTTCCTCCTCTGAGATACTCTGTAAGACTCCCATCTTCAACCAACCTCATGGTTAAGAGTTTTAATATTGCCTGATGTAGCTTGGGGTCAAAGTCTGCTTTGTAATAATCACGTAAGTGGAGTCAAGTTAGGTAAAGGGGAAGTACAACGAGATCTAGGTGTTCTTGTACATGAGTCAATGAAAGCAAGCGTGTAGGTACAGCAGGCAATGAAGAAAGCGAATGGCATGCTGGCCTTTATAACAAAAGGAATTGAGTATAGGAGCAAAGAGGTCCTTCTGCCGCTGTACAGGGCCCTGGTGAGACTGCAACTGGAGTATTGTGTGCAGTTTTGGTCTCCAAATTTGAGGAAGGACATTCTGGCTATTGAGGGAGTGCAGTGTAGGTTCACAAGGTCAATTCCCAGAATGGCAGGACTATCATATGTTGAAAGATTGGAGTGACTGAGCTTGTATACACTTGAGTTTAGAAGGATGAGAGCGGATCTAAATTGAGACATATAAGATTACTAAGGGATTGGACACTCTGGAGGCAGGAAGCATGTTTCCGCTGTTGGGAGAGTCCAGAACCAGAGGACACCATTTCAAAATAAGGGGTAGGCCATTTAGAACAGAGTTGAGGAAAGACTTCTTCACCCAGAGAGTGGTGGATATATGGAATGCTCTGCCCCAGAAGGCAGTAGAGGCCAACTCTCTGGATACTTTCAAGGAAGAGATAGATAGACCTCTTAAAGATAGTGGAATCAAGGGTTATGGGAATAAGGCAGGAACAGGATACTGATAGTGGATGATCCGCCATGATCATAATGAATGGTGGTGCTGGCTCGAAGGGCCAAATGACCTACTCCTCTACCTATTGTCTATTGTCTATTGTAAGTGTCATTTGTATGTTTTATGATATGAAAAGCACCATGGTCAGTACAAGTTACTGTTGTTTATGGCATGGAAGGGTGCCATCTGCCCACATGTGCTTGTGACACCAGGTAAACTGAGCTATACGGCACAGTCAACAATATATTATGAAACCTCTGGAATTTTGAGGCTAAGGCAGTGAAGATGATCTGAAGAGACGAATAATCAATAGTAATGCTTGTGGCATATACCAACTATATGGGGAGATGAGAAAAAAGTCAGTCCTGTCAAACTTATCATCTTGAGCTTCATTCCTGAAAAACTGTATGAGGTGATTCTGTTGTGCAATGGGATGTCCAAGGGAATGAATCACTGTCACGAATTGGAAGAATCAGCATGAAAAAGAATGCAATCTTGAAGACAACAGGCTGGCTGCCATGCATAGTTAATAGGAATGTGTGCACACAGCAGGAATTGAGAAACCCAATTTAGATTATCAAAGTTTCTAATTGAGCCAAGCAAACTGGTGCAAATTGCCTCAAGCCTACAGGGGCAGCTTTTTATCCCCCCATTGTTCCACTTAAAAATGTTGCCTGGTTGCAGAGACAAGTGGAAGGTGAGGGCTGTAAGGAAGGCTCCCCATTCGATTTTCTGCCCTGAGTTGAGTGGAATTTACTGTTGAATTGGGCTGATTATGGCTGCAGTTTCTGCCCTGCCTGATTTTATCCGTGTTGTTCCTAAATGATATCGTACATTTCATAAAACGACAAGCAGGGTTTTTGGTTGTTACATGGAAAACACTGCTCTCTGTCATTTTGACTGGATCTTCAATGTGTGCTGAAAATGGAAATGACTTTTTGTTCTGCTTTCTCCTTAACCCTCAGCTGTCTGCAACAAAGTGTATGTTTGAAAGGGATCACACTTCTTGATTTTAGAGATCAAAACATGCAAATTATTAACAAAATAACTTGATATAAATCGCATTTTTCAGTCGAAGCTCATGTCCAGCCTGGATGGGTTCAGGTGAATGGAAGTTAGAAGACTCTGGATTTCCAGATCAGTGGCTCAGTGTTTAGCACTGTTACCGTACATACCAGGGATCCAAGTTCGATTCCACCCTCAAGTGACTGTGTGGAGTTTGTGTGTCCTCCATGTGTCAGCATTGGTCACCCTCCATAGGTTTCCTCTGGATGCTTCAGTTTCCTCCCACCATCCAAAAATATGCAGGTTGGGTGGATTGGCCATGTCAAATTTCCCACAGTGTCCAGGGATGTGCAGGCTAGGTGGATTAGAAATGCAGGGTTACAGGGACGGCTGGGTCTGGGTCAGATGGTTTTAGGAGGGTCGATGTGGATTTGACGGGCTGAATGGCTTGGTTCCAAACTGTCGGGATTGAATGAGTTTGAGCCGCTATATGAAATGGCGAATCTTTGAAAACAACAAGGCCCCCTTATGCTGTCTGGAGTGACTGGTTGCTAAGCGACGTTCAGTCATTCTGGTTGGACAAACGTTCCCTTCGGTCCTGATGATTTCCAGACCGATCTGTTGGATGCTCTTCTGGAGTAACAAGACTCATTATCTGAAGTTACTTTTGAACTTAGGACACGCAATTAATGTTTTATTGTCCCCCACAAATGACTTTGAAGTTAGAAGTCTTGCTATTATATTGAAAGATGAATGGAGCCTGTTCACACCTGTTCACACGGTAAACTGGTTTTCCTGCAGCTTGTTAGAACATAGAACAGTACAGCACAGTACAGGCCCTTCGGCCCGCAATGTTGTGCTAAACTTTTACCCTAATCTTAAGATCTATCTAACCTCCGCCCCTACCTTATATAATCATCCATATGCCTATCTAATAGTCACTTAAATGCCCCTAATGAGGCCGACTACACTACCCACTCCGGCAATGCATTCCACGCCCCTACCATTCTCTGTGTAAAGAACCTACCTCTGACATCTCCCCCAGATCCACCTCTACTCACTTTAAAACTATGCCCCCTCATAATGGCTACCTTCACCCTCGGAAAAAGTCTCTGGCTGCCCACTCTATCAATACCTTTGATCATTTTGGACACCTCTATCAAGCCAGTTCTGTAAGGTATTGAACCTGAGGACATTACATTGGGTCAGCAATTTTTTTTGGGTTTAGGTGAACACCCAGTCAATAGGTGGTGCAAACCATAATTGGATTCACATTGCGAATGTCTTTGAAAGAGGGGACATTACAGCCATGATAACATGCTGTTTAAAAACTTTTCAAAATCATGGTTAGAAATGAGTTAATTCTTTGTTCAAAGATCACAGGTCACCTGACCTTTGACAGCTGTTTTCAGACATTAAAATGTAGACAAAGTCAGTTTTTAGAGTCCACCCTGGATAGTGTGTACCTTGAAAGTTAGGAATATGATATATTCGCCTGGGACTTTGTCCCTCAAAATTGGTTAGGCCACAATTGGAGTGCTGTGTGCAATTCTGGTCTCCTGCTGTAGGAAGGATGTTGTGAAACTTGAAAGGGTTCAGAAAAGATTTACAAGGAACTTGATAGGGTTGAAGGGTTTCAGCTACAGGAAGAGGCTGAATAGTCATGGCTGTGGGAGGTCAATCATCCCAACTCCAGGATATCCCTGCAGGAGTTGCTCAGGGTAGTGTCCTTGGCCTAACCATCTTCAGCTGCTTCATCAATGACCTTCCCTCCACCATAAGGGCAGAAGTGGGGGTGTTCACTGGTGATTGCATAATGTTCAGCACTATTTCTTGATTCCTCAGATACTGAAGGAGTCCACGTTGACATGCGACAAGATCTGGACAATATCCAGGAGGCTAGGGCCGACAATTCGCAAGTGTCATTTGTGCCACACAAATGCCAGGCTCCGACCATCACCAATAAGAGACAATCTAACCACTGCCCTTGACATTCAATGGTGTTACCATCACTGAATCTCCCACTAGCAACATCCTGGGGGTTATCATTGACCAGAAACTCAACTGGACTCACCACATTAACAGAGTGGCTACAAGAGTAGATCAGAGGCTGGGACTACTGCAGCAAGTAACATACCTTCTGACTCCTCAAAGCCTGTGCACTATCTACAAGACATAAATCAGGAGTGTGATGGAATACTCCCCACTTGCCTGGATGAGTGCAACCCCAACGACACTCAAGAAGCTTGACACCATCCAGGACAAAGCATCCTGCTTGGTTGGCACTACACCCACAAGCACTCACTCCCTCCACCACCAACGCTCAGTAGCAAAAGTGTGTACTATCTACAAGATGCGCTGCAGAAATTCAGCAAAAATCCTCACACAGCACCTTCCAAACCCACGACCATTTTCATCTCAAAGGCCAAGGGAAGCAGACATATGGGAACACCATCACCTCCGAGTTCCGCTCCAAGTCGCTCACCATCCTAACTTGGAAGTATATTGCTGCTGCTTCACTGTCACTGAGCCAAAAGCCTGGAATTGCCTCCCTAATGGTATTGTGGGTCAACCCACAGCAGCAGGGCTGCAGCAGTTCAAGAAGATAGCCCACCACCATCTTCTCAAGGGCAACTAGGGATGGGCAAGAAATACTGGCCAGACAGCAACACCCACATCCCACAAATAATTTTTTTTTAAAATCTGAGGCTGTTTTCCCTGGAGTGTTGGAAGTTGAATGGTGACCTTATAGATGGTTATAAAATCATGAGGCGTATGGATAGGGTAAAATGACAAGATCTTTTCCTTTGGGTGGAGGAGTCCAAAACTAACGGGCACAGGTTAAGGTGAGAGGAGAAAGATTTAAAAGAGACCTAATGGGCAACTTTCTCATGCAGAGTGTGGTGTCTATATGGAATGAGCTGCCAGAGGAAGTGATGGAGGAGGTTACAATTAGAACACTTAAAAGGCATCTTGATGGGTATATGAATGGGTAGGTTTTAGAGGGATACGGTCCAAATGCTGGCAAATGGGACTGGATTTGTTTAGGATATGTGGTTGGCATGGACTGGTTGGACCGAAGAGTCTGTTTCCATGCTATATATCTCTATGTTCTCTATGACTGTAATACCATGGCTGTAACTTTGTGGATAAGATGGTGTTCAATAGGTTTGGAATATTCACCTTGAGAATCTATGTAATCAGTATGTCCTGCTGCTGTACAATAGGAGTGGGGAGAACGTAAAGGTTTCAGTAGCCTTATTTACAGTGGGTACATACGTTCCCTGTGCTGAATTCCTCTGATGTGTTGTGGGTTGGTAGTCACACTCCAACAACAACAACAATGCCCCGTATTTGAAACAGAAAGTACTGGAGAAATGCAAGTTTGGCAGCATCTCTGGTGACAAACAGAGTTAACGTATTGAGGCCAGCATCATATGTTTTCAGAGGGTCTGATTCTGTGCAACCAGTCAGGGAAGAAATGCCCAGCCTGCTAGAGACCAGGCACCTGTTCAGGCCCAGGCAGAAGCTGTTCTTGACCGCTAATGATTGGCCAAACTGTAGAGAGGCACAGGAACATCAGGCAAAGAAGTTGGATGTGACCGTGTCAGAGGCTTCCGATATTCTCAGTATTGTGCTGAATCTGGCACCTGGCTGCCTCCATAGACTCATTGTCAACCCTCTTGAGGACCCAGGCCCAGAGAACACAGTGTCTTCTGAATATGCATATGGACCTACCCTCCATCTGTTTAGCCGTCGGTGACCAGCACCGATGTTGTGGAGAGGAGAGGACAAGGGACCTTCCCCTCGTGCCGGTTCCCCCTTTCCCCTCAGGAAGACAAGGTGATGCTTGCAAAGCACCCACAAGGAAGAAGAACAATAAAGAGAACTCCAGAAGTGTCCTGCCCCTTTGCCTTCATGCAATCAGTAATCCCAAAGCCTGTAGCAGTACAAGTGAGTAGGCTGGCCCTGCATCTGTACAGGAGACTCTCAACAAGCCTGGTCCCTCCAGCTAGAACCAAAAGCACCAGGGAATGATGGCTTTGGTCTTCAAGGGCTAAGCACAGATCCAGCAGCTTCCACCATGGCTTTGAAGTCAGGCCTGCACTTAAATTTAGTGGGAGACAGAGGATGATGAAAACATGTTGAGTGTGCATAGGTAGAATAGGTGCAATAGCATTGTAAATAAACTATCACTTAGAATCGTTCAATTCCTTAAGTGCAGAAAGAGGTCATTCAGCCCATCAAGTCTGCACCAATCCTCCAAAAAGCATGCCAGCCCCCAACCCTATCCTGGTAACACTGCATTTTACTGTGGCTAATCCACCTAATCTGACATCTTTGAACTCTGGGAGGAACCCCACACAGACACAGGCAGAATGTGCAGACCCCACACAGGCAGAGGTGGAATTGAACCCTAGTGCTACGAGATAGCAGTGCTTACCACTGAGCCACCACGCCATCCCTGAACCACCATACTGCCCCTTTACAATAAAATACTTTCACTTGTACTGTTAGAAGTGCGTTGCAGTATAATTTTCACTGTAGGGTATGATTAAACCACGTACACATGTGAGATGCCTTCAGACATCCCAAGGGTGAAGGAAGTTGCAGTCGGCAAACACTGCTGACTCCTTAATTGCACATAGTCAGAAATCACACAACTCCAGCTATAGTCAGACAGCTTCATTTGAAAACACATGCTTTCGGAGTCTTTCTCCATGTTAGTCTCAAGTGTAAGCTCTGAAAGCTTGTGTTTTCTAATTAGCCTGTTGGACTATAACCTGGTGTTGTGTGATTCCTGATTTTGTTCACCCCAGTCCGACGCCAGCACCTCGACATAATTACACATAGACTGAGACATCAGGCATCCTGAAACCACAACATAAAGGATTGCAGCCTTTAATGGGGACAACACTGTGGCTAAACACAAAGTGTAGGAAATGTGTGAAGCCCTGGCTGTGCCTATCGTTTCATATTTACAACGTGGATCCAAGTGAAGGTAAACATTCAGCAATGATTCCATATATCTGTCTAGGGAAGGTTCATTCTATCTATCCAATTTTCAAGGAGTATACTGCTACTCAAAGCTGGAAAAGAGAATGGGCAGCTCACATGACCACTCTTCCTTATAGTGCAATGTTTGGCCAAGGAAAGCCTCATAAAACACCACCTCTTGCAGATTCACCATGTCCTACAGGATGTTCAAGCATTTCAAAGCAACTTAATGTTCTACATATACTCCCTTTTGCTCATCCTGTGCCTCAGTGACCTATCTGCCTTCCCCATTTTGGTTGATCCCCTTTCGCATCGCTGTTAATGTACCCAATACACCTCAGAGCTATGACTTTGGACGCTCCTATGCTCTTGTTGATCCTGCACCTTCCTCATGTAGAAACCAGTGTTTCTGAGGCCTGGTTGAATCTCTCCTTCCAAATGTCTCAGTTTCCTCCCATTCACTGAGGTCTCACACAATCTTATCAATGGTAGAGCCAATCATTGGCACAATTATCCCTGTTCACTCAGCGACCCAGCACAAATAGCACCCATTCTTAGACCTGAGTTTCCCACTTTTTCTCCTTCCTTCAAACTCTGGCTGATGTATGGGCTGACCATAGTCTATCATCAACATTGAATTCTCCACAACAATGGATTGGGGGATGCCATGAAAATTGGTTTGTCATAAAGAATCTGATTTTATTTTTCATCCTCATATATTTTGTTACCATACTAAACCATTATTTTCACCACACTAGGGAGAGGAACATTCCATCTATGATGCCTTTAGGTTTTGTATACATCTTAAGGTACTGCAAAGCATAATTTATAACAAAACCATAACAAGGAATAAAATGAAGAGATTTTAGGGCAGCTATTCAAATACGTGAACAAGATGTAGGTTTTAAGGGACATTTTAACAGAGGATAGAGACTCAAAAAGATTTTCAAAAGCAGTTCCACAGCTTTAAGGCCCTTGTAACTGAAAAAATGATTGATAATGTTGAAGTGATTTAATAACAGGATAATTGATGGCACAGAATTAATGTAGCACAGATCTCTCAGTGGGCTGTAGGAATCAATGAAGGTGCAGACATAGGGTTGGGTCAGGTCATGGAGGAATTGGAAAACAGTGAAATAAATTACAAAATTGAGGTGTTGCTTAATGAGAAGACAATACTGATCAATGAGTACAGGGTTGATGGATGATTTAACTTCAACTAAGTTCTGACAGAGGCAGGAGAATTTTGGATGCCTTCAAGTTTATAAAGTGTAGAATGTGGGAGACTGGCCAAGAATACATTTGAATTGTTCAGGCCAGAGATAACAAAACATTGGATGAGGGCTTTAGCAACATTGAGCTGAGGCAGATGAGCAAAGTCAGGCATTGTTGCAGAGGTAGAAATTAACTATCCTATTAAGGCACGGATGTATTGTTAGTAATATGACAGCAAACTAGCAAGGAGTCTGGTTTAACTTATAATAGTTACCAGGAAGAGGGAGGGCCACAATGACGAGAGCGTGGATACTGAAGAAAATGGCCTTGGTGTTCCCCACATTGGAAGATATTTCTGTTCACCTACTAGTGAACACTGCACAAGGTGTGTGACAATCTAGAATTAATGGAAGGGCTGAAGGAAATGGTATTACAATATCGCTCAGTGGCATTAGCATAAACTGCTCTGTGTTTTAGGTTGACAGTGCTGAGAAATCAGAGACGACCACATTTAGGTGGGTCCTTGTGAGGTGCCAAAGATATTGCTGTGGAATGGAGTCAGAGAAGCAATTTCAGGTTATCTCATAGCTGTGAGTTTTGCTACAATGACAAGGTTCGTACAATCGCTACCTTTTGGAACTGTATCTTTACTTTGAGGTAGCTTGGGCAGAATCATGTAAACTATGTAACCAGGGTGACATGGTGGATCAGTGGTTAGCACTGCTGCCTCTCAGTACCAGGGACCCACGTTCGACTCCACCCTTGGCTGACTGTCTGTGTGGAGTTTGCACATTAATGTGCTCTCTCCGGGTGCTTCAGTTTACTCCCACAATCTAAAGATGTGCAGATTAGGCGGATTGGTCATGCTAAATTTCCCATAGTCCTCAAGATGAGCAGGTCTAGTGGATTAGCCATGGGGAAGTGTAGGGTTACAGGGTTGGAGGAATCTGGGTGGGATGCTCTTTGGATGGCCATTGTAGATTCAATGGGCCATATGGCCTGCTTCCACACCATGTAGGGATTCTATGATTCTACTTTGAAGTCTGCTTAACAACAGGTCTGGGCAATTAACAACTAAAATGTGGCCCAAGTTGTGTTACTGGAGTGATGTTGTAAGATGTTCATACTTGGAGACGATTATATCACAATAGGAGTTGACAATATTGTTAGAAACAGTTATGTAGTAAATTATCAAATAAACCTTTGTCAAAAGTAGCTATTTGGTATGTCTAAATGAAATAAAGGTGGTGTGCTTCGTATTTTGCAATGGAGGGTGCCATTTTTGATGTCAGGTTACAGGCTTCCTGTAAATCAATGACTCACACACTGACAACAGGTTTTGAATGGTCACAGAGAGAAGAGGTTCCTTAGCTCTGTGGGCTACAATAGCTGGATATGTGAAGTGTTGTATGTTGTATCCTTACCATGTTTCATCTTTGTGAAAGATTTCCTGGCATCGCCCTTTTCCCTAATAGACTTTAGGACCTGCTTGATCTAACGTGGTAGAGGAGGACCACTTGATAGTGTGACAAGTACAAGCTTCTGTCTAATTCCTCCAAGGTCCAAAGCTATTATCCCACCTGAACACACATGACATCATCATTATCGAGAAGAAGGAGAAGAAAACCCCTCTGGAGAAGAGTCATTGTAGCCAAAAAGTTAACTCTGCTTTTTCTCCACAGATACTGCCAGACCTGCTGAGATTTTCCAGCATTTTCTGCTTTTTTTATTTCTGATTTCCTGCATCTGCAATTCTATGGACTTTTTGTTTTAGTAGAGTGAGTGGGACAACAGCTAGTCATCATAAATTTAGAATGGATTTGGATTGAAGATCCAAAGTAGAGATGAGCACAACTCTTTTCATTAAAGTTGTTGGGATTTGAAAGCTTCTCTTTAAAAAGGTGGTGAAAGCCAATTTTATAAAATCGTTTTAAATAATAGCAGGTCAACTACTTGAGGATGAGGAAATTACAGAATTCCAGACAGGAAACCCATATTTGAGATGAACTACAAGCGCTCTTTCAAAGAATCAACCTGAATACAACAGTCTGAATGGCTTCCTTTTGTGCTTGACATTTCTGCGAAGCCCCATTGAAATTGATTCGAAACTACGTATCACAGCACCACTGAGGCTTTTCAATATGGTGAGCATGTCCAGAAGCTCCTATAAATTGTTTCTGTAGTGTGCAAAATGTCTAAAGCAGACTGCAAGTCGACGGTAATTCTTACTGTGATCGCTAGTCTTCCCAGAATTTTTATCTGAGCAAGATGTTGTGACAAGTTGACCTTTGGATTTCAGCAGGTTGTGCGTGACCTGTACAATGGCAACAGGCTGTCTTCTGTAGATAAACCAGTCCAGAAGCATCAGTCCTATTAACAAGAGAGAGGAGAATCTTAATTGAGGCATGAACAGATGGTGCTGACCATCTCTACTCTGGTCAAGAGTTGAAGGCAAGCACCAGGGAGTGATAACAATGACAGTTTTTTATTAAAATATCTTTATCAGAGCAAATTTATGGCTGATGAATATTTTTCGGAGACAAGTGAGGCAGGGTTGAATTTGAAGGGAAACATCTGTTATATGTGGGCATTATCATCCTGGAGCTTTCAAGCTGCCACTTTTCAGGAACAATTTTTATGTTGTGCTTAAAATCTCTTTCCCACCATCTGTTGAAGCCACAGGTGATTTATGTTCACGATGCAAGTTTCGGCATGTACCTTTGTGACTTTGGCATCAGAAAAGTGGATTTCAGGCCGCTAAAGACCATTTCAGACCTCTGCTGCAGTGTTCCTTCAAGTGCCAATGATTTAAATAGCCAATTAACAGACAAAATTGTCCACAATATTTTTGATCAGGTGCCCTGTCCCAGGGTTACCAGCACTTGCATCACCTCCGTTGTGTCCTCAGTACCAGTTTAGTCCAACGAATGTACGGTTCTTACTGACCTTTGTTGTGAATTCCATCAAAGGATGCTTATGTCAACCTGGCTTCAGGCCAAAGGAACCCAGGGCCTCTCATCAGACAATCCTAAGGAATGACCTCTTTAGTCGTCTGCAAAGATGTTACGACGCAGATAGCCCTATTTAAAGTGGGCTGTTTGCTGTTAGATGCTGGGGAATAAAATCACCAGAACAGGTTACATGCTCATTATCTCACTCTTTGTGAGAATTTGACATGAATAAACAGGCTGCCAATTTGTCGTCATTTCAACAGCGACTGGATTTTAAAAATATTTGATTCACTCCAAAGACTCTTTGGGACCTCTTGAGGTTGTGAAAAATTCTATATAAACCATTCTTTCATGATTGCAGAACTCTACAGCCAGCAAAGTACTTTTGAAGCATTGTCACAGTTAGAATGCCGCTGACATCCACTGCCTACACACATAATGTCAGTGGTGTAGGGACGGGAGACAAGGTAATGGACTGTTGCATTTGCCAGTGTTTTCAGGAGAGAAAGTGATTGGAGTAAGGAGAAAGAAATGAGACCCAAATGATTTGATCATTTCTATTCCTGAATTCAATTCTCTGCTGATCTTGAATACAGCCATTTACAAAAAAAATTCACCTATGCATCTCCAATAGGCCTCATTGTCAAGCTTATGAATTCGACGGGGATATGCATGGTGCACTCAGTCAAGGAAATTGAATTCATTATAAACACTTTATACTTCATGATAACAGCTGACACTAAAAGCCTTCCTTTGTGTGTCATCTTGCATTGTTCACACTTTTGGGAGTGTATTGTAGGCATAGTTTGAGAAGTATTATCACGTTATATAACGCTACCACAGATGGCTCACTCTCTTAATAAAAGAACCTCTTGACATGAGTGATATCATTTAAATTAAAAGGCACATATGTAAATCAGGAACTCAGACCTGAGTAATCCAAGGTTTGCTCCTGAACTTCAGACTGCAGGACATTTTTTTAATTACTTAGGACTACATTTACGAAATCCAACATTCCAAATGTCAGCCTCCACCCTGACTAACATTCAGAGTCCCAGGAGTTTCTTTGCATTTGTCTTTCTGTATCTTTAAACCAGTGACTTCTCTTTCTCTGAGATATTCCCAATTCCTCCGCCTCCGCCGCATCTGCTCCCACGATAAGACATTCCACTCCCGCACATCCCAGATGTCCAAGTTCTTTAAGGACCGCAACTTCCCCCCCACGGTGATTGAGAACGCCCTTGACCGCGTCTCCCGCATTTCCCGCGACACATCCCTCACACCCCGCCCCCGCCACAACCGCCCCAAGAGGATCCCCCTCGTTCTCACACACCACCCTACCAACCTCCGGATACAACGCATTATCCTCCGACACTTCCGCCATTTACAATCCGACCCCACCACCCAAGACATTTTTCCATCCCCACCCCTGTCTGCTTTCCGGAGAGACCACTCTCTCCGTGACTCCCTTGTTCGCTCCACACTGCCCTCCAACCCCACCACACCCGGCACCTTCCCCTGCAACCGCAGGAAATGCTACACTTGTCCCCACACCTCCTCCCTCACCCCCATCCCAGGCCCCAAGATGACATTCCACATTAAGCAGAGGTTCACCTGCACATCTGCCAATGTGGTATACTGCATCCACTGTACCCGGTGCGGCTTTCTCTACATTGGGGAAACCAAGCGGAGGCTTGGGGACCGCTTTGCAGAACACCTCCGCTCAGTTCGCAACAAACAACTGCACCTCCCAGTCGCAAACCATTTCCACTCCCCCTCCCATTCTCTTGATGACATGTCCATCATGGGCCTCCTGCACTGCCACAATGATGCCACCCGAAGGTTGCAGGAACAGCAACTCATATTCCGCCTGGGAACCCTGCAGCCATATGGTATCAATGTGGACTTCACCAGTTTCAAAATCTCCCCTTCCCCCACTGCATCCCTCAACCAGCCCAGTTCATCCCCTCCCCCCACTGCACCACACAACCAGCCCAGCTCTTCCCCCCCACCCACTGCATCCCAAAACCAGTCCAACCTGTCTCTGCCTCCCTAACCGGTTCTTCCTCTCACCCATCCCTTCCTCCCACCCCAAGCCGCACCCCCAGCTACCTACTAACCTCATCCCACCTCCTTGACCTGTCCGTCTTCCCTGGACTGACCTATCCCCTCCCTACCTCCCCACCTACACCCTCTCCACCTATCTTCTTTACTCTCCATCTTCGGTCCGCCTCCCCCTCTCTCCCTATTTATTCCAGTTCCCTCCCCCCATCCCCCTCTCTGATGAAGGGTCTAGGCCCGAAACGTCAGCTTTTGTGCTCCTGAGATGCTGCTTGGCCTGCTGTGTTCATCCAGCCTCACATTTTATTATCTTGACTTCTCTTTCTCTACTCTTTTGAAACTAAGGAGAAATGAATCTGCCCTGTTTGAAAGGGATATGTTTGACCATCCACAACAGAAGCTAAAATTTTAAAGGAAACACATCAAATTATAGCAGAAATTGCCAGAAAAGCTCAGCAGGTCTGGCAGTATCTGTGGAGAGAAATCAGAGTTAACGTTTCAGGTCCTTGCTCTGAGAAAACGTTATCTCTGAATTTTCTACACAGATGCTACCAGACCTACTGAGCTTTTCCAGCAATTTCTGTTTCTGCTTCTGATATACAGCAGCCACAGTTCTTCTGTTTTTTTTTCAATATTATTTATTATATTGTTATTTCCCATATCCAGCCCTCACATCTCCCACTAATGGGAGAAGGCCTCAACTCGACCAGTGAATACTGTATGTTACATCTCCATGCACAGGGCTTTTACTTTCTTCTCTAATAATTACAATTAGCTACCTCCAATAAAGTGCCACAGTTGCATATTTGGGTAGAAAAGTTGTGGATTGGGAGGCACGATGTTAGAATTTGGCATTTGTAAAATATTGGTGTTTACAAAATGCTAGGGGGGAAAACATTGCTTGGTCCCTTTAAAAGGTTATATCTTTCCTATGCTTGGAGATGCCTGTTAACAGCTTGAAAATTTTCAAGTGCAGAGAGCACCCGAACTGACACATTTGTATCGAGCGGCCGTACCATTAGCAGAGCTAACTGCCATCTGCTAGAGATAACATCTCTCAGCTCTGCGAGAAAACACCATCTATTCACAAGGGTACCATGCCACTCTTCGCTAAGATTCCTGACAGAAAAATTGACAGAGAAAGCATTCTTTACAGAGGAATCAATGGAGAAGACAAAGAACATTCCGGAAGATGTAACCTGGCCATAATTTCATGAGACTAAATTTTATTGATTAGTTATATAACAGGGACTCATATTTATTGGAACAGCACACCATTAGAATCTGGGATAACACAGCTTGGAGCTGGAAGAACACAGCAGGCCAGGCAGCATCAGAGGAGCAGGAAAGTTGTATTATTTGGGAATGGTTATTGGTTAGAAGGCATTTGTTTGGTTTGTTAATAGTTTAGTTAATTTGTTCACTGTTAGAGTTAGATAAATAAATTGTGACTTGTTGATTGTGAAGTGAGTGTCAGGGATTTATTTTGTTTGATGCTAGAAGTTGCTGAAAAACAAGTTACAGCCCTTTCCATACTCCTTTTAACAGATTATAGGGTGAGATTCTCCTCTTTGGCTGTTTCGGTTTTGGTTCTCAGAGAGGGGTCAACCTCCGCTTTATAACAGAGATAATGGGAGCTGCAGATGCTGGAGAATCCAAGATAACCAAGTGTGAAGCTGGATGAACACAGCAGGCTAAGCAGCATCTCAGGAGCACAATAACAGTTGCAGCTAATAGCGTTGGATACAACAGAAATCTTTGACTGGAATAAGGTACATTCGAAGGTCAGAGATTGGACAATTGAGCAGGAATTAGTGTCAAGGTGATCCTGGAGTGGCGTCCCAATGTTGAGAGCCTTGAGAGGAAGCCTGGTGCAGACTGGAGGCTGGGTGCCAGTCAGGACTGGGTTGGGAGGACTGTTATTTTGAACTTTTTATTTCTTTAGTTTTCTAAATTTTTTTCCCTAAGAATGTGTACATAAGAATCTGCACCTAAGTACGTTTGTACCTAAGATAGCGCGTAAGTGGTGATTTGTAAACTTTTTACTGTACTCATGTGACAATAAAGTTAATTCCAGTTCTAACATCCACTCTTGCATAGCAGATTAAAGATTCCAATGTGTCTTCTGCAAAGTGTTTGAAAACGCGATGTGAGTAACACGCAGAGAGGTAAATAGACATTTAATTATGCTTCTATTGAACATTTATGAACAAGGAATATCAGCAGGGACACCCACTGTTTGGATCTGCAACAGAAAGGGGAATAGATTCCACTGTCAAATTGATGGTGATGCTAATTGAGCTTGGTGTTATTAATGTGTAAGTGACAGAGCAAACTTCAGGTGAGAAGCAGATGTGTCGATAAATGCAAAATCTGAAAATTGCTTCAGAGATGTACTGTTCTGTCATTAGCTTCATGAAAAGAATTTCACTTTGTCATTGAAGTGCACTGGCTTTTATGGTTGCTGTATTAGTACAATAAATGCAAATTAAACTTGCTGCAGATATTTAGAGCTACTATTGCTGTAAGTACTTCTTCTAATGGTGTTTGCGTACCAAGGGTCCACACACGGCTTGATGCAGCCACACACAGAGGTGGCCAACAGGATGAGGGTGGGCATTGAGTAAATTCCCAATATCCGTCCCCCACCAACATATCCAGAGCTTTGTACTTGGCATTCAAAGCAATTTTCGGATTTCGGCTTTTATCGACAGACCTCAGGTTCACATTCTTTCTGATGGACTCAGCAAAGAGCTCTATGCAACCCACAAACAAGGCAGGAGAGAGTGGGCATCCCTGCCTGACTCTGGCTCTGTTTGGGAAGCATTCTGATTTTGAGTCTGTATTAACGAAGTAGGTGTAGAGCAGTCGGATCTTACTGCAGATTCCCTCACCAAAGCCCATTTTGGAGAGCACATCCCACATGTATATGTGTGATGTCTTGTCAAAGCCCCTCTCCTGGTCCAGGCTGGTGAGGCAGGTGTCCACCCCTCTGCCCTGCATGTTCGCAATCATATCCCTGAGGAGCACAAGGCTACCAGTGACCATCCTGCCTGGTACAGCACAGGTTTGGCTCAGGGTGAATCACTGATCCCAGAGCAGGCTTCACCCAGTTGGCATTGACCTTAGACAGGATTTTGTTGTTTGCATTCAGCAATGCTATTAGTGCCAATTTCTAATTTCCTCCCTCTCCCACTTCTGCTTATAGATGAAGATAATAATCAGATACCTTTCCTCATGCATTCGTCTTGGTACCTGTCAGAAACAAACTGTCATGCACCTCTAGCAGGTTCTGGCCAATCAAGACCCAGAGAGCCGAACACAGCTTGTTTGGTAAGCTGTTGTTTCAGGGGGTCTTATACTTCTCTAAGGAATCGAGGACCTTGGTCAGCTCATCCAGTGATAACATCTGGTCCAGCCTCTCCTACGTATCTAAGACCTCCATGATAGAGGGCAGGAACGACTGGGAGGCTGCATAATCTGTGGGCTTCATGTCAAACAGTCTGGCATAAAAAGATTTGCTGATCCTCAGGGTGTCTGACTGAGATGATGTTACCGAGCCATCTTCTTCCTTCAAGTTGCTGAGCGCAGGGCTCTCCTTGTGCTCCTTCTGGAAGATGTAGCACGAGCACATTTCATCCTGCTCCACAGAGCAGACCCTGGATCTGAAGAATATCTTGGAGGCCTCTGAGGCAAAGAGCGAGGATTGCTGCCTCTTCACCTCCTGGGGTTCCTCCGTGACATCAGTCCCTATCATCTTCAAGAGGACTAGGTTCTGCACGCTTTTCTGGAGTTTGGAGGTTTCCTCTTGCTTTCTGCCTCTCTTGTTTTCTGCCTCTTCAAGGATAAAGAACCTTTTGATATTCCCCTGGACTGTTTCAGACCAGTCCACTGGAGACTCAAAGAGGTGTTTCACAGTTCTCCAACCTGGATAATACATTTTGAGCTCTTCAATGTGTTCTGAGGTCAACACCAGCAAAAGACAGTGGTCAGAGAAGAACATCCACTTGATATCGTTGAACATAGAATATAGAACAGCACAGGCCCTTCGGCCCACAATGTTGTACGAACTTATTATCCTACTCTAAGATCTAACTACCTGGCATACACTACATTTTGCTATCATCTATGTGCCTATCTAAGAGTTGCTTAAATGTCCCTAACGTATCTGACTCTATTCCCGCCAATGGCAGCGCATTCCACGCACCCACCACTCTCTGTGTAAAGAACCTACTTCTGACATCTCCCCTATACCTTCCTCCAAGCACCGTTAAATCACAGAGATAACAAGGTATAGAGCTGGATGAACACAGCAGACCAAGCAGCATCTTAGGAGCAGGAAAGCTGACATTTCAGGCCTGGACCCTTCATCAGAAAATCTTCAAATGTTCCAATGTAAGGCTGGCTCTTTTGCACTGAGGTGAGTCTTGCACATCAGGGAAGATCTTTTCCTGGGTTCCTTTGCGATGCCACACAGTTTTCCACCATGAGTGTTGCTGTGAGCATTCACTGAGGAGGTGGCTTCCATGTGTGTGTTCTTATCCCTCTTGTCCTAGACCTTCTGTGGTCTTTGGTCAGTGGGACCATGAGCAGGGTACAAATCATCCAATGGGGTTGCATCAACGTCCTTCACTGATGGTGTGCTGCAGAGATATAAAGCACATGCCCTTAGGTATTCACTAGAAATCAAGGTGCCAGTAAGTCTGATTGATACTTCTCCAATACGCAGTCCTCGGGCTGAATGTAACTGTAATTGGTTCGCCTTGAAACTTTATGACTTCTTTGACACTGATTTCTACTATTCTCTGTTGCTAATAGCTGTTGGCTGCAATTTAGTTTAGTTTGGCCAATTTTCTGTCAGGCCCAATTACTCCAGCTGAGAGTCAGTTTAGAATGTCCAACTTTGTGCCCATGATCACTTGACCACAGATTTATGCTCCAGTTTCACCTCTTCTCATCCTTCTCATCTAATTTGACTATTCTCCACTCTGTCAATTGCTTAATCTCGCTTCTATTGAAATGCATGAATGCTATTCAGCTCATGCCTTGTGGTAGCAGGTTCCACATTCTCACTGTTATCACTTTTTTAAAAATTCTCTGTTGGATTTCCTTGTGACTCTCTCATATTGATTGCCTTCTGTTCTGCTCTTCCCCAAACAAGCAGAATGAACTCACAGCGAAGCAGATGGTGAGTGATCATAAAACATTCTGCAAAAACAAAAATGTCAACAAGTTGAAACATTTGCTTAGATTGAGATTGCTTCTTGTTGAAAGAATTCTTCCCTGCTGTGCAGAGGACACTGATCATTCCCTGCTGCTCTTCTGATGGTTACATTTGAAAATGAATGAATAGAGAACTTTTTAATGGAGATGTTTCGTATTTTGTAATTAGTATTGATGAAAGCCAACCCTCTCCTTCCTGCCTCACTCCCCCACCCCCAAAACCTCCCAACCTCGAGACATTCTGAAAATGTCAAGCATTTACACCTGGAAGCTAAACTCAGGCTCGTTATTAATGGCTTGCAATTGCTTCGATGGCATTTGTTTCCCAGTAGCAATGTCAGCGAAAGAACTCTGCTCTTGAGAGAAATTTAGAATGAAATAATTCATTAGCAGCACAACTGGGAATATTGGGAAGTAATTCTGTGATTGTCTTTAATCAGTTCTTTTTTGGTAATGATGGCACTGGGTGCAATTGAAAGGCACAATGCGATTGTAGTGACAGCTCCTAGACTCGAGCACAGTAGTAAACCTGTAGACAGCTCACCAGTCTGGAAACTATCATTCCAGCCGATCGATTCGTTTTGTGGGACCAGGAGCCCTGGATCCAGCGTTAGGCTCGTTTGAAGTCATGTTGTTTATAAACACAGTGTTCAGCAACATTTACTCAGCACTGGAGAGGCCTACTCCAAAGTCTAGCCTGTACGCAGTGGCTTTAAGCATTTTTTCAAATTGATTATAAAAAGGAAATATAAATTGCATATATAATCTCTCCCTGCTTTTAAAAAAAATGTAGGAACTAAAAGTAATCTCTCCACTCCCTTAACTCCCCTTCATCTCCAACCCTTTCACAAGAAGCATCTTCCATTAGTTTCGATAACCATGTGATCTTACATCACTGATGGTGTAGGCTATTTGATTTGCATATGAATTTTAATCCCTTACTCTATAGTCTTCAGCCCAGAAAGGAAAATCCCACGGTTTTAAATGTGAAATTTACAACTTGACATCTTTTTCTTCATCAGTGTCTTGACCTGAGAATTTGTGTAGCTCATTTAGGTCACTTTTCATGTTTGACAATTTCAATTTTTTTTTAAAAAAGGAAGAATCCAAGCTTTAGTTTATTTTATTATGTGACTGTTACTGAAAGTGACTATCTAAAAAGTGACATAGTTATTAGCTGAAATATTAATACAAAAATTAAAAACAGGTATGGGCGAAATAAAAATTTAAGATGGTGAAAACCACATGTGTTGTCATGTTACACACTTGGCTTATTTAAAGATTCCCCTCACTCAGTTGAAAGCGTTGAAAACACAAAGTCAGAATTTTGCACCTATGGTGACTTCTGTAGATGAATAGTTGGGAGTTGCTTATAGAATTGGATTCCTGGTAAAGTGTTTCTCAGTCTTTCTGCTGTTATGGCACTTGTAGATTCTCTGGATCCTTCCAGCAGATCAGCAATTAGTTTCTGAAATCCTTTCTCCTCTGTGGTCCTTTTCTTCTGAGCACTATGACCTGAAGGTATCACTCTGCATCCTTCTGGGGAGTTCTGCTAAAAACTGCTACTTACAGCTTGTCTTACATAAATCAAAACTTCAACTGGCTGCTGGTCTACAAAGCAGTATCAATTATGCTGAAATTCTCTGTGATGTCCTTCCCAGTCTCTTGTTCTCACAGCAGCTTTGAATTCCACACCTTTAAAATGACCCGTTGTATTGACCGAGGTTAATCAAATTCTAAATGTTTCCCTTTTTTATTGATTCTCATGATAATTAGACTGTCTATTTCTTTTGGCGGCAGGAATCAATTGGCAGTCAAGTGACATCTGGCAGTCATCTCATGCGATTCTATGCCCACTTTAAAAAAAGGACTGATTAGCCCTATCCACAAAGTATATAACTGTACAATTGTGACAGTCACTCAAAAGATATTTCACTGCAATGCACCATTTATTCAGTGTGTATGTTACTTAAATTTGCTTTCAATCTCCAATACCTTATATCTACATGACTTAACTTTCAACAGCTACCATTCTGCTCATTTGTAGATCATAACAAAGTCATTCTGCACATTTCTGACTATCTTCACTCCCTGAGTTAGTGCTGTCTGCAGTTTATACTGAGTTTCTAAATTCAAGTCCCCCATATAAATTAGCAACCCTTCACATTTCACACTGACCTTGCCCAAAAAACATCATTATAAAAATTATGAAATTTTTCTGAAAAAGTGTCTAGGCCCGAAACGTCAGCCTTCCTGCTCCTCTGATGCTACTTGGCCTGCTGTGTTCATCCAGCGCTACACCTTGTTATCTCAGATTCTCCGGCATCTGCAGTTCCTACTATCTCATTCTCAAAATTATATTTTATTGTCACATGTACTCAAGTACATCAATACATGAATACAGTGAAAAGTGTACAATCTCTCCATTTCCAGTGCCATCTCAGTAGGAGGGACCGAGGTACAAAATCTTAGGTACAAAAGTAGAAAAATAAGGAACTATAGTTAAAAAGTAGACGAACATGAGGCTGGAAGAACACATCAGGCCGGGCAGCATCTAGACGAAAGGAGCAGTCAACGTTTCAGGTATTATCCTTCTCCTTTCCTCCAGATGCTGCCTGGATTGCTGTGTTCTTCCAGCCTCCTGGTCGTCTACGTTAGATTCCAGCACATGCAGTTTTTTGTCTCTTAACATAGTTAAAAGTTCAACATTAAAGTCTGTCTTAGTATAAAGTTGAAGGTTCAACATTGCAGTCCTATTTAAGTGGTTAGCCATATTGGGCTCATACTCCCCACAATGGTTCCATCTTCTCCACGTTGGGCTCAATCTCCCTCACTCTCAACGCCGCCACAGATGCCCAGAGACATTGAGCTACCTATTTTCACCACCACTGCAGATGCTGAGAGATCTTTATCATCGTCACACTGGGTTCAATCTCTTCCGAGCTGGACTCGCTCCTTCACTCACTGTGCCCCATGCAGGCTTGATCTCTCCACAGAAGGTAAGTAAATGAAAGTAAGAAGGAAAAAGCTGTGAAGGGAAAAAAAGAAGTAAAAGTGGTCAGAGCAGATAAGCTTCGGGCAAGAGCTCACACGCTACTCTGCTGCTCCACAGCCATCTTGGAGATCAAAACAAAAATGAAAAATAAATGTGTTCCTTTCCCATCAGGTAATGTATTATCCAAGTTAAGTAAGATCCTGATTTGAGATCACATGAATCTTGGACACAGCTTTTTATGTGGAACTTTGATAAATGTTCTTCGGAATGAAAGGGTAGAGTGTTGTCTTCAGCATTTGGGCGTTAAGCATCATTTAGACTCGTACAGGAGCAAAATTAAGTAAGGGAATTACGCATCTACCACGTAGCACACTTAAATTTTTGTTTGTCTGATATTAATGGAAGGAAAATCATTGGACATCATGAAGGGTGAAATATAGTGACTGATTTCCTTAATTCAGTTGGTTGGCCAGCTTGTTTGTGATGCAGAGTGACATCAAGCGTTTGGTCTCAATTCCTGTATTTACTGAGGTCACCTGAGAGTCTCACCTTCTCCAGCTCACCCCTTGCCTGACTTATGGTGATCCTCAATTTAAATTCACCAGCAATCATCTCTCTCTAACGAGAGAGTGGGACAATGGGAACTTCACCCTTTTACATTGTGCCTAAGTGAAGTTTCGTTTCCAGTCAGTTAAAATGAAATCCTACCCAATATCTACAACCCCATTCTTAAATATTCTGTTTTGGTGCAATAACACTGAAGTAGCACTGAGTTTCACTTTGTGCCAGCAGTGACTCTGTTGTTAGCAGTTATGTCTCTGGGTAGATTGTCAGAGATGCAGGTCAAAGTCACTCTCTGGAGACTTGACTATAAAGCCTAAGCTGTCGCCATCTGCAGTTCCCATCATCATTGATAGATGTGTTGTCTTCCGGTGCTCTTTCAGGTGAATGAAAAAGAGAGCAGGGGACTTCTCCATTGCACCCTGATGACTTGATCTTCAACCAACACCAAAACAGACAGATTATCAGGCCATTGTGTTTGGCAGAGGTGTTATATACAAACTGTTACCTACGTTACGGAACGGTTTCCAAATTACATATTGGCTGTATAACAATGAATTGGGCATCATGAGTTTATGAAGTTCATTGCATAAATGCAAGCTTTTTTCATCCTTTACAGGGAAATATGCTCATGACCATTTTTAGTTCTTGTTGTAAAACCATTCTTCAGCAGGCTCAAGCAGATTTATAGTAGCCAGGAGCTCATGGCACTTAATTAGCTGCAATTCAGCACTGAGCTATCAGTCTTAGAGAGCTTGTGAGGCAACTGTACAGGAAATGGGTGTTTGACACCATACAGACGGAGCTGATCTCCTGAGGTTGCATCTGAGAAAACACTTTTGGGATAAATGTGTGGGAGATTTTGCAATATATCCAGCTGTGCATTAACATTCCTGGGACATTTCACACTGACCTGCAGAAGCGGAAGTGTTCCATTCACCACAGTGAGGATGCTGCTTCATTCCAAGCCCATCTGTTTATAACTATTTAGGTTATTGAGACAGAATGAGAGAAAAATAATTGACTTCAATTAATTAGTTTCTGACAACCTCAGCAGTAAACATTGTCCATCACTTTTGAGACTGAACATGTGTTTTTCACAAAAGTATACTTGAGTGTTTTGCCTGGAGCTGCCTTGATGCTTTATCAACTTGTCAGTGTGTTTTGGATCAGTAGAGACAACTTAAGCTGGCGGGCATACACCTGGTGCCTCAGGATTGTTCTGTTACACACCGTGTGGTTCTGAGCCCTTCTCTCCACCCCAGATTCACCATAAGATTCCGATGATGCCACCTTCCAAAGCAACGCTGATGTGGTTTGCTTCTTCCATAAGTGTGGTTTCCTTTGCACTGTGATAGGGCCCTCAACCGTACCCAATCTATCACTCCTTCTTCCGCCCCTGCCCCTTCCCAACACTCACAGCTGCATGATTGGGTCCCCCTCGTGATCACTTTTCATCCCACCAGCCTCCAGATCATTCCCCACCGTTTGAGCCAACTCCAGCAGAGCACCACCATCAAACTCATCTTCCCCTCACTCCCCCTGTCTGCATCTTACAGGGTCCGTTCCCTCTGGGACAACCTAGTCCATTCTTTGACCACCAATGCCACGAATCCCCCCTCTTCTTATTGTAACCACAGAAGGTGCCCCTTCATCTCCCCCCTGTTCAACATCCAAGGGCATAAACAGTCTTTCCAGGTGAAGCAGCATTTCACCTCTATCTCCTCCAATCTTGTGTATTGTGTTTGCTGCCCACAAAGTGGTCTACTGTACATTGGAGAAACCAAATGCAGGCTAGGTGGCTATTTTGCTGAACACCTTCATTTCATGTGCAAGCAGGACCCTGAACTTCCCGTAGCTGGTCAATTTAACAGTGTCCTGCTCGCATCCCCATCTGCCTGCCCCTGGCATGCTGCAGTGTTCCAGTCAATCACAGCAAAAACTGGAACATGGAGCCACGTCTTATCTTTAAACTGGGCAGTTCACAACCTTGGGGACTCAACATTGAGTTCAACACTTTGAAATTGTGAACCCGTTCCTTCCCTTTCTTTTAGCTTTGCTTGTTACGTTGTTTGCCATCACGTCCTCTCTCTGCTCCCCCCACCCCAGTGGGTTCTGCGTGTTCTTTCCAATCTGGCAGTTAGACACACCATTGTTCTGCCATCCTCACATTCCGATCACTTAATCTATACTATTAATATCCTTTCTCCCTCAGCACTCCAACCCCACTGTTACATAAATACTGCCCCTCCACACTTCACTTCAGCTCTGATGACTAGTCATCTGGACTCAAAACATTAGCTTGCTCTCTGTCCGTGGATGCCTCTTGGCCATAGCATTTTTGTTTCCACCATAAGATTCCTTTAGTCCACGAACTATCCAAACCACCATCCTCATTTATAAATACTTCAGGTTCCCTGCTATTTACCACGTCCAACATCATGCCACCAGTAAATATATATCCCTTCATGCTCCATCATGCCAAAGGGACCATTTTGTCTTATCACCTTGGCCCATTTGTCAGTCCTCTGTTTCCTAGTCCTCTTCCTTTTCCATAGCAGTTTTTCATATAAGCACAAGAGATGCAAGACCCACTCTCTACCCCTTCCCTTCTCAAGGTTCCTCTTACTGTAAAGGTAGATATAAAGTACTGTGTTCCAGATGCAATGCAACTGGTCAAACTTCTTGACATTAAGCAAAACACAATTTATTTAAATACTATAGTGAAAATACAGACAAAAGAAAGAGGAATTTAGACTAATGTAACTATTGGAAAACACTCCTTCCAACTGAAACAGTGACTAATATTTCTTTCAATTTAGTGTACTATATTCACTGTTCATCACATTACTTTCCTCCACATTGGGGACACCAGTTGTAAACTGAGTGATCGCTTTGTGGAACACCAACATTTACTCTGCAGTAATGATTCTGACCTTCCTGTGAATATCATTTTAATTTTCGACCTTACTCCCACTGTCTACCCTTGGCCCACTGCAGAGCTCTGAAAATCAACTCAGGTTCAAGATCCAATACCTCATCTTTCAACTGAACACTTTATGGCCGCAATACTTTGTCCAACAAGGTTAGATCGAAGAATCACAGAATTTCACATTACAGAAGGGGACATTTGGTATATTGAATCTGTAATGGCAAAGAAAAGAGCAACCCAGTTAGCCCCATTGTCATTTACATCCCCATTTTGTTTTGTGTGTTTTGATATACTGCTATTGGCTGTTTTACATCCACCTGAGTGAGCCAATGTGTCTGACAGCACAGCACTCTCTCAGTAATGTCAGCCTCGTCTACGTGTTTGGCCATCTGCTCTAACATGCTCAGTGTGAGATTTTGTATGACAAACACTACCATGAACATTAAATATGCTATTTAAATGCAGGTTACTGTAGTTGTAGATTGTAACTAATTGTTTTGGATCAGGCCTGGCCCCCTCAATGTATCTTAACAAGGTAGTCTAGACGCTAATGTTGTCTTATTTTAAAAGTAGATGTAAAGTGCTGTATTCCAGATACGGTGCGATGGGCCAAACTACTTGACATTAAGCAAAACACAATTTATTTAAACACTGTCGTGAAAATACAAACAAAAGAAGGAGGAATTTAGACTAGTGTAACTATTGGAAAACTTAACAGAATAAAAGACACAGTAGCTATTACCAATTAGCTGTTCCAATGTAACAAGCACACCCCTTGGCAAAGGCAAATTCAAACACAGATTCTCACATGCAGTTCCCCAATCCAGGAGGGAAAAAACACATCAAGAGAAAACCCAGAAAACGTAGCAGGTACAAAATTTTCACTGAATCTTCCACCTTTTATTTCTAGACCCCAAGGGCATCTACTTAAAACCAAAACTAAAAACTAAAAGCATCTAGAAAACCTGGCCTGTGAGAGGGGCCCACACCCAGGCTGATTCCATTGTTCCAACTTTTAAACAAAAAAAACCCCAAGGCCTCACAAATTGTTTATTTTCTTAGAGAAGTTCAGAACCTCTGCCTTACAACCTTTCATCAAAAAAAACAACGGCAAAATAGCCTCTTAAAATGACAGCATTGTCACACTAATCCCATCCTTCCCTCTTCACTTATCACTCAGGCAGAGATCACTGAACTCAGTCAAAGTTAGGGAATGACCCCAAGATATTTCCTGTTTTGAACAAAGGTCACTAGACTCAAAGTGTGAACTCTGCTTTCTTGCCACTGATGCTGCCTGGCCTGATGAATTTGTCCAGCAATTTCTGCATTTGGCTAAGATATTTCCCAGCCAGCACAATGTACAGTGCATTTACCCACTGAATGAGCCAAGGAGACATGTAGTTTGGTGAGATTCTTCAGCCTGTGCAAGAATCTAAAAGATCCTGTCAGCTCAGCAATCTCACCAACAACAGAAAGGACGGTAGAACAAGTGTTGGAAACCTTAAATCATAATTCAACAGCTGGGTTGTAATCAGCTCTTAAAAGAAATATTTCTCTGATAGCGTAGAATAATCGTAAACATGTCATGTCCTTCCCATAAAGACTTACCTCAGCTTCACATTCTGTACCTGAGCCATCAATGAATTGATCCAGGGTCATTAAAAGATACTGCTTTGCTAATTAAACCTGATGGTCAATGCTAAGAAGCATATATAACTGCTAACCAATGCTTAAGTGAAAGATTAAAGGATATTAGAAAATGCATTCTCTGTGAAGCTGCAGGTTTGGTTGATGTTGCTTTTTTGTTGAAAATGTAGGTGTGGGCTTGAGGAATAACAGTGCTGGAGGTGGAACTTGTTCATGCTTTAGATATTTAGTATATATACCAAGCTCACCTGAGTGGTGTACAGCTCAGTTATATTGTAGTTACAGCGTAAAAGCAAACCATTTGACTCAACTGGCCCATGGCAGTGTTTATGTTCCACGTGAACCACCTCTAACACTTTATCATGTCACATTCTCGCTCACCATCTCTCCCTTTCTCCCTCAATGGTTATCTAGCTTCAATGTAAATGCACCTATTGCAGTCACCTCAATTACTCTCTGTGGTTGTTAATTGTACATTTTAATCTCACTGGTTACAAGACTTCTGCAAAAATCCTTTATTCAATTCATTAATGTCCATCTCATGTGAATGATCCCTATTTCTAGTCTTCCCAACAAACTTAAACATCACTTCTATGTCTATCTTATCTAAAAAAAGTTTCTGTCAGATCACTGTTCAGTTTTTTATCTTATGAAAAGAGTTTAAACCTTCTCAATCCTTCCTCATAATTATAGCCTCTTAGTTGTGATATAATTTTAGTCAATCTTTATTTCACTGCCACCAATGTCTCTATATCCTTTTTATACTGTGGAAACCAAAACTATTCATGATAATCCCTGAGTGAACAAAGCCCCTTGAGCCTAAGCACGATTTGATACAAGTTTAATCTGGCTGCTTTTCTCTTCAATTCTACTTTAAATAAAACCCTGAGGGTTTGTTTGCTTCTTTATGGCTTTATTAACTTGAAACATTACCTTTAGTGAGTTGCATATCTGAGATCACAGAGCAGGGGATCTTGTCAATCAGGGAATGCTGAAACAGAAACATTGGGTACAGTTCTACTCCAGAACCAAATAGCAGTATTCATGTTATGCAATGCAGAAACAGCAGGGTGATTCTTACTCAGAAACATGAGGTATTTTGATATCTCTACAATTTTTGTTTCCAAGTAAAATGTAACCACCTGTGAAGTGGTCCAATGTCCAAAGGAAACCACTGGCAGTAGGAATGTGCAATGTAGGCATTGGGACAAAGGGTGAACAATTTATTCTGACCAAAGATATCATCACAGGCCCTGATATGGAACGTTCTAAAAATAAAATATTTTTAATTGAACAGCCCCGCATATAAAGATATCTCAGAGCATGTGACAGAAGAGATGGCTTTCCATAAGACACTGACTGCAATGAATTTCATAAACAATCACCTCTCCAGATACATATAAATGATTTCCTTTCTGCTTTACACAGCACATCCATTGCTGGTAAACTCCACCGTGAGACTACACAGGCCACCATGTGGGTCTTGTGTAGCCAGTGGGATTGGTAAGGCACTGTAACTCCACCAGATGACCCAATTCAAAGTTTTAACCTGTATGTTCAGGGACCAGCCTCAGAAATAGGTATAAATCCACAGCAATAAGGACATCACTGCTGCAATGTTATGCGGTCAGTTACAGGAAGATGTGCAGAAATAGCATTCAATAGGACAGTCACCCAGGAAGAAGCTCTTATATACAGATCTAACGAAGCAACAGGCATTGTATGTAATCTCATATCACTTAATGAGTTAATAAAGAGTTTTTGCGTAATGTAAGACATTACATTGAAAGTTTATTTCGTGCCATTGATCAACCTAAAGTATAGATTAAGGAGCTTAGAGGGAAGTGAGATACCTGTTTAAAAGGTCTTATAGCCATGTTGGATGCAAAATTGAATCAAAAGCCTGTAACCATTTGACTCTCTCAGAAACCGAAGGAGATGCCTGTGATTTCTTGTGGAAAATGGTTGTATTGTTCATGATCTTCCAAGTTGAAGGTAAGTACCTTGGTTATACTTAACATTAGGGTCAAATGTTACATGGGCAGAGGAATTGGAGGGGTATACATGCCCACAATGGGCAGTGATCATTCTGGGATGTGAAGGCAGGACGATCTTTATGCTTAGGAGTCACGTAATTTCCCCAGGAATAGTAACACTGTCAGTGAAGAGTAGTGCCTTATCATCACGGTATTGAATTTCTGCTATCCATTTCTGTCACCCTGTGGTCTTTGTGAATGAGATGATGTCCTCAGCCCTGATAGAAAATGCAGTAGACTGCTCACATTGGGAGTTGGGCCGAAGGGTCTGGTTCCATGCTTAACAAATCTATGACTCTACGTAGAGTCAGCTATGGGGTCCAAAATGCCTTGTTCCTTTTGATACTGTGGTAATATTCTGAGTTTTACATTAGAGGCTGTGGATTGGATCTCAATCGCAGAGAGCTAAGCACAAAGTAAGTAGGTTGGACTCCATTGAGGGACAGTACTGTTGTCAGCGATGCCATTTATCTGATGGTACACAAAGCTAAGGCCCCACAAAACCCCCTCAGGTCAATATAAGAGAACCTATGGCACAAGTTAGAAGAAGAATAAAGAAATGACCCCTGCTGTCCTGCCCAATAATTATCTCTCAATGAACATGACTTGAAATTTGCTTATTATCAAATTAATTGGATGTGCTGTGTTTCCTACATTGCATTAAGAAATAACCTTAAAGTATGCTCATTGATGTAAAATGCCTTAGGATACCCTGAGGTTGTGAACTGCTTTGTTTAAGAATGAGAATTTGTCTTTTTCCTTTACTTTGTCTACCCGTCCTGAAGACGAAGATTTGAATGTAAGGTCATTAATAGGAAGAAAAGCCAGGCTGAAAAATAATCAGTTTTGGACCAAGTGTTCTGTTTGCAGGCTGTGGTGTCCATGTGAAGTGACCTTGATAGCATTGCTGAAAATTAACACACCTGTAACCTTGTAGCTATTTCATGCTGCGGCTGATCTTACCTTCTAGCATCTTATCTCTTAATCAAAACAGTGCCGTGTAAAAATAGACAGAATAGGTGAAGCAGAGAACTGGGGATACAATAGAGCCAAAATCAATGTTCTGATACTAACACAGTTTGAATTACACTGGGAGCAACAAATCAGAAGGTTATTTAATTATCCTTTTCATGGACTTCTGCAGAAAAGCTTCTTGGTGAGGGTACTTGCAGTGTGCAAATAAATTAGGCTGAATAGCTGCACGTAAAAATATATTTTAGTTTATTTTTGAGCTTACTGAGGGATGCTTGATCTGAGGAACTGTCAAATTTTCATGCAACACTTGAAACTAAGCAAAATCAGGCTGATACTGAATTACAAGCAATGCTGAATACCATCCATCTTCTACCAATGATACATTTCAGTCCAATCTTTGTAATGGAAGATTTCATTAATTTGTGTTTCCATTTTGAATTTTTCTCTGTCAAAAGCACATATCAGAAATTAAAGCATGACGTTTGCCAGATCCCACAGAATATTCTGCCCTTGTAATCTTAGCATCAAAGATTAGGAATCTCCTGACTTCCTCTCCTGCTCCATCATCTTAACTTTGCTGGAATTTATGGGGAATCCCATTGACGTTGTCAGTTTTCCTGGAATTACTGACAAGTACTGCTCAGTGGAAGTGCTTGGCCTTGGGATATTACATCACAATGGAAAGTCATCATAGTTGGGATAACTCACTGAAAGCAATCTGTTTTACCCCATCGCCTTGCCCCTTGTCCCAGTCTCTTTAATGAAATTGGCCGTTTCATTTTGTTATGAAAAGGCAGGGGTTCTATAATTGCCAACAACGCAGAAAATAAATTTGAGGGAAAAAGAAACACTGGCTCTCAAATATTTTAAACAATGTATTGAGAAAGCATACACAAGAATTGCAGACAATTGGTATGGAGATCACTGATTTGAACTCCAAAAAGACAATGGTAAAAGTCATAGGTCACAAGCACACTGGTTCAGAATGCAAACACTGCACTCTTGTATGAACTACAATCTGTCCATTCGAAGACTCCTAGGAGCAGCCATTGACGATGCAGTAACCATAGGTCGACTGCAAAATGTGGAAAAGCTGTTGGTCCTGAGTCAGTGTGTCTTCAGTTGACAGCCAAAAAAGAGACTTGAGTCTTAGTTATGGTTACTGGCATAAACCTAGAAATGACATCCCACAGTCAACTATCTCACCTCCATTTCCTGCAGCACACTGCCTTCCCGTCAGGAAATTAACAGTATTTTTTAATTGATGAGATGGTTCTTGACAGTCAATCAAATGATCATATCTCAATTTCTAATAATTTTATGACCATTAAAGAGTTCAAAAAAAGAAGATAAAAGTCAATTACTTTTTAATGCTCTGATTATTTTGCTCCAAGCAACTTACTAAGGATAAATACTTAATTTCGTGATGCTCACGGACACTCTTGGAAGGCCAGCAGCTGTGGCTGTTATCAATGTCAAAGTATTTTAACAGTTGCTGTGATTAAATTCACAAGGCAAATGCAATTGTTTTTGACCTTATTTACTGAATGTTTTATGTTAATATTCAAGCCCAGATTTGTGCAGATGGGCAGAGTCTCTATAGACTCAAACTGTGCCTGTGTCATTGATGCGCGACAATTTCATCTTGGAAGATGAATCGTATTGAGGTCATTACTGGAGGCTTATAAAATAGTTAATTGCAGTTTTTGCTGTCTCATTTCTATAAGAAAGAAATCAATCATTGGAGTGAATCATCATTTAATAGTAGAAATAGACATCTGCTTAAAGCTTCATCACAAAAGGACCTCCTTGAATTATTAGGGGCTGTTTTAAATTTGTGATAATCCATGTGCTTTGTGAAACATGCAATTTTTCATGCAAGATCTCTTTCGGACTGAAATGTGCTGGGAAGCATTTTGGGAAAGAGTTAATTGGTTTCCTGGTTATGATATCATTAACTTCCAACAAATACTGATGTGAATCATAGGGTTCAGACTCCAAAGACCTGAGCACAAAGCAACTATATTGACACTGCATTGACACTTCAGTACAATATTAAAGGAATGCTGCATATTTGGGAGATTCTGTCTCTCAGATGAGACATTAAACTGAAGTCCTAACTGTCCTCTCAGTGAAAGATCTTATGGTACTAATCAAAGGGAAGTCAGACTCCTCCCAGTTTCCTGACTCATATTTATCCCTCAACCCACATAACTTATAAAGTAAGGATGATCTGTCTATTATTTCATTTCCATTTCATTGATGTTCTCAGTTGGGCTGCTTGGTGTTCCCTACATTTGCAGCAGTGACTACACTTTGAAAGTATATAATCTATTATATTACACTTTGGATGTCGTGGAGTTCTCACGCTGCTTCACCCATCCACCACTGACGATAGCTTTATCATATTCTGCAGTTAGAGGAATATTGGATGTTAGATTGCTATGCTTTCACCATTAAACCTGGTTTTGGATCTAGCTCTCAGTGATCGAATGCACATGCTTTTTGTTCGCTACACGTGTAAGTTTAGGATGAAATGTGCATGATGTAGTCTCACATCAGACCAGTTCCAACAACACCACAGTCCTCACTACAAAACCCTGCTCATAATTCTACATAAAATTAATTCAAAGAGGTCACAAGATGACAGATGTGAGAAAAAAAGATTTTGGGCTTCATTTTCACTCCTAGGTCTGGTAGCTGGTGTTGGGAAATCTTTCAGTTCACCACACTCAAGCAGGGAGAAATTCCCTCCTTTCTTTTCCTGGGAGATATGGGGCTGGGTAGAGCCAGCGCTAGGTCAGCTCCTTCAGCTTCAGGTCTGAGGTGGGTTTGATTTTGATTTTAAGTTTTTTTTTTCGGGGTCCCTAACCCTCATATACTCTCCATATGCTATCTGTATCACCTCATGACATTGTCCACATTCATGGTTCCTCATATCCTCCATGCCAATTTCATACAATCTGATGCACTCCCACCCATCATTCTTTGCCGTTGCATCTTCCATGCCAATTCATCCAGTATCCACCCCAGGCAGATCTCGAGTCATTCTGAGATGAAACAAAAAATACATTTCTAAACACCTACTGCTGCCTTTACTATAGTGTGAAGACATTCCCATTCATGAAATCTCATTCAAACCATTTAAATTTCCTCAAATACTTAATTACTCATAAGAACCAATTAGCCCATATCAAAGACAATTGACAATGACATTGGGCTTCCAGTCAAATAGTGAACTTACAAACCCCACTGTGGTACAGGCTGTGAAAAGCAGACCAATATTAATAATGACTTAATGATAGCACTAGTGTTGAAAAGATGTTGAACTTGCTAAACTAGGTTTCTATTCAATCCTCACACAAAAGCAGAAATCACCAGAAAAACTCAGCAGATCTTCAGCATCTTTGGAGAGAAATCAGAGTTAATGTTGAGTCCAGTGATACTTTTTCAGAATGTTCTGAAATGTTAACTCTGATTTCTCTCCACAGATGCTGCCAGACCTGTTGAGTTTTTCCAGCAATTTCTATTCTTGTTCCTGATTACCAGCATGTGCAATTGTTTCATTTTTCTGTTCAACTCTCACTGATAAAGGCATCCTAACGTTTCTTTTAAACGCTAAAGTGCTGTGATATAAATAATGTGACATCTTGCCATTTCGTACCCACCCTTCAAGACACTTTGTGACTGCTCTTAATATTTTGCAACTTCAGCACTGCAAATTACGGGCATTGCCACAGTGAATATGAGGTTAGTTTGAAATTAACATTGACTTAAAGTGGCCCTACAGAGCTTGGAGTTCTCAGCTTTGTGGGTCATACCAAACTTCCTTCTCCACATTGGGAATTTTTTTTAACAAATGGGAAGGCATAACTTGAATCTGCCTCCTACCATAACTGTGAGAGCTCTGTGGAATATTGATGCCTTCCCAAAATTCTAGGCAATTATATAGGTGCCAAAGGAATTTTTTTTTTGAGTTTGGAGGATATCTGGCTAAGTTTTTGATTTATTATTGTGACATGCACCTAAGTGCAATGAAAAGTTTTGTTTGGCATGCAGTACAGCAGATCATAACATTCAAAGACACAAGGATCTTAGGGTGGTTGAAAGAAGATGCACACAAAGTAAGATCAGAATTAGATTTGAAATTTGAGAGGTCCATTCAGAAGTCTGATAACAGCGGAGATGCTGTCAGTGAACCTATTGGTTATGTGTAAGTAAGCTTTTGTACCTTCTGCCTGACAGAAGAGGTTGGAAGGGATTACAGCAGGGAGGGAGGGTCTTTGATGATGTTGGCTGCCTTTCCATGGCAACAAGAAGTGTAAATGGAGTCAATGGATGGAAGGTTGGCTTGCGTATGTTCACAACTTTCTATAGTTTCTTAGGCAGAGCAGTTGCCAAGCCAAGTCGTGATGCATCCAGCTAGAATGCTTCTATGGCGCATTTTTAGAAGTAGTCGAGCGTTCTTATGAACATGCTGAATTTCCTTTGCCTCCTGATGGAGGAGAGGCATTGTTGTGGCTTCTTCACCACCTCAACATGTGTGGTCCAGGACGGATTGTTGGTGATCATTGCTCCGGGGACCTTGATGCTAAGTTAAACCATAAGGAGAGTAGAGGGCCATATGCTACAGTCAACCCCAGGTTCTACCATTTTCATTTGCTTGGTGTGACAGTACAAGAAATTGAATCCCTTCTGTTGTCAGCAGTGATACTCCTTTTCTTGAAAGACGTGAAATTCTCTGAAACAGCAAGGCTAGCCTGAGGATAATAATCAAATCTCTTTGTGGAAATTTGGAGTAAATAGATATTAGCATCGACGACCCATGCACCATGTATTTTCTTGAATAGCTCTCATATGTTCAAATAACCATTACCCATAATTTTACAACTGACTGTTAAAATTTGCTCCAGTTTACATAGCGAGGTTTCACCTCAACCTTCAGGTAAAAGATTTTCAAGGTAACTGCTGAAAGCCTTCCAGGGGACTCTAAGCTCAGAAGAGGAAGAAGTAACTTTTTATTACTTCATCTATTCTTCATATATATGGAACCAATCTCCATTCAATATATCAGTTGAAATGAGGAGCTCAAGCTATGGTGTTGGCAGTAAACCAGAAACTGAGTCAAGCTGAGATCATCTCCTTCGGATAGGGCAGACATTTCTTTGTGTCACTCAGTGTAGATATGGGGGAGCTGATGCCTGCACTTGAGCAGGTAGGCCTGAAACACAATTAAAATTGGAGCAGCCTCAAATGAATAACTGAGTTGAACCACCAGCATCTGTCATGTCTTTAGGGGCACCTGCTCATGTTGATGCTTCCAATTCATCCTCTGTTCTTCTCAAGCCAGATCAATTTCAGGAAGCGGCCTTTTATTACTTGAGCTAAACATTGTCACTTGTATTTTGTTAACAAATTCAAGGGGCAATAGAGAGTTTTATTGAACAATACCCAAAGATGTTTGAAAATTATGTAACTTATATTGGCTATGATGTATTTGAGTTGATTTTATGGCTTTGGAGTAATTCGAGTAAATTTGGGGGGCAAGGTGGCTCAGTGGTTTGCATTGTTGGCTCACAGCACCTGGGACCTGGGTTCAATTCCACCCTTGGGTGACTGTCTGTGTGGAGTTTGCACACTCTCCCCGTGTCTGCGTTGGTTTCCTCCAGATGCTCCAGTTACCTCCCACAGTCCAAAGAGGTATAGGTCCAGTGGATAGGTCATGCTAAATTGCTCCAGGGAGACATGCAGGCTATGGGGATTAGCCTTGGGAAATGCAGGATTACAGGAATGGGGTGGGTGGGATGTTCTTCAGAAGGTCAGTGTGGACACAATGGGCTGACTGGCCTGCTTTCACACTGTAGGGATTCAACGAATTAGTTCTGTCTGTCTAGAAAACAAATACAATGAATCCAATTACTGATAAGGAATTCTCCTTTCCATGAGAGTCATTGGTAAAAAGACAATGCTAAATTCATAAGTAGAATTTTAAACACATATTTTGTGAATGTAATATTTTTATATACTTAGTGATGGCTATTCCAGTCATAGGAGTATCCATGGTATTTTACAATCTCCTAGATCCCCTCTAGATCTAAATGAATTCTATGTGGAAAGTATTAAAATGATTCATTACACTAAAGGCACCACATAAAACAAATTATTCTGACCATGTTGCATCCCAAAACTTGATTTGGATTGTCATTCTTTTACCGTTAATCATACCAATGCTGAATGGAGTTACTCTGGTGTTATACAGATTCTATCACCAGAAATAGTAGCTTTGACACCCAAATGGTTAAACACATAAACTGAAAGATCTTCTGGATATGCTTTTAAGAATGGCTGTTGAAACAGATGAAGTGATCTGAGAGAATTATGTCAGCCTGAGGTTGAGGAAGATTCAAAAGGATGAGGATGGTGAGAAGCTTGAATTCAGTCAGTAGCAATAATAGTTTTCTTTGAGCTCAAAAGTCTCTTCAATAACTATCAAAAATAAAGCTTAAGGTTATTAACCATGCTGAAGAATTTTGTTGCTGTACACGTAAGAACAACATCAACTTGCAGTTATGTCATAGCTTTCAGATACTCAATCATCCCAAGGTGCTTTACAGGGGAGTTCATAAGCAGAATAAATGGAGACCCATGAGGGGATATTAATGTCAAGATCTTAAGACAGATGATCTACGCCTTAAGGAGGTATCTTTTAAGAAGTGGCTTCAAAGAGGAGAGAAAAGGAAGTGAATTCCAGAGCTTAAGGCCAAGGCAACTGAGAGGGCAAGCTAATGCTCTCCCCCAGTGATAGAGCCATTCAGTTCCAGGACACACAAGACACCAAATCTGGAAGAACACTGGTATCTTGGAAGCGTGGGGCCAGTGAAGGTCACAGGGATAGAGCAACAGTATCTTCATACAGATGGTATTTTTGGTATTTGCCAAATATTATCCTTCATTCCACTATGGATTTAGAGCCATAAAATTATAAAGATGTACAGAAAGGAACAGACCCTTCGATCCAATATATCTGTGCCAACATGATATCCTAAATAATCTAGACCCATTGGCCAGCATTTAGCACATATCCCTCTAAACCCTCCCTATTCATATACCAATCCAGATGCCTTTTAAATTTTGTAATTGTACCAGCTTCCACCACTTCCTCTGGCAGCTCATTCCATACACGCATCGCTCTCTGTGTGAAAAAAATCCCTTTTAAATCTTTCCCCTCTCACCTTATACCTATGCCCACTAGTTTTAGATTCTCCTACCCTTGGGGGAAGGACCTTGGCTTTTAACCTGATCCATAAAGGAAAATATTAGATTATTTTTCATTTCAATCAATGTGAAGATAAAGGTCAATGGTCTAAAACAAGCCAATGTTAAATTCAGCAAGCATATTGCACCAGTGAGGTAATTATTCGTGTCCTAATAATGTGGCTTTGCAAGTATGCAATGCACACACCTTTCAGATAATAAAGAGTTAGATCTGAGGAATTAATCCACTGGAAGACGATTGGGACAATAGATTGCAGTAAAATGTTCAGATCTCCAATAATAGGTATTGCCAGTCTATTTAGCTGTGCAAGGTACCACAACAGCGACAGAGCCAGCTCTTACCTAGCATAAATGCTTCACAATAAGGATCACGTAGCCTTCAGGAAAAGGAATCTCCAAACCAGGAACACTGCGGCAATTGGAATGTTCAAATTCACTCCCAGGTGAAGCGGTATTAATGAAATATCAGTTTTCTGAGTTGTCAGATGATTTGATGTTTTGCAAAGACAGAAGGGCTTTGCACTTCAGTCAAACCAGCACCAGAGCTCTAAAGCAGGAAGTACCCACCCCAAACTTGCCATTTATCCAGGGGGAAGGAAATTGGGATGGATTATATTTCAGACATCCACAGTATATGGAGGTAACATATCAAAGTGCTGCTGTCTTCAATCAGAATTAATCATGACTCATGTTTTTGAAATATGGCTCGTGGGTTTTGAGAATTTGAAGAAAAGATTTAAAATTACCTGATTTCTTTGGAAATGTAAGATAAACTTTTGCATATATGTGTACCCCTCTAAGATTATTAAGAGTAGACATGAATGTGTGTTGAAGCAGGATAAGGACTGTAACCCATTCTCTGCCCTATAAATTTTGAGAAGAAAATGGCTTGTTGAAACTCTCAATCATCAAAAAGTACTTAAAATTTCCATAGATATTGTTGACATAAAGCAAATGGTTATCAATGTAGGATTAGTACTGTTTTGACTACTTCCGCTAGGTATTATTATCATAGTCCAGAACCTGTAAGCGCACAGTTTGATTGACAGCTCCATGTGGTTATAAAAAGATTAGCTGACTTTGATGTTGGGCTAAGAATACAAGTGTTTGTGTTTATACAGGATTACACATTTGAAGTTATTTAATTCTATCGAATGTGTTCAATCGATGAGACATTTTCTTTAACATACTGAAATGCGTAATTGATACTTAGAATTGCATATACTTTTATCACTAAGGTCCTATGGGCCCTAAGGTCTTACTATCATGGATGCTGAGCGAATTTGTTTGGAGGGTGCAAGAACAAAGAGTATTGTAAATTGGTGCAATGATGGCATGGGGCTACAAAAGGCTATGGAAGGTCATGGAATGGCATGTGTTGGTCTGAAATTGTCATGGAGTGTACTAGAAGTTATGGGGAAAGTGTACGACAATAGAAGTTAGCAAGGAGGGAAGTGTCATTGGATCGGTGAAGGGGCAAAAAATGTCTTGAGTTGGCATGATGGAACATCAGAAGGACATAGGGAAATGGGTGGCTATGACAGGTTAAGGATAAAGGTGTCACTGTTTTTATCTTAACTGTGACAAGGTACCACTGAACAAAGCAAGCATTTTAAACAGCCGATCTCAATACTCAGGCCCTGTTCTTGTAATAAGTCACTAAAATGTGACATGCTGGCACATATGGATATCCTGATGATGTGCCACTAACACAGTAGAGGACGAAGCAGAACTAGGCTATTCACTCCACCATTCGATGATATCGCGACTAATCTGTTTATTCTCTACTCTCCTTTATGATGCTTCTGTCAGCTCCCTAACACAAGAATGAAGCACGGCCTTGTAGTACTGAAGGATGCAAGGACTTTCTTTTACAGCACAATATCTGCATTACAATCACAGACATCTCCATGTCCGGGCTCAAGCTGTGCAATTCAAAACTATTGGAGCATGCTTCACTGCTAACGGTTAGAAATGCCTTTGAATAGGAGAGCAGTGTTATTAAACTGACAGCATCGTTTGACTGTCAGTGCAAGTTTTAAGCCTATAAGAAGCCATTGAGCTGGTGATTTGACTTTTAAATCTGTAAGAAGTCTTTTGATTGCTGCATGTTAACCATTATTGCAGGATGCAGTCTGAAAATTGATTTCTTTAATTTTTGGGAAAGATGAGGAAGGATCCTAGCTTGATGGGCTTTGAACTTTAAGTGAAGAGAAGTCTGCCCCCGGCTATTGGTAATCTGTACTCACTCAAGTAAACTTATTGTGTGGTTGTCCAAATGCTTTACAATTCGGGGCTGTCTAATATTCAGTGAAAACTTTTTTTCATAAGCTGTTACTAGTGCTTACTACTGGGATGTTACCTGGTCATGAGGTGGCACAGTTTATTGATGGTCTGCCATTATTTCTTTGTGATACATTAGTTCCTGTAATATAAGGATGTAATGTGAGTCACGTAAATACTGAAGAATTTAATTAACTTTTATTATAGCACTGACATTTATATGTGTATACTTCACAATCACAGGCTTCTCTGTGCCCGGGCTCAAGTTAAGCAATTCAGGAATATCTGCAGCATGCTTCTCTTAGCATGTCATACTGCAGGAAAACAGGGCTTAGTAAAATGCAGAGAAAGTAGGAACTGCAGATGGTGGAGAATCTGAGATAACAAGGTGTAGAGCTGGATGAACACAGCAGGCCAAGCAGCATCAGAGGAGAAAGAAGGCTGAGGTTTCGGGCCTAGACCCTTCTTCAGTAAGATGCAGACTGTGAGATTTATGCCATCAGGCTGCATGCCACAATATGGTATATTACACATCTGCTGCAAGCCATAACACAATAGCTGTGGCTGTTTTCCAAGTTGTTGGGCTTCACTCCACTTGGCTTCTGCGGTTACCCATCCTTTGGAATGACCCTCCAATCTTCCGGGCAATTGTCACTCGAGTTGGGTTAGGCTGTCGGGAATTCTTCCAATTCTGTGCACCACCTGAAGAGCGAAAAATGGTCTGAATTATCCCTGTGTAAGGAATTATATATAACCCCATGCCATTTTTAAAGATGAGGAGAAAATAAATCTTGCTAGCAAGACTCATTCAACCAATACCACAAAAAGTAGATGAAATTGTCATTTCACAAAGTTGCTGTTTTGCGGGATTGCTTTAACTTAAAATGATGTCACATTTTCCGGCATAATAATATACCCACGGGTCCTTATTTCTTTCATGTTCAGGTCCTCGATGAAGTATTAAATAATACATTTTCTATAACCGTTGGTGCCTATAGTGAAGAATGTGCGTCAGCTCGTCATCTTAGTATCACTTTAATATCATTTACCTTCCTTTTAATATCCCATTCACCAGTACCCTGTCAGTTGTTGAATTTATTTATCTATTTCTTCACAACACGATTGGTAATTGTTTGCATGTTTCTAACCTGATTACTGCACTTTTATATGAATTTAGAGTTTGAATGTGTATTAATGAGCATAAATGCATAAAATACACTTTCACTGTAATTTTTACTAAGGTTACTGGAAAGTAAGAAATGAGCTTGGGACTCTCTGCCTTGCATCTTTATTTTGCTGTGAAATTAACCATCTAAGCAACATAAGGAGACAAAACTTTTTTCGTAGAATCCCTACAGTGTGGAAGCAGGCCATTTGGCCCATTGAGTCCACACTGAAACTCTGAAAAGCATCCCACCAGGACCCCCAACCTTATCCCTGAATTTCCAATGTCTAATGCACTTAATGCACACATCCCTAGACATTATGGGCAATTTAGCCAAGCCACTTAACCTGCGCACCTTTAGACTGTGTGAGGAAATCAGGGTGTATGGTGGAAACCCATGCAGACATGTGGAAAATGTGCAAACTCCACACAGGCAGTCGCTCGAGGGTGGAATTGAACTACTCAAGGGTCCCTGGTGCTGTGAGGCAGCAGTGCTAACCGTGGAGCCACCATTTCACTCTTAAGGAGACCCAATTACAACCTTCCCCATCCATAGATGTCAAATTAATGGTGGGTATAAAAAAACCTATAATCTAGTCCGCCCAAAAGCTTTCCATCAGAAGTCACTAATGATGCTGACAAACAAGTTGTATCCAATTGATGAAGCTTACTGCTGCTTATTACAGTTTTCTGAATAGAATTTTATTCCGTTTCTCAATTACAGTAATGAAACTATTTCATTAAAGAGATTAACTCCTTTCTGGATGACATAACTTTTTCTCTATTTGAATTACCTTCAGTTTTGCTCGGAGTGAAGCAGTTTTCCACCTTTTTCCAGATAATTAATTAAACACTCGTCACATCACTAAGCAATACTAGCTCCAATATTTACTATACGATATACAACTCAGTGTGATTATGGCTGGTTTATTTTATCTTTTACCCTCCCTGAGGTTATACCTACAGTTTTTATTTCTGAGGACGGGTCACTGCACCTGAAACGTTAACTCTGATTTTTTGTTTTCTCTATTGATGCTGCCAGACCTGCTGAGCTTTACCAGCAACTTCTGTTTTTGTTCTTATTTCAGCCTTGACCCCATGGTAGCATTTTCACATTAGATGTGAAGAGTCTGGATTCAAGTCTTACTCTAGGTTTCTGACACATAATTGAGATTGATGCCTTACTTGAATCCTAAGCACACAGGCAAGACCCACAGGAAGTGGGAAAATCTGTTTGTTGTCTGAGGGTCCCAGGGCCTAGGAGCAACCATGTGACGATGTCACAGATATGCTATCCACTGGGCAAGAACAGCACAGTGTGGACTGAATTAATAAGATTGGGAGAGGTGTGTGTGAGATTGTTAGAGACAGCATGTAAAAGGAAAGGTCATTCAATCATATATCAGTAAGATTAGAGCCTGATATATTCCAGGTCACCATGTGTAATACGAGCTAGTATTAATAAATGAGTTTGGAAATCCTTCAGCCATTTTGGGAAAGGAATATCCTTATTTGTTTCTTTGAATACATCATCTTGGCAGAGGAAATTCAAATTTAATATTGAAAACTTAATTTAGAATAACATAAACTTCAACTGCTTTCAGTTTTAGTGCTACAACAATCTTTGCAACAACAAAGATTCAGCCATAACTCTTATCAATGAAGAATATAACAAGGCAACAAAATATGTACAGTACAAGGAGATCAAAATCCTAACAGTCATTAGCCAAATCAAGAAATAAGATCATCAACCTGAAGTGCCTATTATTATCAGTAATACAACAAAATTCTCCGGTTTCCATCTTTCCACCAGAGAAATTCAAGCTCCCAGCTCAAAAAATTAGAAAGCACAATCCCTAATATTTTGAACAGCTTCAACATTGGGCAACAAATCAAATGCAGAACATGTTTGCACATTTCTCTACTACATGGCAAGAACATCAGATTATGTGTTAGATAGACATCACATCAATGAGAAACAAATTACATTTGACAACCTCATAACAGCTCTTGATTAATATTTCACTTTAAGATCAAAATGACATGAGCGAAATCATGCTTGAATAGCAAATACCAACTTCCAGGAAAGTCTGTGGTTTGCTTCATTAATGATTGTCTTATCCATGCAACTACCAAGACTTTTAATAAACTAATTTTAATAAGCTTATGGCATATTTGGTGCAGAATTGTCCTTGGTTTCTTAGATAAATCAGCTACTGAGCTTTGAAGAAATTTGAATTAAACTCTGGGACAAGCAGTCAAAATAGCAGAGGAAGTAGAACATAGAAAATCCTCAAAGCAGTGCAGAACACAAGCTTCATTTGAAGCACGGTCAGAAGTCATACGACACCAGGTTATAGTCCAACATGTTTATTTAAAATCACAGGGTTTCTGACAGCTGCTCCTTTGTCAAGCGAAGTTGACAAAAACTATGCACATAGTTTAAAAAGGAAATTGTGAGTTTATGCGCTTTGCTGGGAAGAATCAAAAGGTAGACTATAATTTAAATGAAAAGACTCCAAATAAAGTGAAGCACAGAGGGATCTGGGTGTTCCTGTGCATGTAACATCAAAAGTTAGTATAAAGATACAGCAAGTAATAAAGAACACAAATTGCAATTTGGCCTTTATTGCCCAGGGGGTGAAGTTTAAAAATAAGAAATTCATGCTGCAACTGTACAGGGTGTTGGTGAGATTGCATCTGGAATGCTGCATGCAATTTTGGTCTCCATATTTGAGTAAAAATGTAATAGCATTTGAGGCATTTCAAGGAAGATTTACTAGGTGAATCTCAGGACGAAGGGATTGGATTATCAAGAATGGTTTAACAGGTTACATTTTTATAAGTTAGAATTTCGTAGGGTAACGAAGGCAAGCATACCTTGAGCCTTTTTTTACTTTTTTGCCAGCTCCTCATATGTCGAAAACCTATCTACATTTACTTTAAATATTTTCAGTGATGTTGTCTCCAGAACATCTAAAAGAAAAAGTGCTTTTGCATCTCACACACCACCCTCTCCATGAAAGTGTTGCCCGTAGGTCCCTTTTAAATCTTTTCTCAGTCACCTTTGAAAATTTCAGTACTGAGGGGCTTGTCGGGCTAGATATTGAGAAGACGTTTTGACCACCAAGTGAGTTCTTGACGATGGACATAGTTATGAAACATGGGAAACGTTTATATAAAACTGAGCTGCAAAAGCGTTTTTTCTTTTAGATGCTCTGGAGGCAACATCACTGAAAATATTTAAAGTGAATGTAGATAGGTTTTTGAAGTATAAGGAGTTGACACAAAAGTGAAAAAGGCTTGAGGCATCCTCGACTTCATTGGAATGGCATTGACTATAAAGATAGACAAGTTACGTTGCAGCCTTATAGAATTTTAGTTAGACCATACTTGGGATGTTGCATACAGTTCTGGTCCACATCCTTCTGGTAGCATGGTAATGCTTTGGAGAGGATACAGTAATGATTAACCAGGATGTTGCCTGGTATGGGGGATTTTAGCTATGAAGAAAGGTTGGATAGACTGGGTTTAATTTCACTGGAACGCAGGAGGGTGAGGGGTGACCTGATGGAAATTTATGGGATTGTGAATGGTACGGACTGAGTAGAAAATATGCAGCTTTTTCCCAGGGTGAAGGGGTCAATTACTAAGGGTCACAGGTTCAAGGTGCGAGGGGGCAGGTTTAAAAGGGATGTACAAGGCAGGTTTTTCACACAAGAGAGTGGTGAGTGCCTGGAACACATTGCCAGAGGAGATGGTGGAAGAAGACACAACAGCAGCATTCGAGAAGCTCCTTGGCAAATATATGAATGGGAAGGGAATAGAGGGATACAGATCCTGTTAGTGAAGACATGGAAGGGCAAGATGTGTTGGTGCAGGCATAGAGGGCCAAAGGGCCCGTTCACTATGTTGTATTGTTCTTGGTTCTTTGTTCTTTGAGAGAGAAATTGAAGCCTGAGGCAGATCAACAATGATTGTGTTGAATGACAGGGCAGGCTTGATTGGGCCGAATGGCCCATTCCTGCTTCTATTTCTTATCTTCTTACCTTCCAAAGTGGTTACTATGTTTTCTACATGACAGGAGTGGTTACACTGCAAGACATGAGTCATAGAGGTGTACAGCACGGAAGGAGGCCCTTCGGTCCAACTCGTCTGTACTGTCCAAATATCAGAGAAAAATCTAGTCCCATTTGCCAACTTTTGGCCCATATCCTTTCAAACCTTTCCTATTCATGTACCGATCCAGATACCTTTTAAAGGTTGTGCCAGCCTCCACTACTTCCTCTGGCAGCTCATTCCATACACACACCACCCTCTATGTGAAAACAATTGCCCCTCTACTGTGCCCTCTACTTTTTGACTCCACCACCACAGGGAAAAGACCTTGTCTATTTACCTAATCCAAGCCCCTCATAATTTTATAACTCTCTGTAAGGTCACCCTTCAGCCTCTGATGCTCCAGGGAAAATAGCGCCAGCTTGTGCAGTCTCTTCCTGTAGCCCAAACCCTCCAACCCTGGCACCAACCTTGTAAATTCTTTCTGAACCTTTTCAAATTTCATGACATCCTTTCTATAGCAGCGTGACCAGAATTGCACACGGTATTCCAAAACTGGCCTAACCAATGTCCTGTAAAACTGCAACATGACCTCCCAAATCCTATACTAGATGCACTGTCCAATAAAGACAGGCGTACTAAATGTTTTCTTTGCTATCCTGTCTACCTGTGAGTCACATTCAAGGAGCAATGCTACATTTTTTGCAAAGCACTTCAAATATCATGAAAGTTGTTATTTACATGCAAGATCTTCTCTATTCTGAATGGAAACAACAGAAAAATAAGCAAAGATTTGAAATGGATTCCAGGTCTGCTGTTATTTTTCTACAGTTGTTTTGAAGAAAATTACACTCTTTGTATGATTATCAGTTAAGAAATGGACAGGAAAGAGCTGTGGCTCTCCATGTGATTAAATTCGCTGCCAACGTTCATTATCTCAGCCCATCTGTGAAGACTGGGCTCTTGGGTAAGAAACCGGATGAATGAAATACCATACACAAGCAGATGTCAGCACCTCTGGGAAAGGAAGGAAGAGAATAGGGGTAAAATATATAAAATAATGATCTGATTATACTTGGGACTTAACCCGAAGGAGTTGAGAGCAGATATTTATACTGCAAAGATGTAAATATCATTCATCAATGAGATTCACCTTGTCCAGATGAGCTATTCCAATGTTCCTTTTAGCTCACAGGAGCTTTCATTAGACTTCAGACTGGACGCCTGAGTCACCTTGAGTACAGCATGTTGCCGGATGTCACTGTAGAACAAACCTTTACTGCAGCTTATCTTGTCTCTAAAGTGGAATTGGATCAAGGTTACTCTCAAAGCTGAGCAAGTGTGTCAGGTATGAAATTACATTAAAAAACAGTTTAATCTTTCTGCAGGCGATGAAGATTGTGGTTCTATTCACATCTTCCAGCTAGCTATGTCCAAACCAGCTCATTCTGTTACAATTTGCAGTTTGATCCAAAAACAAGTATTTGATTTTAACTTTGTCCTATTTCATAAAGAAGGTAAATATTCCTAAACTGACTCTGTCTAAGACAGAATCATTGAAATTGGAGTGAAGCGTTACTCTGCATGTAACCACTTTGGGTCGAGCTCCCCTTCCACCAGAGGTACTGAGAATGTAATAAGAGAGACAAATGATTGGGGGATAAAGGCAAAATGCTGTGCGTGTTGGAAATCTAAAACAAACACAGAGACTTTTGGAAAACTTCAGCAAGTCTGACAATATCTATGGAGACAGAAACAGAGTTAACGTTCAAAATCTGCTATGACTCTTCTTAACAATATAAGGCAGATAGCAGCCGCTGTGTGTCTGTGGTAGTAGGAATGAATGTTGACAGTGATGCATACGATCCCCATTTAAGCCAGCAGCTTTAGCCATAAGCCTATAAGAAATAGGAAAAGGAATAGGTCATTCAGACCCTTGAGCCTGCTCTGCCCTTCAATGGGATCCTAGCTGATCTGATATTCCTCACGTTCACCTTCTTAAGTGCACTCCATAACCTTTAAGTCCCATACTGATCAATTTTTTTTCTGAAGAGGGGTCCTGACCCGAAACGTCGAGCTTTCCTGCTTCTCTGATGTTGTTTGGCCTGCTGTGTTCATTCAGCTTCACACCGTGTTTTGTCAGATTCTCCAGCATCGGCAGTTCCTACTATCTCTGATCAAAAATCTATCTGTCTCAGCTTTGTCCTGGATAGTGACAGGCTTCTTGAATGTTGTTGGAGATGCACTCACTCAGGCAAGTTGCGTCTGTAGTTTCAGGAGTGAGGTAGGGTCACCTGACTCAAAACGTTAACTCTGATTTTACCTTCACAGATGTTGCCAGACATGCTGAGCTTTTCCAGCATCATGTGTTTTTGTTGTTGCACACGTAGTTTCAGAATTTGATGAGCATTTGGATGAGACGCTGAGGAAAGTTGGGATGCCAAGTATACCTCAGTGGTCATGTTATAGTTATTGAGAAGCTGGAACTCGAACAGCTCAGAGCATGCCTTACCATCATGGACAATGTGACAATATAATTAGATTAAAAGCTACAAAGACATTTAGCCTGAGCCTCTATCAAGACCTACAGGAACAAGATTTTGAAAATGCTAACAGTACTGTGGGTACGTGAATAGGAAAGGTTTAGAGAGATATGAGCCAAATGCTGGCAAATGGGTCTAGATGAATTTAGGATATCTGGTCGGCTTGGATAAGTAAGACCAAAGGGTCAGTTTCCATGTTGTGTGTAACTCTGTGACTCCACCAGAGGCACTAGTCTATAGTCAACTGTGTTTTTTTTCTCAGATGAATCAGAAGAACTACGAGGCAAGGTTGAACTATGAGGTAAGAGGTTCAACAGCTTACCAAAGGTGAGGTGATGTGAGGAATACTCCAGATGTGTCAGCACGCCTGCACCAGTCCAACAGTCTCTGCCCTCTCTAAGGGCCTTTGTTGCAACTGAAAGTATAATGTAGACACTTAGATTGGAAGGGACACTTCCACAGGTACAGAATTGCCTCAGGTCTCCATTTAGAACATCAAGAGGTCCACGTTAGCATTATTTTCATAGATGGTGTGGGCCCTATTGCTGAAGGGATCCTAATCAGGTGAGCTATTAATGAACATTCAGCAGATTTTCAGTCAGTGTTTGTAGCCTTTGATTTGAAATCTTGAGAATGTTGTTATTGAGCGTGTTTGGTCCAGCCAATTATCCCAGTCGCCAATCGCCCACCTTAATGATAGATATTCCATTAAATAACTCTTTGTTGAATACTTCCTGATTTATTGTTATCAGAGCAACTGTGAATCTTCAACAGGTGAGCCCATGTGCAAGACAGACTGGGTCCAAGGTGATCCAACACAAGACCAAGTCAACGTCCAAGCTCTCAATGAGTTAGGGATAAAGGTAGTGGCCTAATCCAAGAAGAAACTCGCTAGGAATGAGGAAATGTTAGGAATGGTCATTTGAAAATGCTGCCACTGTGGGTCATGGAAACATTTCAGGTTATAAGATTGTCCAACAGACAATGTCCAATGCCTTTACACATCTGGCTATTTTCAACAATTTTGTAATGTGAGCTCATCTGTTAAAAGGAAATCACACAGGTCACTTCCAGAAAGGAGTTGAACAAACTGAAGAAGCGGAGGCAGAAAATGCAAATGTTATATAATTGGCCTGACAACCACAGATGATGGTATGGACCAGGATTATTGGTCAGTACAGTTGATAGCCAAGAATTTTGACACTATTTTTCATTTCTTGATTCAGGAGCAGCTATTATTAGGCCATGTAAAGAACAATTCCACACTATATACTTTTGATCATCAGAGGTCAAGGTAACAGGATCAAGGGTCTACGAGGTTTCACCTTTCCAGCTAAAGATGGTTTAGAAGCAATCATTACCTACATTGATCAAGGAGCATCTTAATATCTTGTAGAATCAGAACTAACCTCTGATGGGCTGGCTGGCGTGTGTCCAGTTGTGTCTTCCATTGTGGCCACCTGACATGTCAGCCTCACTTGAAGGCATTCCAAGCCAAATGGTGGCCATATTCCATTCTCTGTGGAATGGTCATGCCCAGGTGATGATTACATTTATGAGGCTTTCTCTCAGGCTTTCCATGAATGTTACCTTTCATCGATGGGAGAATGGACAATATTTTGTGAAGTTTTCCCATCCTCTCAGCATTTAAACTGCCAAGCCCCTTAAGAACCCTACATCCTGCAATGAGGATCATTTCTCACAAAATTCCAATGAGTCTCAACTTGATTAACCTTTGCACATAAAGTATTTCCTCTGTACCAGGGATCATCCTAATAAACTTTCTCTGAGTTGCCTCCAATGTAATGATATTTTTCCTGAAGTAGGTGAGCCAAAGCTGCTCACAGTATCAGCTGTGGTCTCACCAGCATCTTGTACAGTTGAAATAAGACTTCCCTACTCTCATACTCCAACCCTCCAAGTAAGGGCTAACATTTCATTAGCCTTCCTGATTACCTGCTTCACCAATATGTTAACTTTCTGTATTTCATGCATAAGTATCCCCAAGTCCCTTTGTGTTGCAGCTTTCTGTAATTTTTCTCCATTTAAGTAAGATTTCATTCTTTTGTTTTCCCGTTCCAAAATGAAGAACTTCATATTTTCCCACATAATACTCCATTTACTCACACATTTAAATGTAGGGCCTTGGGTGGTGTTGTGGAACAGGAAGACCTAGCAGTTCAGGTACATAATTCTTTGAAGTTTGCATTACATATTGACCAGATGGTTAAGAAGGCATTTAGCACACTTGCTTTCATTGCTCAGATCTTTGTGTATAGAGTTGGGATTTTATGCTGACGTTTTACAGGACATTGGTGAGGCCTGTTCTGAAGTACTGTATCCAGTTATGGTCTCCCTATTTTAGATAGGATATTATTAGGCTGAGAGGGTTCTGAAGAGATTTACTAGGATGCTGCCAGGAATGGAGGGTTCGAGTTATAGGGAGAGACTGGATAAGCAGGGAGAATTAGATAAGCTGGGACCTTTTTTCACTGGAGCATAGGAGGTTGAGGGGTGATCTTATAGAGTTTTATAAAATCATGAGGGACATAAATAAGGTGAATGGCAGGTGTTTCTTCCCTCGGGTGGGAGATTTCAAGACGAGGAGACATATTTTTAAGGTAAGAGGAGAAAGGTTTAAAAAAGACATTGAGATCATTTTTTACACAAAGAATGGTTAGTGTGTGGAATGAGCTGAGGAAGTGGTGAGTATTGGTTACAACGTTTAAAAGACATTTGGCTAAGTACATGTATAAGAAATGTTTGGAAGAATATGGGCCAAACACAGGCAGGAGGGACTAGTTCGGTTTGAGATTATGGTTGGCGTGGATTGGTTGGACTGAAAGGTCTGTTTCTGTGCTGCATGGTTCTGATTATGACTCTATTTGCCAACTTTTCACCCACTTATTTAACTATCGGTATCTCTTTGTAAACTGTTTGTATCCATCTTGCAACCTGCCTTGCCATTACCTTTGTGTCATCAACAAATCTGGCCACAGTACATTCACTTCCTTAGTCCAGGTTATTAACACAGAGGTTCTAGTACTTTCAGTTTTAAGGGGTAGTCATGGTGGTATTTCATTTGGCAGCATTTAAGGTGCAGCTGATAAGTTTGTCCAAAAGCATAAGGAAATGGAAAATTCTTCATCGATACTGAAGCATGAGAGAACATTGCCCCACTTTTGTATTGAGAGTACAGGGAATTCTTTCTCTTCTTCTTATGTTCCAAACATATTGTGTCAAACCTAAAGATTCTTTTATCTCACTTTCTGTCCCAAATGTTTTGCAGTGCTGTCCCAAAACTCCTGACGTGAAAGCAACAATCTCTGAAGAGAGATAACAAAGTGTGGAGCTGGATGCACACAGCAGGCCAAGCAGCATCTCAGGAGCACAAAAGCTGATGTTTCGGGCCTAGACCCTTCATTAGAGCTCCTGAGATGCTGCTTGGCCTGCTGTGTTCATCCAGCTCCACACTTTGTTATCTTGGATTCTCCAGCATCTGCAGTTCCCATCATCTCCAATCTCTGAAGAGAATTCAGTCGAATTTCCAGAGTTCTTGTGTGAGTCCTTTGGAGAACTGAACCTAATATTCTTCATCCTAGAATTGAAAATAGAGCACAGGCAATTCAAAATGCTGTTGCCCTGTAATTGCAATCATATGTTGATATGGCTCAGTTGTTCTTCAACAGCGCATTCAGTAGTCTCTCATTGCAAGATCTTCATTTCACTGGAATGTATTATGACAGAGATAAAAGTAACTGGCATACTGTCAAGTGGAAGTGTTTTCTACTTGATGAACATTCACTTGGCAACATCCTAATGCAGCAACCCATTGACTGTCTGTCCTTTCAACATTATGTCCTTCGGGATGTTGTTACTAATGTTATTCTTTTAGTTACAGCTAACAAAAGCATAGTTCCAAGCCAGATTTTAAAACATTTTCCTCCCATACTATTTCAAATGATAAGCTCAAGGAGCCTATCTCTACTGTGCTTAAATCTGTGAAAAACAGTCTTTGGAGGGAGATGGCAGAGTTGAAAATACCGTTAGTATTACAAAGAATATCTTCAGTTAAATGTTTCATCCAATATTTATAAGAAAGTACTATTACTTGCAGATTATAAAAATACTTGGAGAAGATGCAGCGATAGGGTTTAGTGAAGATATAGATGACCCAGGAAGCAGTGATGACACTATTATCATAATGGTCATATTTCAGCATTTTGCTAAGTAGTTGGATTTTGTTCAACTCAGAGCTTGCTGCTCTGTGACCTTACCATCATGTAAGTTGTGCTGACAAATAGTTTAATGGCTTATAAGAAGTTTGAACTGGGCACAAAGAACCCACACAATTACTCCATTGCATTCTTTACCTGTGCCTTGGACTAGCTTTTGCGGAGGAAGGAGATAATTTATTTGTTCCAGAATTCATAGCCACTGATCTGTTCTTGTAACCACAGTGGTTATATAGTTATTACAGTTCAGTTTCTGGTCAATGGCAAGCCACTAGGGTGTTGACAATGGGTGATATGGCTGTGGAAATGCCATCAAATGTCAAGGGGAGATGATTAAATTCTCTCCTGTACAGGATGGTCACTGCCTGCTGCAGCGTGAATGCCACAAGCCTCTGGTCAGCTCAAGCTTAGATTTGTTAAGCTCTTGCTGCATACTTCTGCGGCCTTAAGGGATATTTTAAGCCATTCAAATGTCCATATCGAAACGCTGTATGAAAGAGTGCCACATGAACAGGATTAGTACGATACTCGCAAGTTTATATCACAATTTATTCCACTGGTGCATGAATCAGTCATTGTATTTGTGCTGCAGACATGAACTGCATCCAGATTTGAACTACAGTTTGCATTTATACCTGGCTTCCCTGAGAGGTAGCAGAACTGCCGATTCTGGAGTCAGAGACAATACAGTGTGGAGCTGGAACAACACAGCAGGCCAGGCAGCATTAGAGCAGCAGGAAAGTTGACGTTTTGGGTTGGGAACTTCTTCAGAAATGGGGATAGGAAAGGGAGCTCAGAAATAAATAGAGAGAGGAGGGGTGAGGCTGGGGAAGGTAGGTGGGGTGGTGATAGGTAAGTGCAGGTAGGTAGTGGTGGGGACTGGTCAGTGAGGTGGGAGGGATGGATAGGCGGGAGAGAAGACAGACAGGTTGCAACAGGTCAAGGAGGCGGGGTTGTGAGGGAGGGTTAGTCATGGGATGAGGCCGGGGGGTGGCGCGGTGGTGGTAGGGAGATTTTAAGGTTGGTGAATTCTATGTTAAAGCTATCGGGTTGTCGGCTCCTGAGGCAGAATATGAGGTGCTGATCTTCCAGTTTCTGGGTGGTGTCATCCTGGCACTGGAGGAGGCCCAGGATGGGCATGTCACCCAGGGAGTGGGAGCGGGGTTAAAATGGTTAACAACCAGAAGCTGTTGTTGTTTGTGGAGTACAGAGCACTGATGCTCTACAAAACAGTCTCCGAGTGTCCGCTTGGTCTCACCAATGTAGAGGAGGCCACATTGGGAGTAACGGATACGGTAGACCACATTGACGGATGTGCAGGTGAACCCCTGTCTAATATGGAAGGTTTGTTTGGTGCCCCGGATGGAGGTGAGTGGGGAGGTGTAGGGGCAGGTGTAGCACTTCCTGCTGTTACACTGAAAGGTGCCAGGAGTGGTGGGGTTAGTGGCAAGTGTGAAGCAGATGAGGGAGTTGAGGAGAGAGCAGTCCCCACAAAATGCAGATAGGGGTGGGGAGGGAAATATGTCTTTGGTCGTGGGTTTGGATTGCAGGTGGTGGAAGTGGCGGAGAATGATTCGTTGAATATGGAGGTTGGTGGGATGGTACGTGAGGACAAGGGGGATTCTGTCTTTGTTTTTGTTTGGGGGTGAAGGTGTGAGGGCAGAAATGTGGGAAACTCAACAGATGCAGTTGAGGGCATTTTTGATCACCGGAGGGGGGATGTTACGATCCTTGAAATATGAGGACATCTGGGATGTTTGGGAGCAGGTGCGGTGGAGGAATTGGGAGTAGGGTTTCAAATTCTTGCAAGAAGGTGGGTGAGAGGAGGTGTAGTCTGGGTAGCTGTGAGCGTTCTTGGGGTTGAAATAGATGTCAGTTTCGAGATGGTCACCAGAAATGGAGACAGAGAGGTCCAGAAAGATGAGAGAGTTGGTGGAAATGGTCCAGGTGAATTTGAGGTTGGGGCAATAGGTGTTAGTAAAGTTAATGAACTATTCAAGCTCCTCATGGGAGTACAAGGCAGCATCAATACAGTTTTCAATGTAATGGAAGAAGAGGTGGGGGCTAGTTGCCTGTGTAGCTGCAGAAGAGGGTCTGTTTCATGCATCCTACAAAGAAGCAGGCATAACCTGCTCCCATGTGGGTACCCATAGACGCCCCCTTAATCTGTAGGAAGTGGGAGGAGTTAAAGGGATTTCATTAAAGTTGGTTAAACAGTGCTGGCCTGCTTTAGTGTTCAATTGTCATTCCTTCTTCTGTTGTTCCTGATGAAGGTGTCAGTTCATTATTTTATACAAGTTGCTACGTCCGTAGATGGATGTTTATGTGATTCCTATGAAGAATCCAATCGCAAAACAAATGTTGCCTTTAGAGCATACCCCAGTCTCCCCGAGTTTGGACGAAGAAAAATAAATTAACCTGGAATCCCACCCTTGATTGTTTTCTTTTTGTTGTTGAGGTGGAGAATATGAGTGAATATATGTGAGAATGTCCTGGCAAGTGTGTATACAGGGCTGACAATTGAGGAAAGCATCGAGCCTCAAATGTATAGACCCATGATAAATAGCCTGTCACCATTCACTCTCTAAGCTTACACTTAAAGAACACTAGAGGACAGTCCATGGAGATTACTCCAACAGGAATCTGTACTGTCAGAAAAACGTATGAAAATCCATATTATTTTGTTACTTTTTCCTTAGGGGATACGGTAAGTCTCAAAGGCCTGGTTTGAGCAACACTAGCAAAAATCAAGTACATTTTTCCTCAGGTTTTGTGTTATCTCGTTATGGCTAATATTTTTCTGGTTCTTTCTGTATGACCATACATTATAGTACAGTGAGCATGTTGTTTGATTTATTCTGACACCCTGTAGATGTGTAAATAACTTTTATCATGGCAAGCTTCAGAGTAAATCGTTAAACAGCATGGAAACAACCTGAGGCCAATAAGTGTACCATTTTCTCATTAACATCACTGACTGTTGTTTTTTTTCAGGATTATCTTGTTTCCTCTCACCATCTAAAACAAAAAAAACTTCAGTGTCTGATTAAAATCGTTACTTACTAGACATAACTGTTTTTAAACTGTTCGCTTACGAGGATCCTCCAGTGTTACCCTGGTGCTTTCCAATTATAAGGCTCTCCTGGTATAATCCATGGGATCCGGCTGAATAGAACTGATAATTATCAGGAAGTCTGCCAAACTTCACTGCCACAGGCAGGACTGGTTCTGATGTTGTAAATATGACAAATGAGACAGAGATGTTGTCCAGCGTACATGGTGGTGGGTGGCAGTGGCAGGCAACTGGAAGCTCAGGGTCTTTTTTTATGGACAGAACATAGCTTTTCTGTGAAGTGGTCACCCGGTCTAGGTTTCATTTCCTTAACGGAGAGGAAAGCAAGGAATGCAGTAGACTAGATTGAGTGAAGTTCAGGCAAAGTGCTGCTTCACCTGTTTGGGCCCCTGGATACAGAGGAGGAAGGAAGTAAATTGACAGGAGTAACACATCCTGTGGTTGCAGGGGAAAGTGCCGTGGGGCTGTGAGGGGTGTTAGGAGTGAAGGACAGGTGGACCCAGATAAAACGGTCCTTGCGGAAAATGGACAAGGGAAGGGGATAGGTGTCTTGTCGTGGCATCTTCTGGAGGTGACAGAAATTGTAGCTAATGATTTGGAGGCAATAAGAACTGAAAATGCTGTAAGCCAGAGTCAATAGGTTTGAGGCTGGAAAAACACAGCAGGTCAGCTAGCATCATTGGACCAGGAAGCTCAATTTTTCAGGCTGAAATGTTGACTTTCCTACTCCTTTGATGCTGTCTGTCCTGATGTACTTTTCCAGCCTCACAACTATAGACTCTGGCAGCTAATGATCCTTTGGATATGGGTGCTTGTGGGATGGTGGGTGAGAAGAAGGGAGACCCTATGATTGTTTGTGGTAGGGAAGAGAGTGGGTGAGGGCTGAAGCGTGGGAGATGGGTTGGGCTGAGCTGAGGGGTCCTGTCAACTACGGTGCTGTTGAATCCTCAGTTCAGGAAGATCGTCGACATTTCAGATGCCCCCTCATCAAAGTTGGCATCATCAGAACAAATGCGACAGAGACAGAGGAACTGGGAGAATGGAATAGACTCTTTACAGGAAGCAGGCTGTGAGGATGTATAGTCATGGTAACTGAAAGTACTTAAGTTGTCTGAAGCTCCTCTTTATTGTTAGTTTATAAGAGACACTATCCCCATTTATTTTATGTGAGCCAGCTCCTGCGTCAAGATAGCAAGCAAAAATACCTCAAATGAACTCTTATAGTATTTATATGCTAAATCTCGACAAGCTTAATTTCAAGGCAGGTGTCTCAAGGCAATGTAATAATGCTACACCACACTTGCTAAGATTGTATTCCCTGAATTACTTGTACATTATTACCCAAAGCCTAAGATCTTGTGAGAATAATCCACCTGCGTGGTGAACCGATTGCTGTACAATGTACAATCTAGGGCATCATTTGGGGTTTTCACCATGTAGCATGATCCTGATCTATAGGTGTATAGAGAACCGAATTAACAAAAAACCACCGTCAATCCATCTGCAACTGTATAATCATAACTTGTATGCATAAGATTCTGTGAGTGAAAGTCAAATAGTCACTAACCATGTCTTCAGCCGAAACCATCTTGCCCACAAGCCAAATTTAAAGTGATCCTTTTCTCTGAAGCCATGTTATTGACATAAGTGAGTCAGAATTAACTCAAGGTTTAAGCAAGGATAATTACATTTTTTGGCATCACATGCCACTCAAATATTCAGCAAATAAACATTCATTATGATTTAACTAGGTTAAAGAGCAGTGTATGTTTTTCCATTATGTGTGCTACTGATAGCTCCCAATGTTGCAGTAACAGAATTGTTGCACTTTTACTGGCAGTCAATTTCTACATGCCCATGTTTGGAAATCATCACAATAGATTCTGGAAAAGAATGAGTTGGAGAAGCATATTTAAAATGTTTAACCTCCTTCTGTTTTCACTCCTTCCTGCACACTGCAGGCTTTACAATCCAAGTTTGGGGTTAAATTATCATGGCTATCTTTTCATTTGCTCCATTGTGGTGTATCCATTATGGCCCTTCACCTAGGTTTATCATTTGTGAAAACAAACAATGTAAACTGTATGGACTGACACCCCTGCTTAAACAAGGTATGATGCACACTATTCCAGATGGCTGGGAAACCGAAAAACTGCAAAATTCCAAGATGACTAATGTCAACTGTTGTGTAGAGCAGTGTTAATAAGGGTCGGTGGGACTGGGGATCATACATTAGAGTGAACTGATGTTTAGTTAACAAACAGAAAGCTTACAGTGGGACTGCATTTCAGGCTCAGCTCTCATCTATTCACAATCAATATCAATAATTTTAATGAAGGGATCATATATAAAACATCCAGGCCTGTTGCGTTACAAAGCTCGATGGAAAAGTGAGGTTATAAAAAAGCCACATTTGGACCAGTCAAGTGTTTGTGCAAGAGCATGGTAGAGGGTGCATAATATAGGGAACAGCAGCAACATATAGTTGTACAGAGACTTTATGTACAAATATAGCCTCAGGAGCAATGTAAAACGAAGAATGTTACTGATCCAAGTCAGGTAATATGAGGTCAGATTATCGAAAGTTTGCTCAGAGAGGAGGAGTTAGGAAGTGCATTAAAGTTGGGGTGGCACGGTGGCTCAGTGGTTAACACTGCTGCCTTACAGTGCCAGGTACCCGGGTTTGATTCCAGCCAGCGACTGTCTGTTTGGAACTTACACTTTCTGCCTGTGTCTGCATGGGTTTCCTCTCACAGTTCAAAGATATGTAGGTTAGGCGGACTGGCGGTGCAATTGCCCTATAGTGTTTAGGGATGTGCAGGCTATTTGGGTTGGCCATGGGAAATGCAGGATTGGAGGGGAGAGGAGTGGGTCTGAATGGATTGGATGACCTGCTTTCACACTGTTAGGATTCTATGAAATTTACTCAAAGTTGGAAAGTGAGGGCGAGAGATGCAGGGAGAGAATTTCACAGCTTTGGTGTCATGGGGATTGTCATGTGGGCAAGATGGTTTCGGCTGAAGACATGGTTAATGACTATTTGATTTTCACTCACAGAATCTTATGCATACAAGTTATGATTATATGGTTGCAGATGGATCGATGGTGATTTTTTGTTAATTCGGTTCTCTATACACCTATAGATCAGGATCATGCTACACGGTGAAAACCCCAAATGATGCCCTAGATTGTACATTGTACAGCAATCGGATCACCACGCAGGTGGATTATCTCACAAGATCTTAGGCTTTGGGTAATAATGTACACTGCAATGCAGTCACAATTAAAATTAGGGATACATATGAGACCAGAAATAGAAGAGCACAGACACCTTTAGGGAATTGTCAGGCTAAGGAAGTTTACAGCAAAAGCAAGGAGCAAGGCCATGGAGGCATTTGAACACAAGTAAGGAGAATTCTAAAATCCAGAATTTGCTAAAAGTGGACACAAAGGTCAGTGAACACAAGGCTGAAGGGAAATGAAATTTGTTGTAAGGTAAGACATGGGCAGCAGAGTTTTGGATGGCCCCAACATTATGGGCATTGTGAAATTTTGGTGCTGAAAGAGTTCAGTGAAAGATTCAACTCTAATGGTAGTTAAGGCAGAAGTGAGAATTTCAGCAGCAAATGGGCGAAGTCAAAAGATGAAATCAAGTGATTTTAGAGTGGAAAATTTCTGGTCTCAGTGATAGTGTGAATAGGAAGTCGGAAAACTCATCTTGGGAACATATGCAGCACTAACATTGTGAACAGACTGGCTTACTTTCAGAGAGGTGCCACATAGAGGAATAGAGTTAGTAGTTAGGGAATAGAACTTGGAAGTGGGGCAAAAATTAATTGCTTCACTCCTTCTAGTATCAAATTAGAAGAACTTTCTGCTCAACCAGTCATGGTATTTTAGCAAATGTGGGAGTATGAGACTTTTCACTGAATTGTGATGTCAATACAATACACATGAAAATAATGTTGGCTTTGAATGATCTTGTTGAGGCACAGCAGATGGATGGTAAATTGGAGGGGGCCAAAGATAAATCTTTGAGGGATACTAGAGGGAATTGTGTGGAGAAGTTTGGGTTTTAGTTAGAGTTATTGCATGTGAAATTATTCTCATTGGCATGAAGACTGGAAAAAAAGCGTGAGAAAGTTTTTATTTGTCCATTTGATGAAACCTCACAGTAAAGGTCATTCCTAACTGCTCTTCAGGCAGTAATGACAAGTTGATTTCTTGAATTGCTGCAGTCCTTAGGATACAGGGAAAGCTACACTACTGTAATGAAGGGAGTTCCAAGGTTTTGAATTTTCCAAGGTTCCAAGATCCAATAACAGTGAAAGAATATGTTATATTTCCAAGTGAGGATAGTGTATGGCTTGCTGCTGCTCTTGTCCTGCTAGTTGGGGGAGAGGTTGCACATTTAGAATGTACTGTCAAGGGAATCTTGTCAGATTACGTGGTGTACCTTGTAGATGGTACACATCACTGTATCTGCGCAGTGCGAATGAATGTTCAATGAGTTGTGACTCGAACAGGCTGCATTGCCTTGGATAGTGTCAAGCTTCTTGAAAGTTGTTGGAGATTTGCTCATTCAGGATCCCATCATACCTTTGACTTGTAATGCTGAGATGGTATGCAGGCTTTTGGGAGCCAGGTGGTGAGTTACTACATTCAGAGAACATTTGGAAACCTTGAACATAAATCACAAAGCCAGCATGCAGGTAAAGCAAGTAGTTAAGAAGACAAGTGTGATGTTGGTTTTTGTTGCAAGGGCTGTGAATTCTTGCTGCAATTATTTCAGGCTTTGGTGAGGCCACACCAAAGGTAGAGGTGGGGATAGTTTTGGAGGGATTGAGTAGAGTAGACCTATAGTCGCTGGAGTTCAGAGCAGTGAAAGGCGATCTCAATGAAATCTTAGAGGGGCTTCAGGGTAGATGCTAAGAGACTATTTTCCTTAGTTGCAAGTCAAGAACTATGGGTCACAGACTCATGCTAGGTTGACCACTTAGGGATAAGGTCACCGATATGAAGAGAAATGAGTTCAGTTAAGGATTGTGAATATTTAGAATTCTCTACTCCAGAGTTTCTTGAATGCTCATTCAATGAATATAGTCGAGAAATGGCTTTTTATCACAAAGGAAATCCAGAGATATGGCAGGATATAAGGGTCGCTGTAGAAGTTCAGGCAGGATCTGATTGAATGGTAAAGCTGTCTCGGGGGAATGTATGGCTTGCGGTTTCAATTTCTTATGTTCCTACAGCTTTTGACAGAGGTCAGTTAGCCTCCCTATACTGAGCTTAAATCCCCTCTGGTGCTGTGTTAGAAATATAACATGATAATAAGGTCATGATTACATTTGTCATGTTGTAAATTCTCCAGTTTACATTTTCCAGTTATTGTGTAGTTGCTTACTGCCAGTTGCAAATGTATCAATGCTGCTTTGATTCCTACAACAAGCATGTCAGGTTTTCCTTCTGGGAATTGTTTGTAAATAACAAGGATAAAATCTAAAGTGGGATTATTGAAAATAAACAGCAGGCCTATCAAAGCTTGAAAGAGAAAAGACAGGCAGGTTGATGTTTCAAGTGGAGAACCTCTAATGAAAATGTAAACATGCTTATTTTTACCTCTTGAGGCTAAAATTCATACCTGAGGCAATATCAGAAATAACCGGTCAAATTGTCAATCACTTCGTTGATTTCATACGCTCAACATCTGTCATAGAATGTCCAAGTAAATTATTGGACGTGAAATATTTTCACGATCTTCAGAACGTTGTTGTAACATGTAAAAGTGTATCTTCCAGATGCTCCTGGGACTGCTTCATATTTCCCAACATTTTTGCTTTTTCTTCTTTTGCCAGAGGACTAACCTCAATTTTATGCCTAAATACAAAATATGAAATTTGAATTATTGAATCATAGAATGTCATAGTACAGAAAGAATCCATTCAGCCCACCTTGTCCATTGGAAGACTCATGTAATTGTGGGAGCTGGCTGATCCCATTGTGAACAGGGTTAACCACATCTGCAGCAAGTGTTGGTTGCTTAAGGAACTTTAGCTCAGAGTTGAGGAGCTAGAATCTAAGCTTCAAACACCGTGGCACATCCGGGTGGGGGAGAAGTATCCACTTGCTGCGTTTCAGGAGACAGTCACGCCTGACAGATTAGGTACTTCAAATTTGGTCAGTGGCCAAGGATAGAAGGGGATGACTGCAAGTGAAGCAGATAGAAGGATCCTGCACTCAGGAACAGAGCACCCTCAGCTCTTGACCTTGATCAACAGGTACGAGGTACTTTCTCCCTGTGTGCGTGAGGAAAAGGGCTGCAGGGAAAATGAGCCAACTGACCACTGCACCGTGGTACGGGAGGTCATTCAAGGGGTGGGGCAAGCAAAAATACAAACGATAGTTGCAGGAGATTCTATAATTAGAGAATAGATCCTTTGTAAGCAGAACCGACAGTCCCACATGGTGTGTTGCCTGCCCAGTGCCAGGCTCTTTAGCCTAACCTCAGCAGTGCATAAGATTTTAGGGCCCATTGTGAAGGGTGAGCTTTCTGAATGTTTGGAAGTGCATGGTAAAATTGGGCAAAGTCAGCATGGCTTCATCAAGGGGAGGTCATACCTGACAAATCTGCTGGAATTCTTTGAGGAAATAGCAAGCTGGTTAGACCAAGGAAGGTCAATGGATGTTATCTGTCTGGGCTTTAAGAAGGCCTTTGACAAGGTGCCCCACAGGAGGCTGCTGAGTAAGATAAGGGCCCATGGTGTTAGAGGCAAGGTGCTAGCACGGATAGAAGATTGGCTGTCTGGCAGAAAGCAGAGAGTGGGGATAAAAGGGTCTTTCTCAGGATGGCAGCCAGTGACAAGTGGTGTTCCACTAGGTTCAGAATTGGGTCACAACTTTTCACTGTATACATTAATGTTCCAGATGAAGTAACTGAGGACATTCTGGCTAAGTTAGGTCAAGGGACAGATAGTGTTGAGAATGTGGAAAGGCTGCAAAAGGGTTTGGACAGGTTAGAGTGGGCAAAGAAGTGGCAGATGGAGTACAATGTGGGAAAGTGTGAGGTCATGCAGTTTGGTAAGAAGAATCAAAGCATGGACTATTTTCTAAATGGGTAGAAAATTCAAAGTCTGAGTTGCAAAGAGACTTGGGCATTCTAGCCCAGGATTCTCTCACGGTCACCTTGCAGGTTGAGTCAGTAGTTAGGAAAGCAAATGCAACCTTGGCATTTATTTTGAGAGGACTTGAATATAAAAACAGAGACACACTTCTGACGCTTTATAAGGCTATGGTCAGGCCACATTTGGAGTATCGTGTGCAATTTTGGGCCCCATATCTCTGGAAAGATGCACAGGCCCAAGACCAGGTTGAGAAAAAGTTCACGAGAATTGTCCCAGGAATGAAAAGGTTAACATATGAGGAATGTTTGAGGACTTTGGGTCTACAATCAATGGAGTTTAGAAAGATGAGGGGGAAGATCTAACTGAAACTTACTGAATACTAAATGGCCTGGACAGATTGGATGTTGGGAAGATATTTCCATTGGTAGGAGAGACTAGGACCCAATGGCCTCTGAGTAAAGGGAAGACCTTTTAGATCAGAGATAGGAGAAACATCTTCAGCCAGAGAGTGGTGAATCTATGGAATTCACGGCATCAAAATGCTGTGGAGGCCAAGCCTTTAAGTACATTTAAAACAGAGATAGGTTTTTAATTGTAAAGGGCATCAAGGGTTACAGAGAGAAATTGGAAGAATGGGGTTGAGAAAGTTATCAACCATAATTGAAAGACAGAGTAAGCTCGATGGGCTGAATGGCCTAATTGCTGCTCCTATTTCTTATGGTCTTATATCCCACTGCCCAGTTCTCTCCTTACACCCCAGCAAATATTTCCACCTTCACCTATTTATCCAATTCTCTTTTGTAAATTACAATGTGATCCGCTTCCATCACGTTTCCTGGTAAAGTATTTTCCATCATAATGACAGAAAAGGATTCCTGCAGCACTGACCCTGTAGAGAATTCTAAAACTGTTGTGGACTAAAAGCAATGAACTCCCATCAAGCCAGGTATCTGTGATTGGAAGCTCAGTGAGGTTGGGTATCCTCTGAAGAGGATAGTAAGACAGGCCTTACTGATCTCCCAGGGTCCTTAAGCCTGTTGTCATGTCAGTCAGCAGCAAAGGTAAACAGATGCCCAAATGCTTCAATGGTTCTCATAGGAACAAATAATGTTACTGTGTTTCAGAGGGCAACATATTTAAAGTCTCACACTAGGCCCCGTCTAGTTTCTTCACCAGTGGTGGAGCGTTTGAAGTACAATGTTTGCACATTCACAAATGAGGAAGAGTCATTATTTTGTGACATGGGAGCCTCCTGTCTACATCAGTGACCAATAGTGTCCTAAAAGGTACCAAGGACCCGTGATACTCTGGTATTTCATGCACTGCTGCCCTGAGGTGGCACATAGAGGAAGCACCAGTGTAGATGTAGTGTGGCCAAACATTGTAACCAAGAGAAAGGAGCAGAGAAGAACTCTCAAACAACGGGTCAGAGCGTCATAGAAACATACAGAATGGAAACAAGCCCTTCAGCCCAACCAGTCCACGCTGAACATAATCCCAAACCAAACTAGTCCCACCTGCCTGCACCTGGCCTATATCCCTCAAAATCTTTCCTATTTGTGTACTTAACCAATTTTGTTTTAAACATCATAGCTGTACCTACTTCCACCACTTCCTCAGGAGGTTCATTCCACATGCGAACCACCCTTTGTGTAAAAGATTTGACCCTGATGTCTTTTCTAAATCTGTCTCCTCTCACCTTGAAAATGTGCCCCCATCCTCAGGAAAAGACACCTACCACTAACTCTATCAATCCGCCTCATTATTTTATAAACTTCAATAAGGCCACCTCTCAACTTCCTACAGCTCCAATGAAAAAAGTCCCTGCCTATCCAGCCGTTCTTTATAACTCAAATCTTCCATATCCGGCAACATCCTGGGAAATCTCACTTTGTTGAGGTATGGAAATAATGTCAATATGGAGCTGATTTACGTTGATAACAATACAAGTTTTCAGAGACCGAACAGATTTGTATGTAATTGTTGGAGAGAGGAAGAGGGTATTTTTAAGGCTGTCACTTCAATAATGAGTTCTTCATAACAGATTCAAAGATGCCTGAATGAGATTGTCTAAGACTAGATTTGTACCTTGGGTTGTGATGTTGTGGTTGGTTGGCTCGCCGAGCTGGTTCGTTGAGATTGTGAAAAATTTAAATAAAGAGTTGCATTTATATCGCAGGATGGGCCACAGCCATTGGTAGTTTACAGCTTTTGAAGTGAAGAGAGTATTATAATGTAGGCAATGTGGCTGTTGAATTCTTTATGGTAAGCTGCCATCAAATTGAGAGAAATATCAAACACTGAAAGAGGTCATTCAGCCTGTTTTGTTTGTTCCAGCTCCCTGATAGACCCATCAATCATCCCTGGTTCCTCACACTGTCTCCACGGCTCTATGGTTATTTTTCCTTCATGTGTTCATTTAACTTCTCCTTGAATATTACCATTGGATCTGCCTTCACCATCTTTCAAGGTACATTAAAGAAAGAAGTGTCTGCTTCACATAAAATAAATTTGATACGCAAGTCACATCAGATATTACAACAGATAACCAAATTCTTCAAAGAGATATGTTTTAACGAGTGTCTGCGAGGAGGAGGAACAATAACAGAGGTATAGAGGAAATTGCAGAGCTTTAGACTGAGTCAGCAGAAGGTAAGGCTGTAGTTTGTTAGTTTAATAATGTAAGAACATTAAAATAAGAATATCATGCCCACTCTAATTGAGAGTTGGCAAGTATGTAATTACATACATTACCTTCTCGTGTGTAAGTCTGCACCATCTGTAAGACATTCTGTCTCCACGCACTAGTACTATGACACAGCTTAGCAGGCCATATGATTGCAAGTGCATTGCAAATGAGTTTGACCTATGTGTAATTATTCACTTCAAAGTTCAACTCCTGACAGCACAGATTGGAACAAATCCCTCACCAACCATTCACTTCACTGTTTAACTGGAGCTCATCACCAGTGTGAAGGCTATCTGAAACTATAACATATCACTCTTGTCGCTAGTATCTGCTTCCAAACTAAGGGCTTCAGTTTTGTGGACACCCTTTCCTCCTTCCTGGTCAATAGACTTGTGCCAAAAGTGACTCAATCTTGTTCAACAAATCCACTGCCTTTCTAAATGTAAAAACTGTTGTGTCAGGTAATGGTTCTGCAGGAGTTAATATTCATGTTCTATTGGCTCCATCCATTCTACTGATGTCACACACAGTCTGAGCTTGGAGACAAGGAGCTCTGTTCCTGTTTTTTGGGGGAGCAGATGTATCTGTTCAAGCTTCTTAATGTCCAAGTAATTACACCGAGCCAAATCTAATTGTAGTTTTTGCTGTCATGTAATAAATCTTCTTGTTACTCAGAACTGTGCCGCTTCTGTAGACAGTCAACAGAGGTGTATCCTCAACGACTAATCACTAGATAGGCACAAGATGAAGCAAAGATAAACAAGGATTTCTGACAGCAAATTAACTCAAGCAAACCTTACCCAGTACCGCACGCTGGTAAAGGCCACAAGATCATCTGATCATCTGGAAACCCCTCAGTCAATCCAATCAGCTGCAACTTGCTATCAAGACTTCAGTTGAGTGTGAGTCCTGCTCAACCTAACAATGCAAAGTGCAATTGATAATGTCACAATGGCCAGAAAATGTTTATTTTTGTCATGCTGTTTTAGGAATATTTTTTGACCAGGTCCGCGGGGATAAGTCCCCAGTCTGCTTCAGAGACATTCATCTGAGGGACTGGAATTTAACAATTCATCTGAAATAGCAGTCACAGCTAACAAAGGTTTTTTTTTCCTTTATAGCCGCTTAGAGCTGCTCAAGCACATCTCGCTAATCTTTTCACTGCAGCTGGATGTCACTTTCCTCCGGGGCTTTCAAAATGATGTAAATTTGCAGGTTGAGGTTGTGCAGCATTCAGCAAATTATCATGATGTCAATGCCATGCTTGGCTTCAGTTACAGGACTCCTGCCCAAACACTACTCCAACGTGCCAATGTGCACTCCGTTATTCTTATGCAAGTCTGCCCCTCATTATGCCGTTTTCCCAGTGGACTCTACAAAGAAGTTAAGAGCCATGCTTCAAAGGGTAGCATTGAATCCCAGGAGCGATTGTCCTATATTTTAACTGTGGGACACCTAAAAGAAAAACTCAAGGAAAGCTGCCTGCAAAACAAGCCCCTGAGCCCCAGTTGATGCTGATCTCACACAAGTTAAACATTAAAAATGAATAACACTTTCTAATTGATGGTGGTCCTGACATTCTACCCAGAGTCTTTATGAATTGTTCTATTTGACAGAAACGCACAGCCTACTCATGTTGCTGAGTAGGTTGCTCATTGAAAAGGAGGTAAAATTGGTACTTCGACCAGACATGCCAGCTGCAGGTTGTTTTCAAATGTTCCTGCATTGCAGATTGGCAGATATGGATGGTATCATTGATACCATTTAAAAATATCTGAAGACACAGACAGAAGTTTCAGAATTTTGCCTGAATGTCAATTTGACTGAGAGTTGTAGAATGTTTCTATCTGCAAGGCCCAATTAATTTTCTTACACTATTGATCCAAAGCCATGACATACAGCAACATTTCCACTCCCTGTCTGTTGACTGTTAACAACTGTGACAAGCTTCCTGGCAATACAGTAGCAATATGACCCATTGCACTCCGGCTGAGGAGCCAAAGTGCAATAAGGCAAGGCAAGGCAGGAATACTGTGAAAATCAAGGTAACTGTGAAACTAGTGAGAGCTAAAAAATCCATGAGTTGTAGCCTGGTATGATCCATGAGCTGGGTGCCTGTTCCTGTGTACTAACAATCTTTGCATCAGCATTGCAATGAAAAGTAACAGAGCACCTGAAAGTTCAGTGTTTAAGTGTATAGGGCAGCATGATGACTTAGTGGTTAGCACTGCTGCCGAACAGCACAACACCAGAGTTCAATTTCACCCTTTGATGACAGTCAGTGTGGAGATTGCACATTCCCCCCATATCTGCGTGGGTTTCCTCCCAAAGATGTGCACCTGGGGCTCAGGCACTTGCTTTGCAGGCAGCTTTCCTACAGTTTTTGTGGATTGGCCATGCTAAATTGCCCGTAGTATCCGGGAATGTGTAAGCTCGGTGGGTTAGCCATGGGAAATGCATGGCTACAGGAATGGTTAGTGGAGTGGGTCTGGGTGGGATGCTCTTTGGAGGGTCAGTGTGGGTTCGATGGGCTGAATGGCAGTAGAGATTCCATTCAGAGGTAAGTAAACCAGAGGTATGCCATGATGGTGCAGAGAGGCTGATATGTGTTGGATGCCAACGTCCATGGCATTGCACATTGTGTGCAGTCACTGCCTTGGGACATGAAATCTTGGTGCAATTGTTCAAGATGGCGGCCTGAGGGAGTCTGTAACAAGCAGCAGTTGCCATGTAACAGCTCTGATTTTTATGCTGGGAATTATTGGCATCTAGTTGCAATTTGTTCTGTGGTATGATAGGAAATGTATATTATGAGGCCAGATTTTGCACTAATGTGGGTGATAATCAGTGACAATCTCCATTATTGGGCTTTTCACTGCTCATTGATGAGAATCTCGTCTCGATGTCCGAAACCCTGCTGGAGAAAGCAACTAGTTTCTCCCAAAATCAAGAAAGGACTCACTCAGCTTCTCTTGAAAATCTTCAAGGCTTCTCCCAAGGCCTATGTTTTACAGGGCCTGGTGAGGATCCACTCCTAGAAATATTAGCTCTTATAGCCTTCACATCCCCTACACTGAGGATGAATCAGCACAGATCATCTTCCATTTAATAAGCATCCTTTATGAATGACAGGGTATACAATCGCTGCTCCTCTACCATTTTGAGATACATGCAACTTGCTCTATAAATAAAGGAATCTGCCAAGCAACTTAATCATTGATTATAGAGTATTTCATATTCAATCCCTCTCTTTTCCAAAAAACTCAAATGCAGCTGGTTTGCTTGGGGAAATTAGAAAATGCATTTCTATCAATAGTGACAGTGACCCAAAAGTATCTCAACAGCTGAACAACAAGGAAGGAACAGGATATTGTACGACCTGTCCTTGTAGATTTCAGGCTTAGGATGAATAAAATCACACATCTGTTGACAGTTTGGTCATTCTCGCAGTCTGAGTTTGCTCTTGGGTTGAGGGGCGTGGGTCAGTCAACGAACCAATAGTAAGCAACAGGAAAACTGGGGTATCACACAATGTTCATATACTGTTGGGACACACTTAAATAATAAAACCCAAACTGGGAGGTGATCTCATGATCAGAACCACACATATTGTGTCAAGCCTGACCTTCGTTTTTGTTTAATGCATGCTTGCCAGGCATTGCTGATCAGAAAATTTGGTCTTGTCTCCCTTAAATATGATGACCACCAATATCTCTGCATATTTTTAGTTCCCATTTTCAACATGCTTTCAGCTTACTCATGCTGTGACAGCCCAACATACACCTTCCATTTCCCTACCCATTATGTCTTAACATCTTACCTATATTTAATAGTGGAAAGCTAATTACATTTGCCAGAAAATCGAATTGATTGTATAACCAGCGACAGTAAAAATACAGCACCAATTTTAAACTGTGTTCTGAATCAGCTGCGGCAATATAAAACCAGGAATAAAATGATCAAATGAATAATGACGTGATAAATTATCTCCTTATTAAGAATCTGAGCCATTTGTCCAGGTCAGCATTTGCCCTTTCCTGCACTCAGATAAGCGGGTTTATGTCTTCCTCATTAACAATCTTGTAAAAATCTCTTCAGTAATTCTATATTTCAGTTCATTCAATGAGTTATGCTTGTATTGCAGGATGAAATTAAGGAATAGTGTGTGAAAACAAAAATAGATTATGCACAAAAAGTAGCAATTTATTGATAATTCCACACTGCTTTGCTTCTAAATGTCATTAGCTTGTAAAGAAAGATAAGAGTCACCAAATGAAGCAACTTGACTTGCTTAAATCAGATTATGTTCACTTTTTAGCTGGGTAGCTATACCTTTGTTAAGTATGTTGGAGGTAACATTTAGCTCACCAGTTAGTGGTACTTCTGCATAGACCATAGGGAACAATGGTTTGAATTATAGTATCCAAAAGGTTCTATAGCTCAATGGCTTCTAAACAGTGGATCGAGATGCCTGACCAGCTTTTCAGAGAGACAATAACGGAGGCAGACACAGATTTAGAAACTGCCAGTGAAGACCAGGGATGCTCATCACAAATTTGCATATTTTCAAGATGTATATTATGTGCTGATCTGTAATACCCAAATGTGAATAATGATACACTGAATGTTACAATACTGCTTTATTGCTTTCTTGTCTTTATTGGCAACTAGATTTGTATTAATTTGCAAGTGGGTAATTTTGGAAAATCATTTGGGAAACATTGCCATAATGGGGCTCATGCAAAGTCCAATGGCAAACACTCTCAGAACTGAGATAAATGCGGGAATAAATTCTAATAAACAATAAAAAAAAGTCAAGGATCTTAATTTCTTTATTGATTCCAGTTCGTGCATTAAGTGTCAAATTGAAGCTTCCTTGATTTTGAAAAGAATCAACAAAATTGATTATGGGAGAAGCTTCACAACTATTGGAGGCATGAGTGTGACTTGGAGAACTGAGATGAAGACATGAATCAGACAGAGTATTTTAACTCCTTTATTTTACTAGTGATGGACTAGATTATCAGACAGAGTCTTGAGTCAAAACTACAAATAAGTTAAAGCCAGTATTATAAGCATTTTTACAAAAACGGAACGAGAGAATGGCAAGAGGTTTGCGCAGGGAGGTTTTATCTTGTATCTATTGACCTTGTTCGGATCTTAAAGATGCTTTGGGTCATATTCCAGATGAGATGAAGAAACTAGAGATCAGTTATCTCCTGAAAAACAAACACTTTGCCAAGTCAGATAGAGAAACGTGTCAGAAAGACAATGGTGCAGTTGATTTTATTAGTTGCTGCACCTTCAGCCAGACTGCACAAATGTGCATTTGGTGATCTGAGCAAATCAAGTAGGAGAAGGAAGCGGAGGTAATGGGAACTGCAGATGCTAGAGAATCCGAGACAACAAAGTGTGGAGCTGGATGAACACAGCAGGCCAGACAGCATCTTACGAGCATAAAGGCTGACGTTTCGGGCCTAGACCCTTTGTCAGAGGGTCTAGGCCTAAAATGTCAGCTTTTGTCCTCCTGAGATGCTGCTTGGCCTGCTGTGTTCATCTAGTTCCACACTTTGTTATTAAGGCGGAGGAAGCTTTTGTTTTATTGATTTGCTGTTCAGAAACTATCCTCAAAGATAAGGGAAATCCTTGGTTCAGGACACCACCAAAGTCACCAATTAAAATAAGTTAACCCAAAGGTGACAATCAGATGAGTTTTAAATATCAGAGACGCAGGAAGCTGATAGGTTCCACAGGATTACCGCACTCAAAAAGAATGAACAATGATGAAATTAATCAACAAAACCTCAATGAATTGCAATTGAAGTTATAATAAATGCCTTCATTTATATAATTTGTATGTCCCAACCCGAACTGAAGGTCAATTTTCGCAGATTGATCCAACTCTAATACATTAAACTGTTTGATGGCAATATCCATTACAAGTGTTTCACACCCACTTAAAGAAAATAACAAAGATATAACATCAACTCAATTTAATGGCCTCCAAAAAGTAGCTTCCATTCTAATCAATGGCTTGATTGATGTTAGTGAGTAGAAAGTAGGAAAAGGAGAAGCAGTTATTAAACACATTACACTCAGCCACTAATTATTTCAGAGACATGTTCAAAAAGCCACAGGGCCTATCACTGCTGGTTATAATAGGGTGGAGTCTGATAATAGGACAGGTGAAGCGGATGTTGGTCAACAAAATGATCATGAGTGGGTGACAATGCTGGAGAACAATGGTAATTGGGAGCAGGGAGAGAAGATACAGTCGAGCATAGAATCCCTGCATTTTAAAAGCAGGCTATTTGACCAATTGAGTCCATACTGAGCCCCCAAACAACATCCTACCCAGACCCAGCTCCAGTTCGTTACCTATCTCAGTAACTACCTGCGTTACCCACGGCTAATCCAACTAGCCTGCATACCCCTGGACACTATGGGTAATTTAGCATGGTCATTCCACCTAAGCTGCACATCTTTGGACTGTGGGAGGAAACCAGAGCGTATGGTGGAAACCCACGCAGACATGGGGGGAATGTGCAAACTCCACACAGGCAGTCACCCAAGGGTGGAATGAGACATAGGCCCCTGGTGTTGTGAGGTAGTAGTGCTAACCGCTGAGCCATTACGTCACCCATAATGTTCATGGTGTTAGCTAGTTAAGCTTGGAAGAAACAGTCCTGCTGTGTCTGGATCTCAAGTAGTGCTGTAAAGGACTGGAAAGCTTATAAATCCTGTCCTTCAGGTTTCCTTTTGTCTGTTGATCTTGCCAAGATCAAAAAATCTCACCAACTTTGGTTAAAATTTGTATCACCTCTAAAAGTGTCCTTAAAAGGCCTCAATAATTGACCTATCCTCCTGCAAGGGGCTTCATCACCCACTCCTTATCCTACCTCTGTTATAATTGGATATAAGTTGATTCACTGCAGGATAGTGCCCTTTTCATTTTCAGATTGTTTTTATAAACCTTCCACTTGTGCATATTCCACTCATTTTTGGGGAATTAAAACTATCCCCAATATCATTGAATGATTGATTACTGTAGCATTGAGAAAAGCCTGTCAAGTCTTGAGAGGGATGTTGATAATGGTCTGAATGGTGGAAGGAAGGGTTGCATGAAACTAGGTGGAGCTCAGTTATTCCAAAACCTCATCCATATCTGTGTGAACCTTTCACTGAATGTGATGATAGACACCAACCTTCAAATTGGTATAATGAAGAAGGTCATACAAATAAGGAGTGTTCTCCTCAGGGCAAAGTAGGCTAACTGAAAATTCAATAGAGGTGTCAATAATTATGAGGGGTTTTGACAGAGGAATGGGGGAATATAGCAGACTCAAGAGCAAAGTATATTGTGTCAGTAATAATGGGAACTGCAGATGCTGGAGAATCCAAGATAATAAAGTTGCTACCTACTAACCTCATCCCATCTCCTTGACCTGTCCGTCTTCCCTGGACTGACCTATCCCCTCCCTACCTCCCCACCTATACTCTCCTCTCCACCTATCTTCTTTTCTCTCCATCTTCGGTCCGCCTCCCCCTCTCTCCTATTTATCCCAGAATCCAGGCCTTGACCCTTCATCAGAGAGGGGGATGGGGAGAGGGAACTGGAATAAATAGCGAGAGAGGGGGAGGCGGACCGAAGATGGAGAGCAAAGAAGATAGGTGGAGAGAAGAGTATAGGTGGAGAGGTAGGGAGGGGATAGGTCAGTCCAGGGAAGACGGACAGGTCAAGGAGGTGGGATGAGGTTAATAAGTAGGAGATGGAGGTGCAGCTTCGGGTGGGAGGAAGGGATGGGTGAGAGGAAGAACAGGTTAGGGAGGCAGAGACAGGCTGGGCTGTTTTTGGGATGCAGTGGGTGGAGGGGAAGAGCTGGGCTGGTTGTGTGGTGCAGTGGGGGGAGGGGACGAACTGGGCTGGTTGAGGGATGCAGTAGGGGAAGGGGAGATTTTGAAACTGGTGAAGTCCACATTGATACCATATGGCTGCAGGGTTCCCAGGCGGAATATGAGTTGCTGTTCCTGCAACCTTCGGGTGGCATCATGTGGCAGTGCAGGAGGCCCATGATAGACATGTCATACACTTGCCCCCACACGTCCTCCGTCACCCCTATCCCAGGCCCCAAGATGACTTTCCACATTAAGCAGAGGTTCACCTGCATATCTGCCAATGTGGTATACTGCATCCATTGTACCCGGTGTGGCTTCCTCTACATTGGGGAAACCAAGCGGAGGCTTGGGGACCGCTTTGCAGAACACGTCCGCTCGGTTCGCAATAAACAACTGCACCTCCCAGTCGCGAACCATTTCAACTCCCCCTCCCATTCTTTAGATGACATGTCCATCATGGGCCTCCTGCAGTGCCACAATGATGCCACCCGAAGGTTGCAGGAACAGCAACTCATATTCCGCTTGGGAACCCTGCAGCCCAATAGAATCAATGTGGACTTCACAAGCTTCAAAATCTCCCCTTCCCCCACCGCATCCCAAACCCAGCCCAGTTCGTCCCCTCCCCCCACTGCACCACACAACCAGCCCAGCTCTTCCCCTCCACCCACTGCATCCCAAAACCAGCCCAGCCTGTCTCTGCCTCCCTAATCTGTTCTTCCTCTCACCCATCCCTTCCTCCCACCCCAAGCTGCACCTCCATCTCCTACCTACTAACCTCATCCCACCTCCTTGACCTGTCCGTCTTCCCTGGACTGACCTATCCCCTCCCTACCTCCCCACCTACAGTCTCCTCTCCACCTATCTTCTTTTCTCTCCATCTTCAGTCCACCTCCCCCTCTCTCCCTATTTATCCCAGAACCCTCAACCCATCCCCCTCTCTGGGGAAGGGTCTAGGCCCGAAACATCAGCTTTTGTGCTCCTGAGATGCTGCTTGGCCTGCTGTGTTCATCCAGCTTCACACTTTATTAGCAAAGTATATTGGTTCATTTGCTAATTATGTTAAATCAATGTGCAAATGAAGAAAAAGTTATAGCAAGTTGTCATGATCTGAAATGTTAAGTCTGAAAGGGTGTTAGTAGCAGAGTCAATGGTAACTTTCAAAAGAGAATTGATAGACTTCTGAAGAGGAAGAATTTTTAGGGAAAGAGTATATGATTGGAACAAGGGATAGCAAGAACTGTAGATGCTGGAGTCAGACACAACATGGTGTGGAGCTGGAGGAGCACAGCAGACCAGGCAGCATCAGAGGAGCAGGAAAGTTGACCTTTTGACTCAGGACCCTTTTTCAGGGAGGGGAAAGGAAGCTCAGAAATTAAAAGAGGGTGGAAAGGTGGGGCTGGGGAAGGTAGGTGAGATGGTGATATATGAGTGCAGGTAGGGAGTGGTGGGGAATGGTCAGTGGGATGGGTGGGGCAGATATGTGGGGAAAAAGATGGACAGGTTGTATTGGGTCAAGGAGGCGGGAATGAGAGGGAGGGTTGGACATGGGATGAGGCCGAGGGTGGGAAGATCTTAAAATTGGTGAAAAACTGGTGAAATTCATATTTAGGCCGTTGGGCTATAGGCTCCTGAGGTGGAATATGAGGTGCTGCTCTAGTTTGTGGTTGGTGTCATTGTGACACTGGAGGAGGCCCAGGATGGACATGTCACCCAGGAAGTGGGAGAGGCAGTTAACATGGCTGGTGACCAGACGGTGTTGTTGTTTGTCACATGCAGAGAGCAGATGCTCTACAAAGCGGCCTCCGAGTCTACGGTTGGTCTCACTCATGTAGAGGGAGGCCACATCATGTAGCACGTCCTGCAGTTGTGGGGAAAGTCTAACACCTCCTCCTACTGCCCCCTTGATCATGACCCTACCCCTGACCACCAAAACATCATCTCCCAAACCATCCACAACCTAATCCCCTCAGGTGACCTCCCATCCACAGCCTCCAACCTCATTGTTCCACAACCCCGCACCGCCCACTTCTAAAATCCACATGTCCGACTGCCCTGGGCGACCCATTGTCTCTACCTGCTTCTGCCCCACCAAACTTATCTCCACTTATCCTGACTCTATTTTCTCCCCCCAGTCCAGGAACTCCCCACCTATGTCCAGGACACCACCAACACCCCCCACCTCTCCCAAAATTTCCAATTCCCTGGCCAACAACACCTCACCTTCACCATGGACTTCCAATCACTGTATAATTGTATTTCCCCCTCTGCAGATGGCCTAAAAGCCCTCAGCTTCTTCCCCTCCTGCAGGCCCAACCAGTCCCCCTCCACCGATGCTCTCATCCACTTAACCAAACTCTTCCTTACTGTTAACAACTTCCCCTTTAACTCCTCCCACTCCGTGCAGGCTAAGCGGGTAGCCCTGGGAACCTGCATGGGCCTAAGCTATGCCTGCCTCTTCGTAGGATACATGGAACAGTCCCTCTTCCGCTGTTACACTGGCACTATACCCCATCTCTTCCTACGTTACATTGATGACTGTATCGGCGCTGCCTCGTGCTCCCACAAGGAGCTTGAATAGTTCATCTACTCTACTAACACCTTTCACCCCGACCTCAAATTCACCTGGACCATCGCCAATGCCTCCTTCACCTTCCTGGACGTCTTTGTCTGCTGACTGCCTCGAAACCGATATCTATTTCAAGCCCACAGATACCCACAGCTATCTAGACTATGCCTTGTCTCATTCACCCTCCTGCAAGAATGCGATCCCCTACTCCCAATTCCTCCACCTCAGCTGCATTGTCCCCCAAGATGGGGGCATTCCTCGCCTGCACATCCCAGGTGTTCTCCTATGACAAGAACAGCAATGCCCCCCATCCCCCAGTCTAGTGATTGAAAATGCTCTCAACCATATTTCTTGCATTTCCCACACTTCTGCCCACACATCCCCTCCCCCCAACAAAAACAAAGACAGAATCCCCCTTGTCCTCACGTATCACCCCACCAACCTCCATATCCAATATATCATTCTCTGCCACTTCTGCCACCTACAATCCGACCTCACAACCAAACATTTCCCTCCCCGTCCATATCTGCCTTTCATAGGGACCCATCTCTCTGCGACTCCCACATCTGCTCCATACTCCTCAGTAGCCCCGCCACCCCTGGCACCTTTCCTTGTAACAGCCGGAAGTGCTACACCTGCCCCTACACCATCCCACCCTCACCTCTATCCAAGGCCCAGAACAAACATTCCACATTAGACAGGGGTTCACCTGCACATGTGCTAATGCGGTCTACTGCATCTGCTGCTCTCGATGTGGTCTCCTCTACATTGGTGACACCAAGCGGAAGCTCGGAGTCTGCTTTGTAGAGCACCTGCGTTCTGTTCACGACAACAGCTTCCGGTCACCAACCATTTTAACTCCCCCTCCCACTCCCACTCCTTGGGTGACATGTCCATCCTGGGCCTCCTCCAGTGTCACAATGACACCATTCTCCATCTGGAGGAGCAGCATCTTATATTCCACCTCGGGAGCCTACAGCCCAATGGCCTAAAGATGGAATCCACCAGTTTTAAAATCTCCCCACCTCCAGCTTTATACCATGTCCAATGCTCCCTCTCAACCCCGCCTCCTTGACCTGACACAACCTGCCCATCTTCACTCCCACCTATCCGCCCCACCCATCCCACTGACCAATCCCTACTTGCACTCAGTTATCCCACCCACCTTCCCGTGGCCCACCTTTCCTTTCTCTATTTACTTCCTAGCTCTCTCCCCCTCCCCCATTTCTGAAGAAGGGTCCTAACCCAAAAAGTCAACTTTCCTGCTCCTCAGATGCTGCCTGACCTGCTGTGCTCCCCCAGCTTCATAAGGTGTTGCCTGTGACTGGTACAAATTGGATTGCACTTTCAAAGAGAATACAGGCACAATGGGACAAAGAGCTTTCTTCTGCACGGAAGGATTCAGGCAAAAATGACAGGAGTGCATCAAGTTTTCAAATGCTTTAATCTCACCAGCACTGGGGAACAACATTTAACAGGAATGCAGCATTGTGTCAGACTAAAATGGCAGCATTCACCAAAATTGGAGAAGGGCTGAATCCCACACCATTTGAATTTCTAAATTAATTGTTATAAGGTCTGAGACTGCCTGTTGTCACCAAACTTATTCATGCAGCAGCAGATGCCTCCTCCCCCCATCCTATACAACCGAGGTTAACATAGAAACTCAAGCAAAAATATCACCATGAACGTGCCCAAGAATGACACTGAAGCTCAGCCCATTTGTCACCACCAAATGTGTATCAACCAGACAGAAGTAAGACCAATAACAAAGAGAGAAGGTGCTGGAGAAGCTCAGCAGGTCTGGTAGCATTTGTGACAAAAAAAAATCAGTGGTAACATTTCGGATCCAGTGACCCTTCCTCAGAAATAAAACCAACTCAATGCCACCATCCTAGTAAAGAGGGCCATTCAAGCAATCGAATCTCCCTAGTGTACTTCTACGAATCTAGTTCAATACTGACTCTCCTCCTGTCTTCTTATACGTATTCCGATTTGTATTAAATCTACATTTTAAGACAATTTATGGACGCCATTTCAGCAATGGCTCATGACAGCTTCACACTCCACCAACCTGTTGTGTAAACAGAATCTTTTCTCACAGGCTTGTGTGTTTACAATGTATCTTCCAAAATAAACCTTTTTTAACAGGAAAACGTATTTTCTAATCGATGACATCCGTTTAGTTTACGAATGGGTTCCCAACAGCATCACAATAACTGCAATCGAAAAATATTCACCAATTTACAGATCTCAATGCATTATGAGCACCCCACCAAATTTTCCACCCCAACCAGCACATCTCCAAAACTGTGGTTACACATGAGAGGTGCTACACGAATTTGAGTTAAAAATGCATTCCAACTTTCATATATTGATTGTGCTTTTACTCAGTCAAATTAAAACCCTCTAAAACATTTATAATACCTTAGTATGATTGAGTCTGAGATATCATTTTGAACGCTCTCTCTCGAAGCACAAGATACGCTCACACAAAGGAACAAAACACTCACAATTCTCACACTGCTTTATCTGAAATGATAATTTCAATGAACTTTCTCACCTCAATATGGTTCATCATCACAGTTAACCATAAAGTCTCAATGGGAGAAATCTTATAGAGGCCTCAGTGTTGCATGTTAAGGATTTGTACAAAATGCTGCACATTTGCAGCAGAATCCCCTGAGAAATCTGACAATTTCAACACTGGAAACAACTCACTGCAGCTTTAATAGGTGTTGAGATGCTAGGGAGTGCCATGTTGACTATTAGGAGGAATTATTGCTTGTTAAATGTTGAGGGGAGGCAATGGCATCATAGTACTATGTCTCGACTAGTGAGCCAGAGAATATCCAGATAATGTTCTGGAGACCAGTTTAAATTCTGCCAAACCCGATTGTGGAAATTGAGAATTAAAAGTCCAATGCTGACCATGAAACCGTTGTCAATTGTTGTAATACCTATCTGGTTCATTATTTTCCTTTAGGAAAGGAAATCTGCTGTCTTCACCTGATCTGGTAATTAATGGTGCCTTTCTAGGGAGAAAATTTCAGAAATCTCACGGTGACGATCCTTCCAAAACACTCAAAGCAGCTGACACTCGGGCAAGAAAAGAGCAAGACTCAGCCCAGTGTGCACAATGGAAGGATTAGGGTTCTGAAGAGAAAGGGGCTTTGCAGGCACAAACTGCACTCCCCACCCCAATTCTCAGTTGAAATGACAAGACCCAGACGAAGCAGTGATACAATGCTGGGGTGATTTTCTTGCTAGACTATCTTAGGGAGCCAATGCATTTCTCACCCACAGTCAATACCCACTGTGTTGCTAGAAAGTCAGCCTTCCAGTCTGTTCTAGCAGCCAGCAGACTGCATGCAGCCTCCACCAGCTCAACAAATCACTGAGCACCAGCATTAGAATGAAGAACAGCACAGGGGGAGGCCCTTCAGCCTTCCAAGCCTGTGCTGACACATTCTGCCATTCCATACTAAAACTATCTTCACTCAGAGGGCCCATATCTCTCTATTCCCTTCCTATTCATGTATTCGTCCAGGTGCTTCTTGAATGCTGCTACTGTGAGCATCTGAAGGATCCCAACAGCAGGAAGAGGATCTTTTCAGCAGTTCTGCAGCAAGATTTTCAATGCACAGGCTATGTTGATTTGGTTTCAGGAGAGTTGTTAGATTTGCCTGAAACAGCTGTATGCTTGAAGGCATCTTCAAGTCATCACTTTCCTGTTCTGCTTCAGGATTGTTTAAATAAGTAGTCTAAAGGCACATCACCCAAGCCTCCCTGTGTTTATCAAAATGCATTGAGAGAGTGCTATCTCATTCTACTGTCAAATATTGCCAGCTCACCTTCCTGTTGGTAATATTTGTATAATCAAATCATGCTCTGCATGCATAGGGAACCTGGAATTGCATCATATTCAAGAGATGTTGACTGTTGAAGTCAATGGGGTTTGTGAAACATTACTCAGTACTGACAAAAGGCATTAGTTAGTCACACAGTTCATGCTGTGAAATATAGGCTAATGAAAGGCACTAACTGTTGGTTGGAGGCTGGTCCGCAACAGGGAAATGTCGTGTGCTCCAACACTATTCCTTAATAGTTCCAAAAAGTGACTCTTGTCAGTGATCTCAGAATCACTACAGTGTGGAAGCAGGCCATTCCACACCAACCCTCCAAAGGCCAGCCCAATCAGACCCAGTCTCTTCCCCATACCTCTAACCCTATAATTCCCACCAACCAGCACATGTTTGGACTGTGGAAAGAAAGCAGAGGAAACCCATGGAGACACATGGGGAATATGCAAACTCCACACAGAGAGTCACCTGAGGTGGATTCGAATCTAGGTCCCTGGCATTGTGAGGCAGCAGTGCTAACCATTGTGCCACCGTGCCACCCATTGCCCTGTTATTCTTGTTTACATGTACGGTCAGCTCTTAATCATTTTCTTCTGAGATACTCAGATGTTGATGTTAGCGGTAACCACGGCTACGGTCTGACCTCCTCCAGAACTTGTTCCAACCAGAATAAAGGACCAAGATTGGCTAATGGGTAGAGAAACCTAAGGGAGGTGTTGTAAGGCAATGGAAGAGTAGTATCTGGATGTGAGTTTGCTCGCTGAGCTGGAAGGTTAGTTTTCAGACGTTTCGTCATTTTTTTTTTTAAAAATGTACTTTATTCATAGAATATACAAAAAATAAAACATTTATCCACCTACCCAGTTGTGCAAGCCACTCCAGGTTACCCAGGGGGTACGTACACCGACTAAAGGCAAAAGCAAATCAAAGAAGAAGAAAAAATACAAAGCAAAGAAAATGCCCCGGCAGTCGTCTCCCCGCACAGTCCCCGTTGGCCCCCTGACCAGTTGGGGAAGGCGCCAGCTGGGCCCAGTTACCAGATAGGGCCCTTTTTTCTATTCTGGACGAGGGGTTTCATACGGTGGTCTTTCCTCACCGCGCTTTGGCGGCCGCTGCGCCAAGCTTTAGCGCGTCCCTCAGGACGTAGTCCTGGACCTTGGAGTGCGCCAGTCTGCAACACTTGGTCAGGGCCAATTCTTTCAGCTGGCAGACCAGCAAGTTGCGGGCAGACCAAAGCGCGTCTTTCACCGCATTGATGGTCCTCCAGGCGCAGTTGATGTTGGTCTCGGTGTGCGTCCCAGGAAATAGCCCGTAGAGCACGGAGTCCCGTGTCACGGAGCTGCTCGGGACGAACCTCGACAAATACCACTGCATCCCCCTCCAGACCTCCTGCGCATAGCCACACTCCAGAAGGAGGTGATCGAAAGTCTCGTCCCCCCCCACAGGTGTCTCGAGGGCAGCATGCGGTGGTGCAGAGATTCCGGGCATGCATAAAGGATCTCACTGGCAGAGCCCCTCTCGCCACCAGCCAAGCAATGTCCTTGTGCTTGTTGTTTGAAAGTTCTGGCGATGAGGCATTCTGCCAAATAACTTTGGCAGTCTGCATGGGGAACCACACGACGGGATCCACCCTCTCCTTTTCCTGAAGGGTGCCGAGGATACAACGTGCTGACCACTGCCTGACGGCCTTGTGGTCAAAGGTGTTTCCTTTCAAAAATTTCTCCACGAAGGACAGGTGGTACGGGACGGTCCAACTACTCGGAGCGTTCCGCAGCAATGAGGCCAGGCCCATCCTTCGCAACACCGGGGACAGGTAGAACCTCAGTAAGTAGTGACACTTGGTGTTTGCGTACTGAGGATCTACGCACAGCTTGATGCAGCCACACACAAAGGTAGCCATCAGGGCGAGGGTGGCATTCGGTACGCCCTTTCCCCCATTTTCCAGGTCTTTGTACATGGAGTCCCTGCAGATCTGGCCCATCCTCGACCCCCAAATGAAGTGGAAGATGGTCCGGGTGACCGCAGCGGCGCAGGTCCAGGGAATAGGCCAGGCCTGCACATACAACAGTACCGAAAGCCCCTCGGACCTGACAACCAGGTTCTTACCCGCAATGGAGAGGGACCGGAGCATCTACCTGCTCAGTTTCTGCTTCAGTTTGGTGACACGCTCCTCCCATGTCTTAGTGCATGCCCTAGCTCCACCAAACCAAACACCCAGCACCTTCAGGTAGTCTGTCCTGATGGTGAAGGGGACGAAGGAGCAGTCGTCCCAGCTCCCAAAGAACATGGCCTCGCTCTTACCCCTATTGACTTTGGCACCCGAGGCCAGTTCAAACTGGCCGCAGATGTCCAACAGCCTACTCACCGACCGACGATCGGTGCAGAAGACGGCGACGTCATCCATGTACAAGGAGGTCTTGACCTAAAGGCCTCTGCTGCCTGGGATAGTCACGCCCTTCAGGCTCACGTCCTTCCTGATGGATGCGGCGAAGGGCTCCATACAGCACACGAACAAGGCAGGAGACAGCAGGCAGCCCTGCCTCCTACCTGACTCCAGATCTGACGGGAAAACTGTCTGATTCCCACCCGTTGATCGAGACTGCGCTAACGATGTTGGTGTAGAGCAGCCGGATCCAATTGCGGATGCCGTCCCCGAACCCCAATTTGGAGAGGACGTCCCTCATGTAAGCATGAGAGACCCTGTCGAAGGCCTTCTCCTGGTCCAGGCTGACGAGGCAGGTGTCCACCCGCCTGTCCTGTACGTAGGTGAATGTATCCCTGATGAGCGCGAGGCTCTCAGCGATCTTCCTGCCCGGCACAGCACAGGTTTGGTCAGGGTGAATCACCGATTCCAGGACAGACCTGACCCGGTTGGCTATGACCTTGACCAGGATTTTGTAGTCCACGTTCAATAACGAAAAGGGACACCAATTCTTAATTTCTTCCCTCTCCCCCTTCCTCTTGTAAATGAGGGTGATGATGCCCTTCCTCATGGACTTGCACATTTCCCCTGCCCGAAGCGCACTATCGTACACCTCCAGCAGGTGCTGGCCGACCAGGTCCCACAGAGCGGAATACAGCTCGAACGGTAAGCCATCGCTCCTGGGAGTTTTATTCCTCTCAAAGGACTTGAGGGCTCTGGTCAGCTCGTCCAGGGATATTGGCCGGTCCAGCCACTCCCTTGTGCCATTGTCCAAGACCTCCATGATAGACGACAGGAACGACTCGGAGGCCGTGCAGTCCGTGGGCTTCGCGTCGTACATTCCGGCATAGAAGGATCTGCTGATTCTGGAGTCGTGACAGCTTTCCCCGCCTCTCTCTCACCTTCCGAACACCCTCGAGGACAAAGAACCTCTTGATGTTCTCCTTCACCATCTCCCACCAGTCGCCTGGAGACTCAAAGAGGGGTTTCACGGTTCTCCAACCGGCGTACTCCCTCTTAAGCTCCTCGACGTTCTCTGGGGTCAACAGAGTCGTGTTGACCTTCCACGTCCCCTTGCCGGCTTGCTGGTCGTCCTGTAAGTGACAGTCGGCCAGCAGGAGGCAGTGGTCAGAGAAGAACACTGGCTCAACGCTGGTGGACCTGACCGAGAACGCCCATGACACAAACAGGAAGTCTATCCTTGAGCGGATAGACCCGTCTGGCCGCGATCAGGTGTATATCCGCTGCGCTCCGTCTGCAGGGGTGCTCAAGACATTGAGCAGCTTGGCGTCCTTCACCGTGCCCATCAGGAATCTGGACATGACGTCCAATTGACTCCCCCCACCCGCTGTCCCCACGCCGGATCTTCCATCTGCATCAACGAAGCAGTTGAAGTCTCCGCCTAGGATGACTGGCCTGGACGTAGCCAGCAGGGGTGGAAGCCGCTGCAGGACGGCCAACCGCTCACTCCGTACCACTGGGGCGTACACATTGGTCAGCCTGAGGGGAGCGTTCCTGTAGGTGACATCAGCCACTAGGAGGCGCCCCCCCACCACCTCCTGAACTTGAGAGATGGTGAAGTTGCGCCCCCGCAGCAGAATAGCCAGGCCCGAGGAGCGACAGTCGTTACCCCCCCGACCAGATCGAAGGCCCACAGGTCCAGGCGCCCGACCATTTCCCATACCTGCTGAGGTGCGGTATCCCGCACTCCTGCAGAAACAGGAGGTCTGCCTTGACAGTGGTCAGGTAGGCTAATGTGGACACACATCTTGCGGTGGACTTGGCGCTGCACACATTACTGCTAGCAACTCGTACCCCCATTGAGGGCAGTGACCTCAGTGCCCTCCCCGAGTCCAAGGTCCAGCGCCTCCATGCCCATTGCCTGGGTGAACTGCTGGACGCTCTCCGGGCCCAGAAAACCATCCGTGCTGCCTTCCGGGAGGCATCCCCCTGTCGGGGGTACGGAGGCATGAGAGTCCGGCTCTGGGTCAGGCTGGGGACACGCTGCTTCCTGCTTCCCGCCTGAAGGTTCTGGGGGCCCTCCAGGGCCCCAGCGGCGTGTGGCTGGGTGTCGGAGGGAGCCTCAGGACGTCTCCCATCACCTGGAATTGGGGTGCTTCTTTCCTTCTCCCTTGAGATCTTTAGCTTCTGCTTTGGGCGGGCCTCCTCCGAATCCCCTTCGTCAAAGGACCTCTTATAGCCCCCCTGTAGTTGCCTCTTCCCGCTTGATGGTTGCGGTGCCGGGGCCCGCCAACGCGCCTTCCTCCTCGCCTTCCCGACCATCGTCCACTCCCCTGGGTCACCTGTCGCCTCCTCCATCAACTCCTTCATTCCCTTCACCGTCAGGACAGACTACCTGAAGGTGCTGGGTATTTGGTTCGGTGGAGCTGGGGTCGGGGGGGAACTAAGACTTGGGAGGAGCGTATCACCAAACTGAAGCAGAAGCTGGGCAGGCGAACGCTCCAGTCCCTCTCCATCACGGGTAAGAACCTGGTTGTCAGGTGCGAGGGGCTTTCAGTACTGTTGTATATGGTGCAGGCCTGGCCTATTACCTGGACCTGCGCCGCTGCCTAATGGCCTGGGGACATAGGTTCAAATGGTGGAACTTAAATTCAATTCATAAAAAACTGAAATTGAAAGCTAGTTCTCCATAATGGTGACCATGAACATACCATCGATCATCATAAAACAAAAAATCCATCAATTTAATTATTCTCCTTCAGAGAGGAAAATGTAGAGGGAGTGCAGCAAAGGCTTTTCAAATTAATTCCTGGGATGGCAGGACTAATGATGTCTGAGGAGAGGCTGAATTGGTTAGGATTGTATTCACTGGAGTTTAGAAGAATGAGGGGAACATCTCATAGAAATCTTTAAAATTCTAACAGGGCGAGATAGGTTACATGCAGGCAGGATGTTTGTGATGATGAGGGAGTGCAGACCAGGGGTCATTGTTTAAAGTTAAGGAGTGAACCATTATAGGGCTGAGATGAGGAGAAGTTTCTTTCACCCAGGGAGTAGGGCTTGTGGAATTACTACCACAGGAAGTGGTTGGGGTCAAGAAGTGTTTACAAGAAGGAAGTAGCTCTCGTGGCTACAGGGATGAAGGGAAATGAAGCGCGAGACCGGATTAGAGTATTGAGTTCAATGATCAGCTCTGATTATTTGAATAGCAGAACAGACTTGAGGAGTTGGATGACCCATGTTTTGTGTTTCTTTGAAACTGCCACTGTTTGTCAGTCTGGCCTGCATTTGATCCCCAACCTACAACTACACGGTTTACTCATAACAACCCCCTGAGGTGGCCTGAAAACCCTGAGTTGAAACATAGGAATTAATAATAGGCAAGTGCTGGCCTTGCTAGTGATGCCCACATCCCATCAAAGAGCTTACCATTGGAAGTGACTTTGAGCTTTGAGTGATAGCCCTCCTTCGCAGGGGTTGAGCACCTGAAGTGCACCAGAAACCAGAGAATTAAAAGAAATTTCAGGAATTGAACAGCAGCTCTCCCCTGTTGGGAATTTAACTTCTGTCCCATCACATTGACATTGGGCAGGCCGGTTTAAGAATTGAGCCTGGACCCTTACTCAGTAAATCAGCATGCTGTCCTGGTCCTCTCTTATAAATAGAATGGACTATTTATTCAGCTCCATCAGATGTAATGCTTTGCTTTTCCCTTTAAAGGTCATATTGGCATTAATGTGCTTGGATTAGGCAAATTTGAGAAACAGCAGCAAATTTCATGGCATTTCTGAGACATGTAGTTTAGCTTTCACTGTCCCAGGTGACAGTTGCTTCTGTCAGGTGAGCATGCTGTGAGCTCTGGTAAAAGCAGGCCACCAGCTTATTAATTTTGACCTATGGAATAGCTGGTTTTCCAAATGTCGTGGGTCCCACTGATGTCTCACGCATGACTCTCACACCAGCTGTTGATACTAAAGGTGAGTTTGGAAAGCTTTGTTCTCTGTGTGATCATGCCTCCGCAATGTTCTTCAAAGCTTGCACTCAAACACCTTGTGGAAAGGAACCATTTGGTGAATGGCTTTGATGGGAACTTGCAGGTGATGCTGTTACTGTATATCTTCCAAATAGAAGTGGTTGTGGGTCTGGAAGTAGGGTCCGGGCCCAAAACGGCAGCCTTCCTGCTCCTCCAATGCTGCTTGGCCTGCTGTGTTCATCCAGTTCTTCATCAGTGTATCCAGCCTATTTTTAATATCTCAAGCCCTCCATTCCTGACAACACCCTGGTAAATCTTTCCAGAACCCTCTCCACTGAAACAATATCCTTCTTATAACAGGATGATCAGAACTGCACACAGTTCTCCAGAAGAGGACTCACCAATGTCCTGTGTAGCTTCAACATGTCACAAACTTTGGAGTCTGAGCAATGAAGGCAAGCATGCTAAATGCCTTCGTCACCAACCTGTCTACCTGTGACACAAATTTCAAAGAATTATGTACCTGAACGCCTAGATCTCTTTGCTCTACAACACTACCCAGGGCCCTATGATTAATTGTTAAGTCTTGCCCTGTTTGTTTTACAAAAAATGCAATACCTCACATTTATCCAAATTAAACTTCATCTGCCAGTCCTCAGCTCATTGACTCAATTGATCAAGATCTCTTTGTGATAACTTTCTTCACTCTCCACCATGCAACTCATTTTGGTATCATCTGAAAACTTACTAAGCATGCCTCCTAAGTTGTCAACCAAATCATTTAAATAAATGACAAACAAAAGTAGAGCCCGTACCAATGCCTGTGAAACATTGTTGATCACAGGCCTCCGGTCCAAAAAGCAACTCTCTACTACAGCCCTCTGTCTTCTACTGTAAAGCCAATTTTGTATCCAATTGGCAAGCTCACCATGAATCCCATGTGTTCTAGCTTTACTATTTATTCCTAGCCTCTGACCTGCTCTTGTAGCCACTGTGTTTATATGATGAGTCCAGTTGAGTTTCTGATCTATGGTAACCCCAGGAAAGTTGATAGTTAAGGATTCAGTGTTGGTAAGTCCATCAAATGTCAAAGGGTGGTAGTTTGATTGTCTCCTTTTGGGGATGGTTATTGCTTGGCATTTGTGTAATGCAAATGTTCCTTGGCACTTGTCACCCCAAGCCTGGATATCATTCAGATCTCTTGTGGTAGGATATTAGTCAGAACCCTTAAGAGTACTGATAGGCAAAGGCATCTTGATGTACAGGTACACAGGTCACTGAAAGCAGAAACGCAGGTGGATAATGTAGTCAACAAGGCATATGGCATGCTTGCCTTCATCGGCCGGGGCATTGAGTTTAAAAATTGGCAGGTAATGTTGCAGCTTTCCAGAACCTTAGTTAGGCCACATTTGGAATATTGTGCTCAATTCTGGTCGCCACACTATCAGAAGGATGTGGTGGCTTTGGAGAGGGGTCAGAAAAGATTTACCAGGATGTTGCTGAGTATGGAGGGCATTGGCTGTGAGGAGAGGTTGGAGAAACTTGTGTTGTTCTCACCGGAACAATGGAGGTTGAGGGGTGACCTGATAGAGGTCTACAAGATTATGAAGGGCATGGACAGAGTGGACAGTCAGAAGCTTTTTCCCAGGATGGAAGAGTCAGTTACCAGGGGCCATGGGTTTAAGGTGTGAGGGGCCAGGCTTACAGGAGATGTACGAGGCCAGTTTTTTACACAGAGGGTGGTGGGTGCCCGGAACTTGCTGCTGGGGGAGGTAGTGGAAGTAGATACTATAGTGACTTTTAAAGGCTGTATTGACAAACATATGAATAGGATGGGAATAGAGGGATACGGTCCCTGGAAGGGTAGAGGTTTTAGTAGTGACAGACAGCATGCAGGCTTGGAGGGCCGAAGGGCCTGTTCCTGTATTGTGATTTTCTTCATTCTTTGTTCCAGTAAGCCAGGTGGGTGTTTTCTGACAATTGACATTGGTTTCATAGTCATCAGTAGATTCTTAATTCTAAACGATATTTTTCCCTATTGAATTCAGATTCCGCCGTGTGCCATGGCTGGATTTGAACATGCGCCCCAGAACATTAGCTGAATTTCTAGACAAATATTGCCTTCCCTTACCAATAGTTTAACATGGTTAACCAAGTAGGGTTGTATCAAATTGAAAGATGCAACATCCAATGCGATACAGATTAGTGGCAAACTGGTGATTGGGAAAGTTTTAAAAATGAACGAAAGATGACCAGAAATAGAGGGAGAAAATAAAGTTTGAGGGTAAACTAGCAACTGGAATCGAAATGGGCAGCAGGACACTTTTCTGCATATAAAAAGGAAGAGAAGAGCCAAAGTGAACATAGAGACCTGAGAGAGCAAGATGCAAATTAAAATGGGGAAACTTGAAATGGCAGAGGAGATGAATATATATTTTGCATCAGTCTTCATGGGAGAAGACACTAACAGCTTCCCAAAATTACTAAATCAGGGTCAAAATTTGGAGAGGTAATATTTAGAACAACTATCACTAGAGGAGACATACCAGGGAAACTATGGGGCTAAAGGTCGAAACGTTCCCTGGGTCTGATGGATTATGCTCTAGGATATTAAAGGAGGTATTAACATTGAAAGAGATAGTTAGGTAAAATTCTAAAATTTTGCAGAAGTCCCAGTGTACTATCCTTACTGGGGAAAAAAGGAGACGAGAAAACAAGTGACTATGAACCAGTTAGCTCAACATTTATCTTTGGAAAAATACTGAAGTCTGTTTTTAACGATGTAATAGCTTGCATTTATAAATATGTAATATAATCAAATGGAATCACCATGGGCTCATGATGAGGACACCACTCCGAACAAATTTATTCGATTTTCTTTTGAGGAGACAACAAGCAGGATAGATAAAGAGAACAGTAGATTCAATTTATTTGGATTTCCAAAAATAAGGAGAGTTGAATAAGGTACCACACATAAGTCTCCCTAATAAGATACAAGGTCATGATGTGGGAGGTTGTATACTAGTATAGATAGAGGAGTAGCTAACTAATACAAGATAGAGCATTGGGATAAAGGGGGCATTTTCAGGATGGAAACCCGTAACTAGCTGAGTGTCGTAGGGATCAGTGCTGGGATTACAATTAATTACTATATATATTAGTGATTTGGATGAAGCGAAGTAAACATACTATAGCCAAATTTGCAGGTGATACAAAAATCAGTGGAGAGATGAGGGGTAAGGATGACATAAAGAGCCTGCAAAGGGATATAGACAGATTAAGTGAGTAGACAAAAACTTGACAGATGGAATAAAATGGCTCTCTGATGAAGGGTCTAGGCCCGAAACGTTAGCTTTTGTGCTCCTGAGATGCTGCTTGGCCTGCTGTGTTCATCCAGCTCCACACTTTGTTAATTAGGAAGCAATGCACTTTGTCAGGAAAAGAAGTGCTAATTATTATTTAACTGAAAAAAGACTGCAGAAAGCCACTTAAATCTCAAAAAGCCAGCAAAATGTTTAGTGAGTAATAGGGAAGGCAGATGGAATGTTGGCCTTTATTACAAAGGGAATGTAGTGTAGAAACAGAGAAGCCTTATTTACATAATTAATAGAATCACCATAATCCTACTCACCCATTATAGAGAGATGGCTGATTTTGTTTTAACCTGAGGGTTAACCTCAGGCAAGGGAAGAGGTTGAGAAGGCAAGTCCTTCATGGTAACATCAGCCAGAACGGGAATTGAACCCGTACTGTTGGTATTACTCACAAACCAGCTGTCAGCCAAATGAGCTAACCAATATTACAAACAGCCTGCAAAAGGTTCACAATGTTGAACCTAGATACGGAAGGATTTTCATTCAATGAGAGGTTGGTAAGTCAGGTCTGTACTCATTGGAGTTTAAAAGAATGGAAGACAATCTCATTTAAACATTTGCAGTTCGGAGGGGACTGATGATGGGAGTTGCTTACCCTTCTGGGAGTGCCTAGAACATGAGGGCATAATCCTGGAGTAAGGAAACACTCAGTTCAAAAGGGATGTGCAGGAATTTCTTCTCAAATAAAGTAGTCAATCAATGGTATTCGTTACTGCAGAGGGTTGTGGAGTTTGGGAACATTAAGTATATTAAAGGCTGAGATGGCCATTTTTTTAAATCAGTAAGTGAATCAAAGGTTATTGGGAAAATGGAATTGCAGATTACCTATCAGTCAAGATCTCATTGAATTATGAAGCAGATTTGACAGGATGAATGGCCTAATTTCACATTCACATTGTATAAATTAGATTAGATTCCCTACAGTGTGGAAACAGGCCCTTCAGTGCAACAAGTCCACACTGCCCCTTGAAACATCCCACCCAGACCCATCCCCCTGTAACCCACACACCCCTGAAACACTACAGGCAATTTAGCACGGCCAATCCACCCAGCCTGCACATCTTTGGTCTGTGGGAGGAAACCCTCACAGACACGGGGAGAATGTGCAAACTCCACACAGACAGTTGCCCGAAGTTGGAATCGGACCCGGGTCCCTGGCACTGTGAGGCTGCAGTGCGAACCACTGAGCCACTGTGCCGCTGTATGGTTTTGTTTTCTTAACTTTGTCTCTTAATTCCTAAAAAACCTGATATATTATGAGGAAATGGTCACTTTTTTAAAATTAGTTATTCAGAAATGCATTATTCACAATGGTGGGTCGGCACCTTAATAGAAGAGATTTTTCTGGGAGCACTGTCAGCTGCAATCAAGTTGCATCATACTGCCACTGTTGTGTCCAGGAATAATTAAAAAGCAGTCTCTTTCCCTGAACAACAAAATGTGAGGCTGGACGAACACAGCAGGCCAAGCAGCATCCCAGGAGCACAAAAGCTGACGTTTCGGACCTAGACCTCTGATGAAGGGTCTAGGCCCGAAACGTCAGCTTTTGTGCTCCTGGGATGCTGCTTGGCCTGCTGTGTTCGTCCAGCCTCACATTTTGTTGTCTTGGAATTCTCCAGCATCTGCAGTTCCCATTATCTCTCTTTCCCTGAACAGTTAGCTTTTAAAATATTATGCAAATACAATGGTTCCCAGCAGAATTTGCATCCATGATAAACACTTGAACTTAAACCAAACACTTGAAAGAAAAGTACTTCTCAGAATCGGTGTAGTTATAGGTGTAATTTGATGGATGAAGTTACAGTGGTAGAGAAAGTGAAGGGATTTATAAACAAGGATGTGGATTTGTAATTTCCGTGTTTTCAGATCAAAAGCCAAAGCAGGTCAACAAATACAGGGCTAAGAGGTGAATAGAGCTTTGTGCAATTTTTAGGTTATTGGCAGCAGAATTTTAGATTAGTTCAATGTTAGCAAGTGAAAGCTGTCCAGAGGAGGTAACAAACACCAGTAAAAGGGTTTCAGTATCAAATAACCTGAGGTAGTGACCGAGATAGGAAATTTAAAATAAAGAGAGTCTTTCCAGAATTTTTGCTCTGTTTATCTGATTTAATTTTAACTAATATTATAGCTTTTGACTCAACAACCACTTGTGATGAGATATTTTCCAAGCTCAATTAAGGATAGAAAATAAATTCTAGCGTAGCAAGCAATGTACACAGACCATTAAAAAAAATGTCGAGAATTGATGAAAAATGTCTATATGGAGAAACATAATTGAGCCTTCCCCATTCTTCTCTTGTTTTCTAATGTATCAATCAATGATCCCTTGTTGATTAACTACTGCCACACATCCTGCATTTTATTGAGAATTACATTGTTGTAGTGTGTAATTAATAAGCTATCTAATCTGTATTACAATAGAACTCTTGAAAGATAATGACCTATTTACAAAAGTACCCTTGTATTTTCTGTAGAAATGAAAGCATTACTGTTTTCTTTGTCAATGTGCTTTTTGATCATTGATGCTAGCAGAAAGTAAAATTATGTTTGAGCAGGATTTAATGGAGATAGATGGTATGATAAAAATGACAGAAAGAATATCAGAACACAGCACTGGGACATTTAAACTAGAAAAAAATGAACTGTGTCAAAAATTGTTAGGGCGTCGGTGAGTTTGTCTGCTATGATGTGAAACTCTAGGTAGTCCAACAGGTTCATTCAAAATCACAAGCTTTTTGCACGCTGCCCATTCGTCCATTCAAATAAACCTGTTGGACTGTAACCTGATGTCGTGTGACTCCTGACCTTATCCACCCCAATCGAACACCGGCACCTCCACATCATATATGTCTCATCACCTACCCTCTTCATAGCTAATTACAATAATAAGGTTTACAAGATTGTTGTCTTATACGATGGATGTTTTAAATTTAGAAAAAATGAAAGGAGTTGTGTGACTTATGTGTGGTCTGCCTGACATTAAGCCTGGGTGGTTTGATTGTTAGGGATCAAAGGAGGGCTTATGTTTTTACTGAGAAGAAGGTGCATGCTGTCTATACTTAGACAGTGGCAGCAGTGTACCATGAATAGACCATGAGCCTCCCAAAGTCCCAGATAGGTATTAGATGATAAATAATAGTGCTAAAAAAAATTCCATTTACTTCAAATATAAAAGTAAATTTGGATTGCGATAACTAATTTAAACAATTCTACTTAAATGCAAGCCTGCTGTGTTTCATGTTACCATGGTAAAGACAGTGGAGGGAATCATTTTTATTATCAGGTTATAGGCTTCCTTACTAATTCATGAGTATGACATATAGATGGAAGTATACTCGGAGGTGATCTGTGCTTATCTGAGACCCAGACAGCAGGAGATAGAGGCAGCCAATTCTTCACCTGAAACAGAAAATGATGACTCTATTTTTTATCACTCAGCTCGCAAATGGGAGCTTAGGGTCACTTTGATCTGACTGAGTTCATGATGAGGTTTAAAAGAGGCTACAAGATTCATTCCATTTGTCTAAGGGGAACTTAAAACAATCCAAAGAAGCTATATCACTCCCTGTCGTGCTTGGAATGTGGGTATAATCCCTTCTCTAACTCAGGAAGTGCAACTGTGTCATTGTCTTGACTTATTAAGATGTGCTCCTGAAATTCTTAATGAACATATTAAAAAATTACAAGCATTTGACTGTGGGATTTCATCCAGTTCCTCTGCACTATTTCCACAGTTCCTGAGGAGCTCCTACAACTTGCTGTCCACTTGGACTATCAACACCCTGACCATCAACTAATGACTTCATATTGAGGAGTGTAGACAGGTTGTTGTGGGAAGATACTACCAGTGGGATTAAGAGGGTTAGAAGATGTTACTGGAAATTAACAAGCGAGATGTTTCACTCTAACAAGCTGGTAATAGACCACGTTAATGATTGAGCAGCCCCTGAGCCAGTGGAAACTGAGATTTAGCATCACTAACAAGTGATTGTTACAACTTTAAGCCCTGGATCACCAAAATCCTTTCTGCTAGAGGAAGGTCTGTAGAAGGCAATAATGTAAAGATTATACTGCCACTCCGGGTTGGATATGTTGAGAGTCATAGGCAGTGCTACTGATTGTATCCGTTTATGTTGTATCCTACAGCATCAATAACTGAGGAATGCCTCTCCTCCCCTCATTCCCCAACCATCCCCCTTCACATGAGTCATCAGCACCTCTTTGATTCAGTTATGATGCTCACTGTTGGCTTGACACTGTCCTGTAGCAGTACGGTGATTAATAAGCAGCATAAACTGGCAATAAAAGAATCCATTGCGCTGCACATTCTGATTCAGAATTATTCCCTAAGGATCAGTAGCGGAGCAGGCATTCAAGTCCATCTGCCTTGTCTCACGCAGACTCTGGCAGGGATTCTGTGGTTCAGCAAATGATAGTAACTTTGGAGGGCACTTGGTGGCATCTTCAGTTTGATGAGGTGACCTGCCTTAAGTAAATTTGGAGAGAACGTTTCAAACGGGGCAACCAATTGCACAGAAATCAACTCTGTACATGAGAATTGTAATCCATACATTATCTTATAAACTACCCCATCCCACTCCTACCAACCAGGGCAATTAGGAATGGGCATTTAATGCTGAACTAGCCAGTGATGTCCCCGTTTCAGCCCTTCAGCAAGTGACATCCCTGTTCCCATGCAGACGGAGGTATGTCAAGGGCCTTTGATGTGAATCTGATAGAGTCTTCATCTCTTCACTTCATCCCAGCGGATCCACCTCTCCCTGTGTGATCAGTGCAGGCAGAATTGAACAAATGAAGTGCTAACTAAAACCCATCTCCTTCTGTTCAGACTGAGCATTTTTCATGGCTTCCAAAAGGACATTGACCAGAATTGGTTAAGTTAGATCCCTTCATTCAAAAGATTAGTGGATTAACCAAAATTGGATATGGTTGGTGGTGGAGGGTAGTGGGGTGGGGTGGGGTGGTGGAGAGAGATGCAGGGTGAGCATACACCTTTGAGTCAAAGCCCACAAATCTAGACTGATATTTCAGGGTACCTAATTCCCAAAACGCCATCTTTCTAATAAGTTGTTAAACTGAGGCCCTTAACTCACTTGTGAGATTATAAAGGGGTCCCACTTGCTACATAGACTTAGGCAGGACTCACTAAAATCTACCAACTGTGGCCAGAGATTTCTTCATAATTATGTGGATCAGAATTGGCTTCCAAATACAAATTGATAAATAGTAGGACAATCCTATGCATACTTTGCAACGTCTCCCCTGAAATGAACTTTCAGGCCTAAATTAAATTGTCTACATCAGCCCTGCTTGAAATACTTGTGATGGGCTATAACTATTTTAATCTGAAACCATTTTAAGCTTCACTTACTATCTCCCCTCTGTTCCATATGAGCTTTCAGTTGAACTGGTCCTTTATAGTGAGTGCTGGCATGATACCAGCACCAACACCCATGTCCAGTGTACTGCAGGACTGCCACTCCCAACAATTGTGCATAGGGGCCTTCCCCTTTGTTTCATTAATTGGCTGGTTGACAAGCGAGTGGATACAGCCAAACATAGGAGACCTGCATCAGATTTTAACTGCCTCCAGACACAACACCAGGGACCACTATAAAATTCTACCCATTGTTACACAAGGTTATGATGTTGAGCTTGCCTCCAACAGGATGTATTACTGAAATGGCAATGTGTATGTTATCTCCTGTGACATAAGAAACTGCGTGTGGATATCATGATACTGAAGAATCAAACAGACATTTATTATATCTAGCTGTTTTGGGCAAACACTGCATCATCAGGCACATACAGTACAACAGACAAGTACGCTTCCAGTAGGGTGTCATGCTTCAAGTGATGTGGAGTAAGATGGAGACTCAGATCTTTCTAACCCTCAGGTCACATGCAATGATGTAGTGACTATATCATGAGTATGTCTCCTACAGGCAGATTGAAAAGCCTACTGAATGGTTATCCATCAGACAAGAATTGAATATATTCTAAATATACAACATAAACAGTTGATTTATTTGACAAGCAAAAGATAGCTCACTTTACTCTAAGCCTTTGCAAAAGAAAAATTTTGCAACACTTCTGGTTAATGTTCATTGCATTTTAAAAATTCAGAGTCACAAGAGGCAGGAATGTTGCACTCTTCTTTTCTGCAGTGTCAACTCCACGTGACTTAATTCTGAATTGAAAATCATTCAATTGCATTTTCTTTAGATTTAAAGCAAATTAGTCTTTTAGAAATTTTGAGATAACCTGTAATGATAAATGGATAAATGCATAAATGTGACAGTTCACAATTGAAATGAAAGCAAGTTTCTATATACTGGAATATGAAGAGACTATTTGTATCATCAGCAGAAAGAGTGTGGCATAGATAGAAAAAGTATTTAATATAACAATAATGCACATGAGAAATTGTAAAGAACCAAGAATGGAATGCTGTGTTACTCTTCTTTTAATATTCAATATATCAGAACAAGTTGAATCAAAATATGTAAATGGCTTAATTCTGTGTGCATTATAACCATGGAACCATGAAAGAGCAATTCCTCTAGCCCTGTGTTACTGAAAATTAGAAAATTGAATGGAAAGACCCACCATAGCAAAAGCTTTACTGAGATTCATTAAAACTCAAACTCCATGGTAACCCTGTGCGAAGGAATGTAATATTCTATCAAAAATGTCAGCCTGCATTAAATCAGTAGTATGATGCTGCCTGAAACTGATAAGTATTCAACCGGTTTTGGAATGACAAAACTAAATACAGGCCTGTTTCTTACTTTTCGGACTAAGCGTGAATGGTGTTGAGTTTTTTGGAAGGTTTTTCAACATGAGCCCAAGGGAAATTGCTTGTTGCGTCTTACCAAACGCACCTCATTAGCTACTTGTCCTGCCCTAATCGCGTCTCACACATCAAATTCTGATGCCATCTTACCACGCTCCAGAGCGAATTACCACTGCCAGCATATCCCAGTCATGACCCTGGTGCCAGCATCATCTATAAAAGGCCTTTGCATAACCAGACCGGTGCTGTCAATCCAGAGCTGACCTGTACTGTTCCTGATATTTTGCCCAGACATTGTAGGCAGGGATAATTAGTGGGCAGGGCTTTGAAGGTCCTGTTGATTCACAGGCAGGGTTTCCTGCTCGCCCATGACTAGCAGAGGAGACTATAGCACCAGACCATGGCCAAAGGTTGTCCCCAAGCCCCAACACCACTAGTCCTGCATGCCTTCTGCGCTGCCTGCTCACTCGCCCCAGGACAATTCCCCACCTGCACCAGAAGTAATAACTGTTCCGCCAGCTTTCATCTTCCTTTCTCACTCCAGCAAGGAAACAACCCGCAATAGAGCAGAAACAGCCAAAACAGACGATGTGTCACTAACATTTGGCTCCTCCCCCCTTATATCGACAGTGTCCTGACTCTGACCAACTCAGATAGCAGAACCGCTGGTATCACAGGCTGCCATTGACTTACTGCGCCAGGACTCCTGTCCAAAGGATGCCTCCCTTGACTTGACTGAGGTCCGTTTTGGACATTTAATAATAAGTGTCCTGCCTTTCACTTTGCACTAATTGGAAAGGCAATACAACAGTATGGTGAGTTTGGTGTCACTTGTTGAAGGTGAAAGCACAGAAAGGCATGATGAAAGCAAAGGTAGTGCAAGGCAGGGATGCTATGAGAATCCAGATAGGCTCAGAGTGAGAGAACACTATGATGGTGAGTGAACAGGCTAGAATTACAGTCTAGGCCAGCCCATGAGCTGGATGCATGAACCTGAGCACAGTGTCCTTGCTACTGCATTACAGTGATAGTTACCAGTGTAGCCCAAGCTGCAACATTAAACTGCAGAAGCATTCTGTAAATGGATTGGAGAGGCGTCCCGTGGACCTTTGGAGGCTGGCACATGTCAGACACCAATGCCTGTGGATGTGGTGTGTGTGTGGCCTGTTCCGAAGGAGCATGTCATGAGATGTTAGGGCCAGGTTTCCAACATGGAGGTCCTTCATAGCAAACAGGGAGCTGCAGTCACCCATTTTGACTTCCACATTGAGAATTTTCACTCTCCAGGCTGTTCAGCATGTTTAGTAAGATAGATAGCTGAATATTAACAAGGCAGGTTGCAATATTAATGAAGTGTTTAACACGCTATAATCTCCTTAATTGGTAACTCGTCACTGCCTAGTGGGAATCTCACCCTGCTGCTTAGCAAATGTATCAGAGATAGGCTGAGTTGCTCTGGATGTCAAGATAGGATTTGAAGGACTTGAGCAATTCTGCCATAAATCTCAGCATAGCCCAGTTCCCTCATAGCCTTATAAGATTTTGCCTGTAGTCTATCGTAATTAATTTATTCTAACATGTTTTGAAAACATTACCAGTGTGGAAATTGGGTGCTTGTTACAAGTTAAGGTCGCATAGAACATAGAACATAGAACATAGAACAGTACAGCACAGAACAGGCCCTTCAGCCCACAATGTTGTGCCGACCATTGATCCTCATGGATGCACCCTCAAATTTCTGTGACCATATGCATGTCCAGCAGTCTCTTAAATGACCCCAATGACCTTGCTTCCACAACTGCTGCTGGCAACGCATTCCATGCTCTCACAACTCTCTGCGTAAAGAACCTGCCTCTGACATCCCCTCTATACTTTCCACCAACCAGCTTAAAACTATGACCCCTCGTGCTAGCCATTTCTGCCCTGGGAAATAGTCTCTGGCTATCGACTCTATCTATGCCTCTCATTATCTTGTATACCTCAATTAGGTCCCCTCTCCTCCTCCTTTTCTCCAATGAAAAGAGACCGAGCTCAGTCAACCTCTCTTCATAAGATAAGCCCTCCAGTCCAGGCAGCATCCTGGTAAACCTCCTCTGAACCCTCTCCAAAGCATCCACATCTTTCCTATAATAGGGCGCCCAGAACTGGACGCAGTATTCCAAGTGCGGTCTAACCAAAGTTTTATAGAGCTGCAACAAGATCTCACGACTCTTAAACTCAATCCCCCTGTTAATGAAAGCCAAAACACCATATGCTTTCTTAACAACCCTGTCCACTTGGGTGGCCATTTTAAGGGATCTATGTATCTGCACACCAAGATCCCTCTGTTCCTCCACGCTGCCAAGAATCCTATCCTTAATCCTGTACTCAGCTTTCAAATTCGACCTTCCAAAATGCATCACCTCGCATTTATCCAGGTTGAACTCCATCTGCCACCTCTCAGCCCATCTCTGCATCCTGTCAATGTCCCGCTGCAGCCTACAACAGCCCTCTACACTGTCAACGACACCTCCGACCTTTGTGTCGTCTGCAAACTTGCTGACCCATCCTTCAATTCCCTCGTCCAAGTCATTAATAAAAATTACAAACAGTAGAGGCCCAAGGACAGAGCCCTGTGGAACCCCACTCACCACTGACTTCCAGGCAGAATATTTTCCTTCTACTACCACTCGCTGTCTTCTGTTGGCCAGCCAATTCTGTATCCAAGCAGCTAAGTTCCCCTGTATCCCATTCCTCCTGACCTTCTGAATGAGCCTTCCATGGGGAACCTTATCAAATGCCTTACTGAAGTCCATATACACCACATCCACAGCTTGACCCTCATCAACCTTACTAGTCACATCCTCAAAAAACTCGATAAGGTTTGCATCTTTTTTATGAACTGGTAAAGTTTGCACCAAAATTGACAAATTTACTCATGACAATGAGAAATTACACACATCAGTAAGAGGATTAATAATATTTAAGATATTCTTTTGAAGTGATTATTGTTTATAAAAATCTTCATTTGGTAGCACACAACTTGAATATTGCTGAAAAACAAATTATATTTGTCAAAGTTTTTTGTCTTGCACAAACCAAAACAATTCACAAGGGTGCCAAATCAGAGGGAGAAAGCAGAGTGCCAATTGGTTGCCAAGTGAATTCTGTCTAGCAGAAGCATTGTCATGGAGAATTCATCAACCTTATTGTTTGCTTTCTCATGACCAGCAGAATTACTTCTCTCAAATGAAGTTACAGCTTTAAATTTTTCACCTCATCAGTGGGAGTTATGAATTAGTACAAAAATCAGTGTGGAAATTAGTTAAAATCTTTCAAACTCAGTGATATTTTGGAGGCACTTTTACATTCATTGTATGTGATATAACTGTTTTAATCTTTAGCAATATACTTAGTAATGTCAAAAACTGCACCTTGACATATAGATTCTTGTTGAGACTTGCCCAGTACAACATTTAGTTTTCCATCTTACAGACATAGTTCATTTACCACTTTCTAATTTGTTTGAAAAGTACAGTTTACTTGAAGCTCTAATACTATTTGTGAGCTTGTTTTTACAGTGTTTATTATTAGACAGCATGGTAGCTCAGTGGTAAGCACTGCTGCCTCACAGCACCAGGGAGCTGGGCTCAATCCCACCCTTGGGTGATTGTCTGCATGAAGTTTGAACTTTCTCCCTGTGTCTTCTTGGTCTTCCTCTGGATACTCCAGTATCCTCCCACAGTCCACAATGTGTAGGTTTGGTCACACCAAATTGCCTGTGGGGTCCAGAGATGCACAGGCTAGGTGAATTAGCCATGGGAAATGCAGGTATAGAGTAAGGAGGTGGGTCTGGGTGGGATGTACTTCAGAGGATTGGTGTGGACTTAATGGGCCAAATGGTCTGCTTTCACACTGTAGAGATTCTATGATATCTTTGAATCATGTAATCTTAATTATTGAGTTTATCACTTGTCTGAATTGATCTTAATATCTCTGTAGTAGTCTATGGTTAATTAATTCTGTTAGCAGAAGCATTCTGTCTTACTTTACAATATTATGGTCAAGATAATGACACTTTCCAAATAAAAAGATTGTAAGCATCTTTCACTTCATCATTTTGCAATACAACATCTAGATAATTCTGTATTCTGATGACATATTTGTTCATTTGTTTTCATATGTATTCTCTCTTTAAGTATTAATCTTGTTCACTTTGCGTAATATATTGAAAATATCATAAGGTGTTTGGAAAAACCCAAGTATAATATTCAGAAGCAATATGTTCTACTTTAGCATGAGCAAAATTATTGTTTATCAAGGTTGGTGTCTCAGACTTTATTTATATAGATTTATTGATGCATACAAGGAGAAAATTGAATACAATGAACTCGAGAACTTATGACTAGTGTAATTTTCAGACAAAATATTAAACTCTCCCATTCAATAGACTTGTTAATTTTGAGTTGACAACTTGTCCTATAGACATTCAAAGTCATTGAGGAATATGCTCAAAACATACTGGGACAGTAGGCAAAAAGCCCTCTTGAAAGTGAACAAATTGGCCAACAAATACGTGACTCAGGGCTAAGCAGTCAGAAGCCAGCTGCTTCCTTTTGGGGAATGAGAAATTTTGGAAGGAGTTACTCTTCAACCATAGGCTGTTTCTCACTGGTGGTTACTGCAAGGACCAGCCTGTAATTGGAGGATAAGGGAGAAGGTGAGTAGCAGCTGTGTCTGCTGGGTGAAATTAGAGGATCATGGCTAGAAAGAGGAGTGGGAAGAAGCTGATGGCTGCCAATACTGGAGAGAAGTGAAAGGTTCCCAGGGTGAGACAGGGAGAGAAAATGAGCAGTCACAAAGGGGAGCAAGAGAAAGGCCAATAAGCAATGCGGGGAGGCAACGGCTTAGTGGCATCATCGCTGAACTGTTAATCCAGAGACCCAGGTAATGTTCCAGGGACCTGGGTTCAAGTCTCACCACGATGACCATGAAATGATTGTTGGGGAAAAACCCATCTGGCTCAATAATGCCCTTTTGGGAAGAAAACTGCCATCCTTACCTGGTCTGGCCAACATGTGAGTCCAGAAATGGAGTAATGTGGTTGAGTCTTAACTGCCCTCTGGACAATTAGGGATGGGCAATAAATGCTGCCTGGCCAATGATGCTGTCATCCCATGAATGAATGAACAAAAAACAGGACAGTCCAACAAAGGAGAGAACCCAGTAGCTGCAAAGGACAAACATTACTTAAAAAGTTTATAATAAGTCCACCACATCCTCCTACCCTGCTTAAAAAGTGACACACACATCTGAACAGACAGATGTAATCCTGTCTGAGATAAGGAAAATGTAAAAAATGGACATGAGATGCGTCGCCTAAAGCAAGAGCTGGGTTTGAGTTGGAGCAGAGTATCCACTCTAACTTTCATATCAGGCATCTAGTTTCTATTCAGTAAAAGGTAGAAAGGGGACCTGCATATTAATGTGATAATATTAGTTTGTAAAAAGGATGATTTATGTGCCATAATCCTTGTTCGTCAGCCTTTTGCTGTTCACTAACAAGAAGCTCACTTCAACATCCAGAACCAATTTGTAAAATGTGTGGCTACCAACAGCATTTCTAGCTTTAGATAGACACGCTTTTCCTTAAACCCCTGCATTTTCTCAATTTGCATGTATCAAGGTAAAATTTTGCTCTTTAAACGAAGGAAGAGAATTATTATTCAGTCAGGTTCTTGTCAAGGTACTTTTCTCAGTGCAACTGTCTCGTGTTGTTTCAATAACTTTCCCAACGTCGTAAGATCAGATATCTGAATGTTTGAATTGTTCAACATCCAGCATCATTCACAACCTGCCTGATACTGAAGCGGTTTGTGTTCAAATGTAGCATGACCAGGACAGCATTCAAACTTGGCCTAATTAGTGGCAAGCAGTATTCACACAACACAAGTGTTAGGCAGTGATCATCATAGAATCCCCACAGCGTGGGAGCTGGCCATTCAGCCCAACTAGTCCACACCACCCCTCTGAAGAGCATCCCACCCAGAACCACACCCTACCTCATCCCTGTAACCCTGCATTTTGCCATTGGCTTATCCATATAGCCTGCGCGTCCCAGGCAATTTAGCATGGCCAATTGACCTAACCTGCACAGCTTTGGACTGGGCAGGAGGGAGTGTGGAGCACCTGGAGGAAACCCAAGTCGACACTGGGAGAATGCGCAAACTCCGCACACACGGTCACCCAAGTCTGGAATCAAACCCGGGTCCCTGGTGCTGTGAGGCAGCCGTGCTGACCGCTGAGCCGCAGTGCCACCCTAAAGAGAATGTAACCATCTCCCTGGACATTCGATGGTAGTGCCATCACCGAACATCTCAGTGTCAACAACCTAGAGTTTTCCATTAAGCAGAAATTCAATGGGACCAGATGCATAAATACTCCTTCCAGCAATTTCTGTTTTGCTTCTGATTTCCAGCATCGACAGGCTTTTTTTGTTTAGTATTTAACAAAAATACTGTTCCTGCAAGATTAGGCTAGAAGCTGAGCATTCTGAGGAGAGTAACTCATTTCCTGACTCCTCGAAGCTTATCCACCATCTACAGAGCACAAGTCAGGAGTGTGAAGTGATGGAAATTAAAATTATAGGAGCAGACGAAGGGTTAAATCTCACAATGATCAGCAGGATGATGTACTGATTTATGGAATGTTACAATAATCAATAGAACGCTGTACCTTAATAGAATGAAGTGCTTGAGCATAGGTCAAGGGAGTGTAAAACAATGGTAGGACACCTAGGTTAGCTATTAACGGCAGCTTAATTAGGTTAATTAAAGCATCTAACATAGAAGTAAGGACTAGCATGATGTGCTGGGATCAACCCGAGGTGAAGGATCGTTGTGGCAGATGTAGTAATAAATAAGAAACTTGGGTACAGGCACAAGATGGCTTCTCAGTGCAAATTAGCAACAAAATGGCTTCTCGGCTGTGAGCTTTATTAATTCCGCTAGAGCTACATAAATCACTAACCCTCAGACCACTGCAAAGGAAGACAGTAGACAATGCGCCTTTCAGAATATAGCAGTAACCTGATAAGATAGAGGAGTACTAACCGCTCTAACTGACCTTCAAGTGCAGGTGCAGTGGCTCTCTGTCGTAAGATAAAAAAGTGATCAAAGTGTAGTGACATAAGTTGTTTACCAGTTAATATCATTGGACTTAGTGACTGTCTTATAGATAAGGTACGAAGTAGAAGACCATTGTGGCAGAAAAAAATCATAATGTAATATGTTAAGTTTAAAATAAAAGACCATTATGGCAGGAGATAATCAGGATGGAATAGGTTAAGTCTAAAAAGCAGAAAACCACTGTGGCAGAAAGTAGAGAACTGTTGTAGCAGAAAGTGATTCAGAAGACGAATAGCTTTAGAGAGATAACACAAGCGAACATAATTGGTGTGCTGCATAGCTTTGGAGAGATAACATGAGCTAACACAACTGGTTATGCTGATAATCTTTGAAGAAAGTCAGATAACTAAAAAGTATAAAGAATAACGGACCCCGGGACTCGGGGGCGATCGGAAAAACCACTTTCTGATTGTCACAGCCTTTGTTTGCAAATAAAGGCTTACTTTCTTGGGGAACTTTCTACATCTCCTGGTCATTCTCCACAACAAATTGAACAGAGAATAGTAGTACCACAGAAGTGTTACAGTGCAGAAGGAGGCCATCTGGCCCATCATACCTGTACAAGTTCATTAAATGAGCATCATCAATTAGAGCCACATCCTGCTTTTTCCCATTCACTTGTGCATTATTCCTAATCAAATAATTATCCAATGCACTCTTGAGTTCCTTAATTAAACACCCCTCCACCACACATTCAAACAGTGCATTCTGTAGCCTAACCACTCACTGCGTGAATAAGTTTTTCCACACTTCACTCTTGCTTCTTTTGCAGATCACTTTAAATCTATGTCCCCTTTTCCATGTCCCTTTTATGAGCAGAATGTTTCTCCTTATCCCCTCTATCCAGCCAGCTTCTGATTTTGAAAACATTTATCAAATCTCCTGTCAGCCTCTTGCTTTCCAATGACAATGCACTTCTTCAATCGATCCTTATATCTGAGGTTCCCCATCCCTGGAACACTCCCACTTGCTTGAATGAGTGCAGCTCGAACAACACTCTCAAGCTTGATGCCACCCAGAACAAAGTAGCCCACTTTCTTGGCACTCCATCACTTCCTTCACCATTGAAAACCAGTGGCAGTGGTCTGTACCATTTACAAGATGCATTGCAACAACTCAGAAAGCCATCTTCCAAATCCATGACCAATGTTTCCTAGGACAGCATGTTCTCCTGAGGATAAAAGTTAAGGATGGCAAGATTTGGGAATCCTGGATGACAAGAGATGGTGAAAGTTTAGTCAGAAGGAAAAAGAAATATAAGATTTATAAACCTGAAATCAGACAAGGCCCTTGAGAAATATCTTAAAAAAGCAGGAAAGAGCTTAAGCAAGGAATTAAGAGGGCTAAAATGTGATATGAAATGTCCTCAGAGACTAGGGTTAAGGAGAATCCCAAAGCATTTTATACATATATTAGGAGCAAGATGTCAGTATTAAGAAGGAGGAGGTGATGCGTGTCTTGAGAAACATTAATGTACATAAGTCCCAGTTCCTGATGGGATCAACCGCTGGATACCGAGGGAGGCAAAGGAGGAGATTGCTGGGGCCTTGCAAGAGATCGTCATATCCTCTTTAGCCACAGATGAGGCCCCAGAGACTGGAGAATAGGCAATATTGTTCTTCTGTTGAAGAATGGCAACACTGACTAATCCAGAAAATCACAGGCCAGTGAGCCTTACATCAGTGGTCAGGAAATTATTGAAGAAGGTTCTTAGATACAGGATTTAATTACATTTAGAAAACGAAGGGTTTATTAGAGGATAACCAACACGGCTTTGCGTGGGGGTTGTCTTGTCTCACAAATTTGATTGAGTTTTGTTTTTAAGGAAGTGACGGAGATGATTGATGAGGGTAGGGCAGTGGTTGTTCTCTTTGTGGACTTTACTAAAGCATTTGACAAGACCCCTCATGTGAACTGGTTGAAAAGATTAAGTCACATGGGATCCATGGTGTGTTGGTAAATTAGCTACAAAATTGGCCTGGTCACAGAAGGCAGAGAGTAATCGTGGACGAGTGTTTTTCTAACTGAAGGTCTGTGACCAGTAATGTTCTGCAGTGATCTGTACTGGGACCTCTGTTGTGTGTAATATATGGAAATGATTTGGATGAAACTGTAGGTGGTTTGATTGGTAAACTTGCAGATGGCATGAAAATTGGTGGAGCTGTGGATGGTAAGGAAGATTGTCAAAGCATGCAATAGGATTCAAAACACAGGGAAGTTGGGTAGAGAAATGGCAGATGTAGTTTAAACTGGAAAAGTGTGAAGTGATACATTTTGGGAAGTCAAATGCAAGAGGAATGTATGCAGTAACTGGGGAGGCGATGTGGCAGCTCGTGGTATTATCACTGGACTTTTAATCTAGAAATGCAGATAATATTCTGGGCACCCGGGTTCAAATCCTGCCACAGCAGATGGTGGAATTTGAATTTAATAAATATCTGGAATTAAGAGTCTAATGATGATCATAAACCCATTGCCAATTTTAAGGAAAAGCCCATCTGGTTCACTATTGTTCTTTAGGAAAGGAAACTGCCATCCTTACCTGGTCTGGTTATATGTGACTCCAGACCCACAGCAATGTGGTTGACTCTTAACTGCTCTCTGGGCAATTAGGGATGGGAAAGAAAATGTGATGCACTCATCCCGTGAATGAATAAGGAAAAAAAATGGCAGGACCCTTAAGAACATTGATATATAGAGGGATCTTGGGGTACAAGTCCATCACTCCCTTACGAAAGTGACAATTAATGGATCAAGTGACAAGGAAGGCATATGTCATGTTTGCCTTCATTAGTCGGGACATTCAGTACAGAAGTTGACAAGTCACATTGCAGCTGCATAAAGCTTTAGTTGGAAATGGCAAGCCTATTTCTGAAGAAGGGTCTGCTTTCCTGCTCCTCCGATGCTGCCTGGCCTGCTGTGTTCCTCCAGCCCCTCAATATGTTATCTGAAACTTTAGTTCGGCCACATTCTTGACACCACACTATAGAAAAAGTGTCAAGGCTTTTGAGAGGGTGCAGGAAGGGTTTACTGTGATGTTGTCTGGATTGCAGTGTGTTAGCTATAAGGACAGGGAGGACAAATGCCAGACCCTGAGGGGCAACTTAATAGAAGTTTATAAAATTATGAAGGGCTTAAATAGGATTGACAGATGGAGTTTTTATTTCCAAGGGTGGAAATGTCAAATACTAGACAGCATAGGTTTAAGGTGAGTGGGGGAAAGCATAAAGGAGATTTGTGAGGCAAGTTTAATTTTACACAGAGGGTGGTAGGTGCCTGGAATGTGCTGCCGGGGAGATGGTAGAAACAGATACAATAGGAAAGTTTAAGAGGCAGTTAAACAGACTCATGAGCAGGCAGGAGTAGAGGAATATGGACCATGTGAGGACAAAGGGGATTTCTTTAGAATAGCATCATGGTCAGCACAGGCATGGTGGGCTGAAGTGCCTGTTCCTGTGTACTGTTCTATGTCTATTTTCTAGAAGGACAAGGCCAGCAGATGCAAGGAAACACCATCACCCCTGGCTTCTCTCCCCACACACTGCCCTGACTTGAAACTGTAATGCCAAATTCCTAAATCTCCCTTCCTAACAGCACTGCCCGTGTCCCTACACCCCTTACACTGTGGTCGTTCAAAAAAGCAGCTCTACCACTGCCTTCTGCAGGGCAAATAAGGATGGGCAATAGATACTAGCCCAGGCAGTGACACTCATCCCCTGTGAAAGAACACACGCTTTTGAAGAAAAACAGTGAATGGATGTTCAAGGATAGACATCAATTTGACTTGTGAAGCAAAATCTTGGGTTGTAAGTACCCAACATAACAACAAAGCAAAAATTGACTTGATATGCAGACAACTATTTCCCAGGGCAGAAATGGCTAGCACGAGGGGTCATAGTTTTAAGCTGGTTGGTGGAAAGTATAGAGGGGATGTCAGAGGCAGGTTCTTTACGCAGAGAGTTGTGAGAGCATGGAATGCGTTGCCAGCAGCAGTTGTGGAAGCAAGGTCATTGGGGTCATTTAAGAGACTGCTGGACATGTATATGGTCACAGAAATTTGAGGGTGCATACATGAGGATCAATGGTCGGCACAACATTGTGGGCTGAAGGGCCTGTTCTGTGCTGTACTGTTCTATGTTCTATGATGCATTGATGAGCTGTGACTTTCTGATCACATTTTTAACGTAAAATTGCAACTCTGCGTGAAGCAAAGATTTCAAAGTAGGGTATACATGGAACTAAAGAGCTTCATGCTGAGTTCTGTAACAGAAAGTAAAAGGGTGTCTTTCGTGCTGATGAAGTGATATATTTTGACACAAATACAGAAGGCAACAAAAGCACACATGATTACCTTGATTGAATGAGAATTATCTGAGGAGTATATCCTCCATGAATCTTTTTGGTTCCTCTCCATTTTCCCACCGATTCCTGCATCAAAGCAATGCCACTGACAAAGTTCCTCAACTAGTTTTTCATCAAGTTCTGTTTTCCTCAACTAAAATTTTGTTCTGTTTCAGTTAATTCAAGTGGTATTTATCTCTTCACCCTTACAGTAATGAGAGAGTTTTGACCGGGATGTGTAATTGTAGTGCAGTTAATGTGTTTGAACCTGCCCCCGTGAGCCCTTTTTCCTTTTATCTACATATTATATGCCTGCTGGAACATAGCTTCTACAATTGCTATGCAGTCCTCTCTGGCTGGAGATTTATGACTCAACTATTATTAAAAACAAAATTTTGGGGTTGACTTGCTCACTAAGCTGGTAAGTTCATTCGCAAATGTTTTATCAACTTGTTACGCAACGTCATCAGTGTGCCTCCGGTGAAGCATCTGCGCTGTGTCCTACATGCTATTTATGTGTCTCGGCTTGCTGGGGTGGGTGGGTGTCATGTCCGGGTTCGTTTCTTAGTGATTGGTATAGGGTGTCCAGCTCTACATGTTTGTCAATGGAGTTCCAGTCTGAGAGCCAGGCCTCCAGGAATTCTCATGCACTTCTTTGCTTGGCTTGTCCTATAATGGCTACATTGTCCCAGTTGAATTGGTGTCCCTCTCTGTCCCTGTGTATTGAACTGAAGTGATCGTTGATCATGTCTCTTGGTAGCCAGTAGGTGTTCATGAATCCTGATGGCTTGTTTCCTTCTGGTTTGCCCAATGTTTTTGGCAGTCTTTGCACGGTATCTTATAAGTAATGTTGGCTCTGTTAACTCTAAACTGGAAGAGCCCATCTACTCATAAACAACATGCTCACTGGCAAAAAGTTCACCAGGGAGGAGGCGAACACCAACAAACCAATCTTCCTGGACGTGATGGTCAAACGTATGGCCAATGGTGAGCTCTAGACCAGCATACACGGGAAGACCACCCATATGGATCAGGTACTCAACTGCAATAGCAAACATCCCAATACCCACAAACAGAGCTGTGTCAAAACACTGTTCAATGAACTGCAACACATTGCAGCACCCAGGAGCTACGCAAAGTCGAGGAAGAAAGCCTACATAGCATCTTTAGAAACAACAGTTACCCAAAAAAGCATAACCCATCAATACCAACACAACAGACCACAACAGGAAGGCAGAACACATCCAGAGACACTAGTCACCCTTCCATACATTGAGGATATATCAGAAATGACCAACAGATTACTCCACCCATTAGGAGCCATGGTTAATCCACAAACCGACAGCTACTTTACAACAGAGATAATGGGAACTGCAGATGCTGGAGATTCCAAGATAATAAAATGTGAGGCTGGACGAACACAGCAGGCCCAGCAGCATCTCAGGAGCACAAAAGCTGACGTTTCGGGCCTAGACCCTTCATCAGAGAGGGGGATGGGGGGAGGGAACTGGAATAAATAGGGAGAGAGGGGGAGGCGGACCGAAGATGGAGAGTAAAGAAGATAGGTGGAGAGAGTGTAGGTGGGGAGGTAGGGAGGGGATAGGTCAGTCCAGGGAAGACGGACAGGTCAAGGAGGTGGGATGAGGTTAGTAGGTAGCAGGGGGTGCGGCTTGGGGTGGGAGGAAGGGATGGGTGAGAGGAAGAACCGGTTAGGGAGGCAGAGACAGGTTGGACTGGTTTTGGGATGCAGTGGGTGGGGGGGAAGAGCTGGGCTGGTTGTGTGGTGCAGTGGGGGGAGGGGACGAACTGGGCTGGTTGAGGGATGCAGTAGGGGAAGGGGAGATTTTGAAACTGGTGAAGTCCACATTGATACCATATGGCTGCAGGGTTCCCAGGCGGAATATGAGTTGCTGTTCCTGCAACCTTCGGGTGGCATCATTGTGGCAGTGCAGGAGGCCCATGATGGACATGTCATCAAGAGAATGGGAGGGGGAGTGGAAATGGTTTGCGACTGGGAGGTGCAGTTGTTTTTTGCGAACTGAGCGGAGGTGTTCTGCAAAGCGGTCCCCAAGCCTCCGCTTGGTTTCCCCAATATAGAGGAAGCCACTCCGGGTACAGTGGATGCAGTATACCACATTGGCAGATGTGCAGGTGAACCTCTGCTTGATGTGGAATGTCATCTTGGGGCCTGGGATGGGGGTGAGGGAGGAGGTGTGGGGACAAGTGTAGCATTTCCTGCGGTTGCAGGGGAAGGTGCCGGGTGTGGTGGGGTTGGAGGGCAGTGTGGAGCGAACAAGGGAGTCACGGAGAGAGTGGTCTCTCCGGAAAGCAGACAGGGGAGGGGATGGGAAAATGTCTTGGGTGGTGGGGTCGGATTGTAAATGGCGGAAGTGTCGGAGGATAATGCGTTGTATCCGGAGGTTGGTAGGGTGGTGTGTGAGAACGAGGGGGATCCTCTTGGGGCGGTTGTGGCGGGGGCGGGGTGTGAGGGATGTGTCGCAGGAAATGCGGGAGACGCGGTCAAGGGCGTTCTCGATCACCGTGGGGGGAAAGTTGCGGTCCTTAAAGAACTTGGATATCTGGGATGTGCGGGAGTGGAATGTCTTGTCGTGGGAGCAGATGCGGCGGAGGCGGAGGAATTGGGAATAGGGGATGGAATTTTTGCAGGAGGGTGGGTGGGAGGAGGTGTATTCTAGGTAGCTGTGGGAGTCGGTGGGCTTGAAATGGACATCAGTTACAAGCTGGTTGCCTGAGATGGAGACTGAGAGGTCCAGGAAGGTGAGGGATGTGCTGGAGATGGCCCAGGTGAACTGAAGGTTGGGGTGGAAGGTGTTGGTGAAGTGGATGAACTGTTCGAGCTCCTCTGGGGAGCAAGAGGCGGCGCCGATACAGTCATCAATGTACCGGAGGAAGAGGTGGGGTTTGGCTACTTTACAACAGCTACTGATAAGAATAGAGGATCCAATAACCACAACAAACAGAACCAATGTTATTTACAAGATACCATGTAAAGACTGTCAAAAATATTACATAGGGCAAACCGGAAGGAAACTAGCCATCAGCGTTCATGAACACCAACTAGCTACCAAAAGGCATGACTAACTGTTACACATTTCAAGGGACAGAGAGGGACACCAGTTTGACTGGGACAATGTAGTCATCATAGACCAAGCCAACCAAAGATAAGCACGAGAATTCCTAGAGGTCTGACACTCAAACTGGAACTCCATCAACAAACATGTAGAGCCAGACCCCATATACTAATCACTAAGAAACAATTTGGAAGGGATGCCACCCACCCAACAAGCCAACACACAAATAGCAAGCAGGACAGAATACTGACGCTTCACCAGAGGCACACTGATGAGGTTACATAGCATGATCATAGATCATAGAATCCCTACAGTGTGGAAGCAGGCCTCAAAATGTTTGCAAACAAACTTACCAAACTGGCAAGCAAGTCAACAATCCCATCAACAACCCGAGCTACAAATCTTATCAAAAACTTTAAATAAGATTTTTGCATGAAAATCTGTTTTTTATTCACTTTTTTACTTTACCATAGAATTAGAAGTAGATTTGTTATTATTTGTTCTCAAGTTCCAACAGGAGTACAGTGAAAAACATACAGTGTCGCTAAAACGCGGTGCCGTCTTAGGTACAAAGTATCAAAGTACAAAGATACAACAAGAGAAAATAAAGAAACAATGTTGCAGTGTATTACAGATATACATAGTATAAGTTCGGAAGATAAGAAATAAAGCTGAAAAGATGGGCATTACAGCCTTTCTCAGGGCTTCCATGTGGTCTGACCAGGCTCCACCAGTTCCCAACCAGTTGTACCTTCACTCCAGGTCCACTGATTGCTGTCCCTGCTCTGCCGAAGCCATTGGCCATCCGCAATCCGCTCCAGGCCGCCTCCACTTTACTGGCCACTGTCGCCCACTCTGCTCTGGGCTGAGGAAAAAGACCGAAGAGAAGGAAATACAAACACGAGACAGTTAAAAAGAGAAAATAAAAGAAAAGGAATGGAGGGAGTGGAATGAGCTCTGGTTAGAGTGTCCTACTCCACCACCATCTTGTTCTTATTCTCTCGGTTTACCCACCTCTTTTCCTATTTTTTCCTTTGTTTCTTCCAGTGGCTTGTTCTTTTTTCCTCATGGCATCATTTCATTTGCTTTAATGTTGGATATCCATTAAAACCACTTGCATTTCTGTCTCAATCAATGTTAAATATCACGAAAATTCTTAACTATAGCCAAGTAATCCCTCCAGCATTGAATATTGATTTTAACATATCTGAATTCTTATTCCTTCAAAATTTTAAATGCAATTGGAGAACTTGTTTTAAATTTTTCTTTCTTACTTTTATCCATGTCTCCTCATCCCACCTTTATACCGTCTCTTTAATTTGTTCCATGTGCACACTGTAACACTAAATTAAGTATGCAAATTTATTTTTCCCGCTTTGAACTCTGCATGCTTCAGTGAAGATTCTTCATTGTGATCATTTAAGGAAATACACAGTTCGTTGCTTTCTGTTGCAAAAGGCCAAAATTTCCATGAGTTCATAGTTCATGTATTCCATTGCGAAAAAACCATAAAACACCCATAGGCAAACATAAGAGATAACGAGGAGCAGAGCTGGATGAACACAGCAGGCCAAGCAGCATCAGAGGAGCAGGAAAGCTGGCGTTTGATCATTTTCTGAAGCAGGGTCCAGAATTAAAACATCAGCTTTCCAACTGCTCTGATGCTGCTTGGCCTGCTGTGTTCATCCAGCTCTACACCTTGTTATCCCAGATTCTCCAGCATCTGCAGTTCCTACTGTCTCATAGGCAAACATAAGACACATGGCCAATTGGCACTATGCACTCGCTGATGGCTGGAAAATCTAGATATATATCTGGCATACTTTCACCATCAGTTCTGGTACAATATTTGATATCCTAATGTTACCTGCATTAAAATAAATCAGAACTCTTCCTTCTAGTGCCGCTCTCGTGCCCTCTCATTATCATCTCAATAACTAATAAGAAATATATTTTACATATACCAAACAAAGGTTTGCGTTTATGTACTACTTTCCATGAACAGTGCATGTCTCAAAGTGGTTTACAGCCAATGAAGTACTTTGGGCGTACATCATTTTTTGTAACTTAAGAAGGAAAGAAAACTCAATTCAAATCAAAGCCCAATGCAATTTACAGTAATAGCATCAAGCATTCCCCTTAAAAATCCTTTCATGATTATAAGCCTTGAGAACCCCAAAACCCTGATGTGTACATCCAGTTTTGTAATGATTCAACAGGAAAAAAAGAAAAAAAACTTGAATTTTTGCTTCTACTGTAGCTAGAATCCCTGTGTTTTGAATGGTAACGTGCCTCTGTGAAAAAATATTCTTACTACACCAGGTATTCATCCAGTCTGCCAAAGCAAGATGGCCAACTTAGTGTCAATTTGTTTCAAATTACAGGCAAATTTTCTTTGCTGTGGATTTATGTTCAGTGGGAGCACAGGTGAACTTCATTGTTAACCTTTACTGCTGACAGGGAGAAAGCAGACTCACACCTCAACAGTCTAGGATAGATTGGTACATCAGTCCCAGAGGACAGTGCCCTACTCCGGTATGTTGGGCTGACGGGATTTAATAAAGTCACATCATTTTCCAAGCATATGGAAGAAATTTGAAAGATCGGATCGAATCAAATGGAAAACCCTAAATGTAGATCTCCTAAAATAAATTGCTGATTCAACTTTGTGGATTTCAAATGATCCTAAACCAGTCTGATATAGAAAAGATAAAGGGGGATTTATCAATTGATTTGAATAGAGAGTAAGTGGTATTATTGCGCTCATTGCCATTCACTAATAAACTCAGCAAAAGTCAGACCTCAAAATAGCTGCTGGATCTGTCAGCACAAACCAATAGGGAGTGTACAGGATTAATTGATTCCAGCTGCAACAATTACTCCAAACTCAGCACTAATCACCTGTCATTCAGCAGTGCAATTTGCAGTGAAAACAACAAATGCTGGAGATCACTGAAGGTCAGGCAGCATCCATGGAGGGAGAGCAAGCTAATGTTTTGAATTTTAGATGACTCTTTGCAGAGTGTCTGTTAGTGCAATGACTAGGTTTTTGTTTTCATTCATGGAATGCGATCATTGCTGGCTTGGCCAGAATTTATTATCTATCACTAACTGTGATGTGGAAGGTGTTAGTGAGGTGATTTCTTGAGCTGCTGCAGTTCTTGGCATGCCAGGGCCCCCACTGTGCTGTTAGGAAGTGAATTCCAGAATTTTACCCAGCAGCACTCAGAATATTGTGTGCTTTGAAGGCAACTTGCAGATGATTACGTCTATGGCCACATCCAATGGAGAGATGAAAAGCTTCTTTCTGAATTTTCTCCCCCTTTTCCTGAATCCAGTAACTCTAGTGTTCCACAAGCGCGTGCAACTTTCAAATTCTCACCCAACAGTGTACTGGCACCTCAGTGGTGGAAATGTCTTCCAATCAATTTGTGGTAAGGCAAGTGATTTGGGGCTCATTAACAAGGTGAGGACACAATATAAAAAGGCAAAGTCTTTGTTTTTGGATGAATTTTTATTGAGCCTGTGGAGAAGGAAGGCAAATTACACCAGTTCTCCTCCAAAATCACTCCTGTGTACTGACAATGCCATTTCCTCCCACATATACGTGGGTGTGAATGAGTAATCATTGCTTTTGTCAAGACAACACCTTGGAACGATCGAACAGAAATAATAGATCACTTACTTTATCCCAACTGAAGATCTTGAACCAATTAACTGAATTTGCATCTTCCAGTTGCTAATGGTGATATTTAATTAGTACCACCTGCCACAAGTATAGTTCTAATTATATTCATCAACTGCTTCCACTAAACTTCAATGAGATCTAAATTGTGCTTGTCACCATTCGACTGAAATGTATTGTGGAATTTGATCCAGATTTAAATCTCTGAATGTTTCGAAAACCCATCAGATGCAATTTGTCATAATTAAGCTCCTTCAGAAATTTGGTGAAAAATGAGGCTTTTAACAAACAATGAGAGGTAAAATGACAATAAATTGTTCAGTTACTGGTTTAATGTCATGTTTTAAAAAAAGAGTTTTTTATTCTGCAAAGTATGAATTCTAAGCAAACAATTTCAGGAAGATTCATGGTTAACTCTTGCAGCACCAAAATAGGTACCAAAAATAATTATGAAATCATGTATGTTAACTTTTTTTCTTGTAATCATTTCCTGGCTATAACTGAATTAGAATGTTTGGGATTCAAATGTATCATCTAGACTGAGACTCCAGTGTGGTATTCAGAGAGTGATTTATCATCAGAAGTGAGTTGCAGAAATGAGAGTATGCTGTTAGCTTGATGGTGATATGTGGATTTTATTTTAAATTTATACACTGAATCCACAATCTGACCTATGCTAAAAACTGATCATAATATATTATGGCTGGTCATTTACTTCTTACAACCAGCACAAAAGCTAAGGGATATTTCAGAAATCTTTGTATCTCAACTGGAAGAACTGACACCGAGAGTTTGGAACACAAGAGTAGGAATAGACCATTTAGCTCTTCAAACCAGCTCCACCATTCTAGGTAAAATGCGAATGGTCACAGGACCTGAAATGTTTATTCCTTCACAAATGCTGCCAGACCTGCTGAGCTTTTCCAGCAACTTTGTTTTTGTTCTAGGCATGGCTGGTCACCTAACATAACGTATTTGCCCATCTGATCCCCATACGCTTTGCTGTCTTTGGTAACTTTTTAATTATCAGTCTCTGCCTTGAACACACTCAATGAAGGAACCTCTCCAGCCCAAGCGGTTAGAGAATTCCAAAGATTGGTGAAGAAATTTGTTCTCATCGCTATAATGCCTATTGGTTAGATTCTAGATTCTTAGTGATAGATCATGTCTCATTCTCCTAAACTCAAAAGAATAAGGGCCCCATTATCCTCAGTCTCTCATTATAAGTCAATCATTGCACACTCTCTATGGCAAGAATGTCCTTCTAGAGCCAAGGAGTTAAGAGCTGCACATGATAAACCAGACTCAGTCTCTCCACTTTGCTCCAGTACTCAAATCCTCTTGCAATAAACACCAGCATGCTGATTGCCTATCTAATTGCCTACTGAGCCTGTGTTTTAGCTTTCAATGATTTTATGAACCAGGAATCCTGGTTTTTTTTTGGGCATCACCACTTCTCAATTTCTTAACATTTAAATACACTGCATTTCCATTTCTCCTACCAACCTGGAAGCTATACACTTAATCACAATACAGTGTATCTGCCATATTTTTGCCCGATCACGCAGTCTGTCTAAATCTCACTGAAGCCTTTAAGCATCACCCACACAACTCACATTTCCATCTAATCTTGTGTCATCAACAAACTTGGAAACATTACAACTGGCCCTGCATTCAAATATTTGATAGAGATCACGAACAGCTGGGCCGCAATCGCTGACCTTGGCACTATCTTACTCGTCACAATCTGGCGAATGGGGAATGACGCATTTCTTCCTAATCTCAGTTTGCTTTTTGTTAACTAATCCTCAATCCTTGCCTCCTATCCAATGTGCAATATTTGCTAAACTCCTGCAAGGGGTCTTATCAAAAGTCACCTACAAATCCAAGGCCATATGCCTTGACTCCTTTACATCCACCCTGGAGGTAATAACTTGAAAAATTCTAACAGATTTGTCGATCATAATTTCACTTTCATAAACCCATGCTGTCTTTGCTCATCATACCATTATTTTCTAAGTGCCTAGTTATCACATCCTTTATAATAGATTCCAGTATCTTCCTACTGCTGATATCAAGGTAACAGGTCTATAGTTCCTTATTTTCTCCCTCTTTCCTTCCTTAAACAGCAGAGTTATATTTACAGCCTGCAAATCCCATGGGCACTGTTCTGGTGTCAGTAGAATTTTGAAAGATGATCACCAATGCATCCATTGTCTCTACAGCCATGTCTTTCAGAACTTTGGGATGGATATTCCCAGGATCCTGGAATTTGTCCCTTCGCCAATGCTATTTTTTTTAATAATGCTGATTATGTCCAATCCTTCATTCTCTTTAATCCATCGGATCTGGAGGTATTTTTTCTTCTGGGAGGTTTCTTTCTGTTATGACAGACCCATCGGGCTGACTCTGACCATATTTTGACTAAAATTGAGTTTCATGAAGGTTTTGACTGTGCAAGGCCCAGTAAGTTTCCTCTCACGATCATGCCAAAGCACCTCAATAACTATCTACGATTCCCAAGGTGTGCCTCTTGATGCTAGCCTGATTCTCCCAATCACCATAGTCAGAGGTATTTTTCCCAAAATAGATTGGTATCCCCAGCAGCAGTACCATGTTTGACCATCTGTTGTGCCCCCAGGCAAGTACTGGCATTGTGGAGTTTGGTGGGAACGATGGCAGACAAGGAGAAATTGGTGCCCTTCTTTGCAGACAGGGATCTGGAGGTCGTGGTGAATCGGGTAGTGCGGAGAAGTAATGTCCTCTTCCCTGATGAGAAGACCATGCACCAAAGCAAGCCAGCCTGGCCTGAGATCGCTTCTGAGTCAGGGTGATCTCTATGGTTCAGAGGAAGAGACACCAATGAAATAAGTGGTGCTGAATAAATTATTGGGCCTGTGCGCTAACAAATACCCAAGGTCCTGATGGACATCATCATAAGGCCTTAAAAGAAGTGACTAGTGAGATAGTAGATGCTTTGGTTTTAATTTTCTAAAACTCTTAACTTGAGGAACATAGAACATAGAACATTACAGCACAGTACAGGCCCTTCAGCCCTTGATGTTGTGCCGACCTGTCATACCGATCTCAAGCCCATCTAACCTACATTATTCCATGTACGTCCATACGCTTATCCAATGACGACTTAAATGTACCTAAAGTTGGCAAATCTACTACCATTGCAAGCAAAGCATTCCATTCCCTGACTACTCTCTGAGTAAAGAAACTACCTCTGACATCTGTCCTATATCTTTCACCCCTCAATTCAAAGCTATGCCCCCTCGTGAAAAAGGCTCTCCTTATCCACCCTATCTAACCCTCTGATTATTTTATATGTTTCAATTAAGTCACCTCTCAACCTTCTTCTCTCTAATGAAAACAGCCTCAAGTCCCTCAGCCTTTCCTCGTAAGACTTTCCCTCCATACCAGGCAACATCCTAGTAAATCTCCTCTGCACCCTTTCCAAAGCTTCCACATCCTTCTTATAATGCGGTGACCAGAACTGTACACAATACTCCAAGCGCGGCTGCACCAGAGTTTTGTACAGCTTCGCCATAACCTCTTGGTTCCGGAACTTGATCCCTCTATCAATAAAAGCTAAAACACTGTATGCCTTCTTAACAGCCCTGTCAACCTGGGTGGCAACTTTCAAGGATCTGTTTACATGGACACCGAGATCTCTCTGCTCATCTACACTACTAAGAATCTTACCGTTAGCCCTGTACTTTGCCTTCTGGTTACTCCTACCAAAGTGCATCACCTCACACTTGTCTGCATTAAACACCATTTGCCACCTCTCAGCCCAGTTCTGCAGCTTATCTATGTCTCTCTGCAACCTACAGCATCCTTCGTGACTATCCACCGACCTTAGTGTCGTCTGCAAATTTACTAACCCATCCTTCTATGCCCTCATCCGGGTCATTTATAAAAATGACAAACAGCACTGGACCCAAAACCGACCCTTGCGGTACACCACTAGTAACTGGCCTCCAGTATGAATATTTCCCATCAACTACCACCCTCTGTCTTCTTTCAGCAAGCCAATTTCCGATCCAAACTGCTATATCTCCCACAATCCCATTCCTCCGCATTTTGTACAATAGCCTATTGTGGGGAACCTTATCGAACGCCTTGCTGAAATCCATATACACCACATCAACTGGTTTACTCTCATCTACCTGTTTGGTCACCTTCTCAAAGAACTCAATAAGGTTTGTGAGGCACGGCCTTCCCTTCACAAAACCGTGCTGACTATCCCTAATCAATTTATTCTTTTCTAGATGATTATAAATCCTATCCCTTATAACCTTTTCCAACACTTTACCAACAACTGAGGTAAGGCTCACTGGTCTAAAATTACCAGGGTTGTCTCTACGCCCCTTCTTGAACAGGGGAACCACATTTGCTATCCTCCAGTCATCTGACACTATTCCTGTAGACAATGATGAGTTAAAGATCAATGCCAAAGGCTCGGCAATCTCCTCCCTGGCTTCCCAGAGGATCTAGGATAAATCCCATCTGGCCCAGGGGACTTATCTATCTTCACCCTCTGAAGGATTTCTAATACCTCTTCCTTGTGAACCTCAATCCCACCTAGTCTAGTAGCCTGTATCTCAGTATTCTCCTCGACAACATTGTCGTTTTCTAGAGTGAATAGAGGACAGTATTATTAAATTGGAAGACAGCAAACATAATTCCTTTATTCAAAAAGGAAGGGAGACAGAAAGCTGGAACCTGAAGGCCGATTACCTTAAACTTTATCATAGGAAAATTAGTAGAAGCTATTGTTAAAAGGGTGAGGCCAGTTTGATAAATTTAAGTTAATTTGACGGAGTCAACATGGTTTTGCAAAAGGGAAACCATGTTTGACCAGGCTGAGTTCACTGGGAATGTAACGTATCCTGTAGATAAAGGGGATCTAGTGAATGTACTACACAAAGCCTTCTAACCACCATGTGATAAAGTGTCACATCAATTTTATTGTGTAAAATCAAAGCTCATAGCGTCAGGCATTTAGCGCGTATATAAGATTAGTTGGTCAACAGGAAGCAGAGTGGAAGAATGAATAGACCTTTTACAGATTGTCAAAATGTAACAAGTAATGTGTTATCTAGAGTACAACTGTTCACAATTTATATAAATGATTTGGATAAAGGGGCCCAAGTTATGGCAGCCAAATTTGCTGACATCACAAAGATAGACAGGAAAGTAAATTGTGAAGAGGACATGAGGAGGCTACACAAAGTCACTAATATGTTAAGTGAGAGGGCAAAAGTGTATACATCATAGAATCCCTACAGTATGGGAGCAGGCTATTTGGCCCACCAAGTCCACACTGCCCCTCTGAAGAGCATCCCACACAGACCCATTCCCCTACCCTTTCCCTGTAACTTGGCATTTCCCATTTGTAATCCACCAAACTTACACACACCTGGATACTACAGGCAATTTAGCATGATCAATCCACCTAACTTGGCTTGTGGGAGGAAACGGGAGCACCCGGAGGAAACCCATGCAGACACAGGGAGAATGTGCAAACTCCACACAGACAGTCACCCGAGGGTGGAATTGAACCCCGGTCCCTGGTGCTGTGAGGCTGCAGTGCTAACCACTGAGCCACCGTGCTGCCCCAATGTAATCTGGGAAAATGTGACATTATTGATTCCAGCAGGAAGAATGAAAAAGAAGTAGCCTATCATTGAATGGGGAGAGATTGCAGAACTCTGAGTTGAAGAAGGGTGAGGATGACCTCAAACATGAATTGCAAAATGTCAGAATGCAGGTACAGCAAGTAAAAAGGGAAGCTTATAGAATGTTAACATTTATTGTGAGGGGTGTTTTAGACATATAGGACACTGTTGATACTTTATCTAGAGCACAGCGCACAGTACTGGTCTCCTTATTTATGGAAGGATGTGAAGATGGATGTTGGCAGTATTTCAGAGAAGGTTTGGCAGGCTAAAACCTTTATTGAGATTGTTTCTTATGAGAAAACATGGGACAGGCTAAACGCTGAAGTTTAAAAGTGTGAGGCAGTTTGATTCAAATATAAGATCCTGAGGGGTCTACTGTATAGATATAGAAAATATTTTCTTCCTGTTGGAGAATATAGAACATGGAGTTACTGCTTAAACATTAAGGGTTGGCCATTTAAAACAGAGATTAGGTGATTTTGTTTTCACTGTCGGAGGACTGTGATTCTTTGGAATTTCTATCCTGAAAGGGTCATGGAAGCAAAGTCCTTAAATATGTTTAAGGCAGAGGTGAGTAGCTTCTTGTTAAGAAAAGGTTGTAAGGTCATAAGGTTGTCAGGGTTAGACAAGAAGACGAATTGGAGGTTATAGTCAGATCAGCCATAATCTTATTGAATGGTGCTTGACCTACTCCTGGTTTTAACTGTTTTTTTTTAATTAATTCATGGGATGAGGGCTTTGCTGGCTTAACCAGCATCTATCGCTCATCCTGCCAAGTTAAGAGTCAACCACATTGCTGTGGGTCTGGAGTCACATGTAGGCCCGACCAGGTAAGGATGGCAGTTACCTTCCCTAATTACTTGCCATGTCTGCATTCTGACATTTTGCAATTCATGTTTGAGGTCAGCCTCACCCTTCTGCAGCCTCTCCCCATGTAGATGATAGGCTACTTATTTTATTCTGAAGAATATTAGTGAACCAGATGGTTCTTTTTTCCTGACAATTGACAATGGATTCATGGTCATCATTAGATTCTTAATTCCAGGGATTTTTTCACTGAATTCAAATTCCACCTTTTGTCACGGCAGGATTTGAACCTGGGTTCCCAGAACAATACTAGGGTCTCTGGGTTAACAGTCAAGTGATAATACTACAAGGTCATCACCTCCCCACGTTACTTTGTAAGTAAATCCATAGGACCAACTATCTTGTTGGTAAACCCTGTTTTATTTGCGCTTTTTCACTTGTTTTATGCAAGGTGAGATAATAATGCATTCCAACAGTACAGTCTTGCTTTCCTCATCAGAGAGAGTGAGAAGAAAAGGGAAGAGTAGTAGGGGCCAGTTTCAAATCCCATAGCCAGGAAGGCTGGGCAATGACCCATCAGATGTTTTACTACCTGGAGCAGTGATTACCCTTTTTAATGCTGCCTTCTCAGCAGCTAAGTGCCTACGGTCAAACCTGTGTCTTATATTGTGTTTGTTGTGAATGTGAGTGCCTTAAACTCAGTTCAGTTTGCCAATCTACGGGAAGTATTGAAAGGAATGCCCTGTTTAATTAGATGACTCATAGCAGGGGAGCCCCAGACTCATAATTGAATGTTTCTGTAAGGGGATACTTAAAACTGCGATGGCATAGTGTGCATTGAGCTTGTTGCTGAATTTAAGTTCTCTTGAAATAAAAGCAGAAAATACTAGCGATACTAAAGCAATAAGAGAAACTGAGATCATGTTTCAGGTACACAATGCTTCTTTGTGTTAAAATATGCAATTTTTAAGAAAGCACAAAGCTATGGAATGTGTGCAGGTCTGTGCATCTGTGACAGAGAAGGGGCGAGCGTCGGGAATGAGGTGGGACAGAGAGAAGGTGGGAATCAACTGTGATGAAGGTTCTAATAAAGGACAGGACAAGCGTGATACAACATCAAATCTTAAACAATGATGTAAGGCTGAATTGGCCACGTAAAGAAACAAAAGATCGACCTAGAGGAAGTGCAAATGAAAATGGCAGAATCATAGAGGGAGTAGAAAATATCAGCTCCATAAACAGTGAGTGCAAAATCCTTCTTGAAATACTCCTCCATTTTCTTCATTATTTTAGTTATGTCAATGGACAAGAGGATTTTGGTAAATGTGATTTTTAAACAAAGCTTCATGAAAGCTTTGGCGACGTGGAACCTCGACTTTGCAGAAATTCCACTCAAAAGCTTCATTCTGTTGATCAGAAATTTTTTCTGGAGTTATCTTCCACATTTCCGTGTGTCCTTTTACCCAAAGACATCAATTCTGACCTGTGGGTAATAGATTGGCATCCAATCACCTGAATCTGCAGAAACATGGCAGCTTGATTCTGAGGTGCAGGTCCCATTGACATCCTACCATGAGCTGTGTAACAACTAAATGACTACAATTCAGCTAGTACTGAATGGTCACATATCAAGGTAAGTTTGAGGATCATGGAGGATGAGGGTTCTGAGGTGTCAGTCCAGATTTAGTGACTACAGAAGTCATTCACAACTTACTTTCAAAGATCCTCTTCTTATCTATCACCAATGCAATAGCCTGAAGTCTGATCAGTCATTACCTAAGTAACAGTTGAAGCCTTATATTTATCATACAAGTTCTACCTTCTATATCAAACTGGCCCATTGTTTTAACCAGGCAAGCACTTTGGACAACTGGCCCTGAAGATATTACTATGGAGGTAAAGTTCATTAAAGATAGCGATAGCATTAAAAATTGACCCTAATTCTCTGTCAATCATTCTCAGATAAAGACTAAAAGTTAAAAATGCAGTAATCCTGTTCTAAAAACCTACATTAAACCCACTTTCAAATACGTAAGATGAATGTCAGTCAGAAAATCAGACACTGTGGTGATGAGCCACTTTGAACCTCTGCTAGCCAAATGTAATTGATGTTTAATAGAGCTTAATGTCTTACTAGGCCACTTCTAGGGGCGGTTAAGAGTCAACTGTGTCACTGTGGGACTGGAGTCACATGTAGGGCCTGCCTTGTATAATTGGCAGATTTTGTCTCCTGCAGGGTATTAATTAATCTGGTGAGTTTTTGCAATAAACCAATAGCTTTAATTAAAAAACTTAATTCCACAAATATGGAATACAAAGGCAGAAATTCTTTGAAAATTAAACTTAATAACAGTATTTTAAAAAATAAACCCTTTTTCAAAATGCATTTAATTCAGTTTGCTGTACTTGGTTTAAGCCTAGTTTAATCAGATTTACAGTTTTTACACCATGACTTTTATTTATCATTCTTTATATCCTCAGTAAAAACCAAAAGAACTGCAGATGCTGTAAATCTGGAACAAAAACAAAGTTGCTGGAAAAGCTCAGTAGGTCTGGCAGCATCTGTGAAGGAGGAAACAGGGTCAATGTTTTGGGTCCAGTGACCCTTCCTCAGAACTGTTGGTGGCTGGGAAAACGTCAGCTTAAATGCAGAAAATAGGGAGGTGGGTGAAGTCGGGAGTAAACGATAGGATAGAGCCCAAAGTGGGAGAAAGACAGTTGAATGGACAAAGGAGTTGTTAATGATCAGGCTGGGAGGGTGAATAATTGTTAATGAGGAACTAAAGCAAAGTTGCTGGAAAAGCTCATCAGGTCTGGCAGCATCTGTGAAGTAAAAACAGAGTTAACGTTTCGTGTCTGGTGACCCTTCCACAGTTCAAGAAGGGTCATTGGAAACGAAACATTAACTCTGTTTTTACTTCACAGATGCTGGCAGACCTGCTGAGCTTTTCCAGCAACTTTGTTTTTGTTCCTGAGTTACAGCATCCACAGTTCTTTCGGTTTTTAGATGTTAATGGGGACTGTTAGTAATTAACAATAGTGGGTGTGTAATGGCAGGCTATGTGGTAACAAGGCCTGGAGTATGGGGTTAGGGGCTGGGACATGGGAGAGTTTAGGACCGAAAGTTATTAAACTCAACACTGAGTCCAGAGGACTGTAGGGTACCCAAGCAGAAAATGAGTGTTGTTCCTCCAGCTTGCGTTGGGCTTCGCTGGAACACTGCAGCAAGCCAGAGACAGAGATGTGGGCCAGGGGGCAGGTGGTGCGTTGAAGTGGCAGGGAACTGGAAGCTCAGGGTCTTTTTTGCAAGCAGAACATAGATGTTCTGCGACGTGGTCACCAAGGCTACGCTTCGTTTCCCCAGTGTAGTGGAGGCCTCATTGTGAGAGGTGAATGCAGTAGATCAGATTCTGGGAAGTGCAGGTGAATTGTTGCTTCACCTGGGAGGTATGTTTGGGCCCTTGGATACTGGGGAGGGGAGGAGGTAAATGGGCAAGTGTTACACCTTCCCTGGTTACAGGGGAGGGTGCAGTAGGGCTGTGGGGAGGTGTTGGGAGTGAAGGAAGTGTGGACCAGGGTGTCCTGGAGGGAAAGGCCCCTGCGGAAGATGAACAATGAAGGGGCAGGGAATATGAGTCTGGTTGTGATCATCAGATGCCATCTCAGCCACCTCCAGCGAGGACCATCAGATGTCATTTCCGCCACTTCCACTGAGATACCACCACCAGGCACATGTTCCCCTCCCCTCCCTTGTCTGCCTTCTGCAGGGGCCTTTCCCTCCAGGACACCCTGGTCCTTACTTCCTTCACCGCCAACACCTCCCCACAGCCCTACGGCACCTTCCCCTGTAACCAGCGAAGGTGCAACACCTGCCCATTTACCTCCTCCCCTCCCCAGTATCCAGGGGCCCAAACATACCTTCCAGGTGAAGCAGCACTTCACCTGTACTTCCCAGAATCTAGTCTACTGCATTCGCTGCTCACAATGTGGTCTCCTCTACATTGGGGAAACGAAGCGTAGACTTGGTGGCCACTTTGCAGAACATCTACGTTCTGCTCGCAAACAAGACTGTGAGCTATCTGTTGCCTGCCACTTCAATGCACCACCCTGTTCCCTGGCCGACATCTCTGTCTCTGGCTTGCTGCAGTGTTCCAGCGAAGCCCAGCGTAAGCCTGAGGAACAACACTTCATTTTCCGCTTGGGGACCCTACAGCCCTCCAGACTCAATATTGAGTTCAATAATTTTAGGGCCTAAACTCTCCTAGCCCCGAACCCCACACACCAGGCCTTGTTACCACATAGCCTGCCGTTACACACCCACTGTTGTTAGTCACTAACAGTCCCCATCAACAACTATTCACCCTCCCAGCCTGATTGTTAGCACATCCTTTGTCTATCCAACTGTCTTTCTCTCTCTTAAGGCACTATCCTATCCTTTACTCCCTACCCCACCCACCTCCCTATTTTCTGCATGTAAGCTGACATTTTCCCAGCTGCCATCAGTTCTGAGAAAAGGTCGCATGACCCGAAATGTTAACTCTGTTTTCTCCCCCACGGATGCTGCCAAACCTGCTGAGTTTTTCCAGCAATTTCTGTTTTTGTTTACATCCTCAGCGTTATTCTCAAACTCCTCAGGATCAAAATTTGTATCTATGCCTACTTTCTCAGAATATTGAAACACCAGTGCCAAAGGTTACATCTGTAGTATCACCTCCTAAATTTTCAGTCTCACTGTGTGCATTTTCAGTCTCTGTTGAACTGTTAAATAATTCACAATAGCCTAATCGTGTTGAAATTCTTTCTTGAGCCAAAATAAAACACTTTCTCGGTGATCCTACTCAGCTGTTATATTTTCAGACGTTTTTTGACAAAGTGTTTTCATTTTGTGTTTGCTCCCCCAACAGAATTCAGTAGGTCACCCGTCTCACTTAAAGCTAGTAATTGTATTTTATCATTTGTGCAACACAATGTGGCTGTTCTTTCCATTTTGTTACACCACAATATTCACATTGCTGATCCACTGCCAGTGTCATTTTCTGGGTCTGACACATAATTGCGTTGAAGATCACAGATAAACGTTCCCCGAAAGAAACGCAGTCCCTTAATTGCAGCAATGGTTCTCCTTGCATTCTGTTTCTCTCTATCAAAGTCTTGCTCCAGCCTTATCTTCCTTTTCTCTAATTATTGGCTGTTGCCTTTTATGCTCTAACCTCTACATCTTTCCTGATTTGGCATGCCCCTGGTGCAGGCATAATGAGCAGCACCATAACAGCTCTGTGATTCTGTCGCTTTCTCTTACCCATTCATAATGCGTAGTATCTCAATAGGTATCTTACATGAACAAATTAAATGAGAAAATGACAAATGATATCTGAAAAGAGGTTAAGAATTTATGATATAATTTGTTGCATTCTTTCTAGGAATTTATGGTTTGAAGGATGTTTTTATTTACACTGTCAACGTGGATGCTTTATAGTGTGGGTCATAGGATCAGCTCATAGGAGACCCCTTGCTGGGATTGCACAGATGTCAGCTTTCCAATGATATGTATTTTGGGTCAAGGTATCATCCTGCCTAATTTGAATGAGATTCACCCAAGGACATATAAGGAGTTTGCCAACAAATATATAAAGAAATTGAATTATTAAACACCTCAGTTACCATGGTGGGGATTGAATTCCTGCATTAAGAGAAAATCCAGTAACATTGCCACTATGCTAGGGAACTACCTCTTCACATCTAACTTACATCTGGAATAATCAACGGTTAAGAATAATCTGCCTGGTTCAGAAAGCCAGGAAATGCCAAAAAAAAAATGCTTGGTGCAGACCTCCAGTATACTGCAGAAAAAATGTATCTGTATTAAAAGTGAGCCATCCTCCATGAAGGAAATTCATAATCTGAAAGTCTATTTTAGCAGGAAAGAATCCATTTTAAAAAGTTTGCTGACCTCAGACTGTTAAGAACATAATCTAAATCAACGATCTTCAATACTTCAAACCAGAGATTCAGCAATCTTCCAAATCTGAAGAGGACTGTATTTGTAGAGGAATACTGCAAACTCCAAAATATCTGAATTTGTGAAGTCAACGATGGGGGCAACATTAAACGTGATTATACATTTATATATGTAATGTCAATAACTGAGAAAATGGCATATGGGGAGAAATCGTACTGGCGTATAAGGGCCTAGAAAGGATAATGCTCTGGACACCATTGGGCATCACAAATCATGGTAGTGTCACACGTAGTTGGATGAGAGAACATCTTTGGATCAAGAAGGAGTAAGATTTAGCATCAAACTCCCCCTCGTACACTCAGTAACAGTTCCTGATATACCAATGTAACTTATACACAGTTGATACCATACAATAAACAATGTATTTTTGAAGAGGACAGTGGCAGCATATCTACCAGATGGATGTTACGCCATGTTGAACCGTGGTAAAAATTCACCTTGCAGCACTTCATTTACTAACTTGATTGGGACAGACAACTGATAACTAGAACACAATCCATTCCCTTCATCATCAACTTAAAGTTTAATGTAATGATGGGAGTATGTACAGCAGCACTTTTTGCCTTCGATCCAACTCCAATTAAATTTATTTGTAGAGACCACAATGAGGGAAGTGAGAAAGGGATTTCAGTGTGTGATGGTAATCTGAAATGTTTCTCAATTATTCATTCTTTCATTGCTCAGCTCATTGAATATTGTCAATCCAACACCTGCCAGCCATCATTCAAACATTAGCAGCTCATAAAAAGATAATCTTTAAAAGTCTCTTAATTTAGACTTTCTTTACTTTGAGTCAGTTTAGTTTTATTAAATGAGTTGGTCCACACTCCCTGTGCAGAGATCCTTCTTCCAATTGTCACAGTTTTCGGCGATGCTTTTGTCAATACTTATTTGTATGATTTGTGTGCAAACAGTTCTTATTTCAGTTTTGTTCTGTGAGCTGTCACATTGAAATATAGAGAAATTACCAAATGGAAACAAGCCATTCGGCAAATAGATCTACTCACATTCATGCAGCCTGTTCCCTTATCAATTTACTGCCCAATCTCTTTCATCCACCTCTCCGATCTTGGGTGTTTACAATATTTCTCAGCCTACTTGACAATCTTGGGCATGTCTTCCGTATCCTCACAACTGTCTTCTAAACGCCTTGTGTTATGCCAATTTAGGCCCTCATTCCTAATTCATCAACTACTGGAAACAGCCTGTTTAAGCCCATGGATATATGCAGGGGTGCACATTTCTGAAAATTAGTGTGGCAGACAATAGGATGTTTCATTCTACATTCCTGTGAGTTCACATCAATTAGTCACACTCACAAAGGCCGAGTGTTGGCAAAGTTTGAGGTCTAGGGAGGGGCTGAATAGGCTGGGGCTATTTTTCTTCCTGGGAGCATTGGAGACTGAGGGGTGACCTTTTGGAGGTTTATTAAAACATGAGGGGTATGGATAGGGTGAATAGCCAAGGTTTTTTCCTAGGGTGGAGGGGTCCAAAACAAGAGGGCATTGTTTTAAGGTGAGAAGGGAAAGATTCAAAAAGGACCTGAGGGATAATGTTTTCATGCAGAGGGTGGTGCGTTTGTGGCATGCGTCACCACAGGAAGTGGTGGAGGCTGGTACAGTTACAACATTAAAAAGGCATCGGGATCGGGAATAGGAAGGGTTTAGAGGGATATGAGCCAACTGCTGACAAATGGGACGAAGTCAGATTGGGATGTCTGCTCAGTGCAGATGAGTTGGACCAAAGGCTCAGTTTCCATGATGTATGGCTCTGTGCAACTGTGTGGGTTGACATTTCAGCACTGTGTGGAGTACAGAATAACACGGTGTGGAGCTGGAGGAACACAGCAGACCAGGCAGCATCAGAGGAGCAGGAAAGCTGACGTTTTGGGTCGGGACACTTCTTCAGAAATGGGGAAGGGGAAGAGAGCGCAGAAATAAATAAAAAGAGAAGAGGACGGGTGGGGTTGGGGAAGGTAGGTGGGATGGTGATAACTGAGTGCAGATAGGAAGTGGTGGGGATTGGTAATTAGGAAGAGTAGGGTGGATAGGTGGGAGAGAAGATGGACAGGTTATGTCAGGTCAAGGAGACAGGGATGAGAGGGAAGATTGGACATGGGAAGAGGCCGTGGAGGGGAGATTTTAAAACTGTGAAATCTGTGTTTAGGCCATCAGGCTAGAGGCTCCTGAGGCAGAATATGAGGTGCTTTTCCTCTAGTTTGTGGGTGTTGTCGTTATGACACTGGAGGAGGCCCAGGACGGACATGTCATTCAGGGAGTGGGAGGGGTAGTTAAAATGGTTTGTGACTGGAAGGTGTTGTTTGTCACGAACAGAGCGCAGGTGCTCTACAAAATGGTCTCCAAGCCTCTGCTTAGTCCCACCGATGGAGAGGAGGCCACATCAGGAGCAGCAGAGGCAGTAGACGACATTAGCAGATGTGCAAGTGAATCTCCATCTGATGTTGAAGGTTTGTTTGGTGCCTTGAATGGAGGTGAGGGGGGGAGGTGCAGGGGCAGGTGTAGCACTTTCTGACGTTGCAGGGAAAGGTTCTGGGGGTGGTGGAGCTAGTGAGGAGTGTGGAGCAGACGAGGGAGTCACAGAGAAAGTAGTCCCTACAGAAAGCAGATGGGGTGGGATAGAAATATCTCTTTGGGTGTGAGATCGGATTGTAGATGGCAGAAGTGGCAGAAAATGATGCATTGCATGCAGAGGTTGGTGGAGTGATATGTGAGGGCAAAGGGGGATTCTGTCTTTAATTATATTGGGGGGGAGGGGATGTGAGGGCAGAAGTGCAGGAAATGCAAGATATGCGGTTGATGACATTTTCAATACCAGAGGGCGCAAGTTACAGTCCTTGAAATAGGAGGACATCTGGGATGTGGAACACCCCCATCTTGGGAGCAGATGCACTGGAAGTTGAGGAATTGGAAATAGGGGATTGCATTCTTGCAGGAAGGTGGGTGAGAGGAGGTGTAGTCTCGGTAGCTGTGGGAGTCGGTGGGTTTGAAATAGATGTCAGTTTTGAGGTAGTCACCAGAGATGGAGACAGAGAGGTCCAGGAAGGAGAGGGAGAAAACAGAGATGGTCCAGGTGAATTTGAGATTGGGGTGAAAGTTGTTAGTAAAGTCGATGAACTGCTCAAGCACCTGGTGGGACCACAAGGCAGCGCCAATGCAGTCATCAATGTATCAGAGGAAGAGGTGGGGGATGGTGCTGGTGTTGCTGCAGAAGATGGGCTGCTGTACATATCCTACAAAGAGGGAGGCATAGCTTGGGTCCATTCAGGTGCCCGTGGCCACCCACTTAGTTTGTAGGGAATGGGAGGAGTTAAAGGAAAAGTTATTAAGGGTGAGGACGAGTTCAGTTAAGTGGATGAGGGTGTCAGTGGAGGGGGACTGATTGGTCCTGTGGGAGTGGAAGAAGTGGAGGGCTTTTAGGCCATCTGTGGACTGGACGTCCATGGTGAAGATGAAGTGTTGGAGGCCAGAGAATCAGAAGCTTTGGAGGAGGTAGAGGGCAGGGATGGTGTCACGGACATAGGTGGGGAGTTTCTGGATCAAGGGGGAGAAAATGGATTTGAGATAAGTGGGGATAGGTTCGGTGGGGCAGGATCAGGCGGAGACAATGGGTCAACCAGGGCAGGCAGGTTTGTGGATTTTGGGAAGGAGATAGAAGCGGGCAGTGCAGGGTTGGGGAACGAATGAAGTAGGTGGAAGGTCTCTTGAGATGATGAGGTTATGAATGGTCTGAGAGACGATGGTTTGGTGATTGGGGTGGAGTCGTGATCAAGGGGGCAGTAGGAGGAGGTGCCAGAGAGTTGGCGTCCAGCCTCGATGATGTAAAGGTTAGTGTGCCATACCACAACTGCGTCCCCCTTATCCAACTGTTTGATGGTGAAGTTAAGGGTGGAGCGGAGGGAACGGAGGGCTGCACATTCCGTTGGGGAAAGGTCGGAGTGAGTGAGAGGGGTGGAGAGGTTGAGGCAATTGATGTTGTGACAGCAGTTGGGAATGAAGAGGCCGAGGGGGTAGGAGGCTGTGGGGTGGTGTCCTGAAGGATGTGGTGCGTTGGAGGTTGGAGAAGGGGTCAGTAGAGGGTGGGTGAGACTCGCGGTTAAAGAAACAAGCTCAGAGACGGAGATGGTGGAAAAAGTATTCAATGTCCAAATATGAAGGCAATTAATTGATGTTCAGGTGGAGGGGGATGAAGGTGAGTGCCTTACTGAGGACTGATCGCTCATCCTCAGTGAGGGGAATGTCTGGGGGGGTGCGATGATGAAGACCCGGCAGGTCTGGGGGCTGGGGATATGTGTAGAACTAGTGGCTGGGTTGGAGCTGGTGGCGGGGTTGGAGTAAGTGCCTACATCGGTGTCAGCAACATCACCATCGGCAGGAGCAGCAGCAGTGTGGATGGTGGCAGCGGAAGTAACGTTAACGGTGTTGACAGATCTGATAAGATTGGTGGTGTCAGTGGGTGAGGTGATGGTGACATATGGTTAATGGCGCCAGGCACATTGTGGGCGAGGTCCTGGTAGGGTTGAGGACTTGGGGGTTGGAAGAGGCCTGTGTTTGGTGGTAGGCGCCGGTAAGTTTAGTTTACTTAAGGTTCTTAATGTCAGATAGGGTGGAGAAAACGGATAGGGTGTACTATAATCGACCCTACCCCAAATCAGAGCCTCTCTGTCCCAGAACCTGCAAAGGACCCCTTCTGTTTTTCATTCTGCGCAGGATCCACAACCTCAACCTATGATTTTTCTCCACCCTATCTGATATTAAGAAACATAAGTAAACTATACTTACCTGTGCCTACCACCAAACACAGGCCTTTTCCACCCCTCAAGTCCTTAACCCTACCCAGGACCCCCCCCACAATGTGTCCGGCCCCAATAACCGTGTGGTCACCATCACCTCACCCACTGACACCACCGACCCTTTCATATCTGCCCACACCGGTAACATTACTCCCACTGCCAGCACCCACACTCCTGCTGCCACTTACACCACGGACAGATAGCGACACCACTGAGATCTCTGTTTCTGTGCCTATTTCTTTAACCGCGAGTCTCACCCACCCTCTACTGACCCCTTCTCCCGCCTCCAACACACCCCATCCTCTGGGCACCACCCCAAGGCCTCCTACTCTCCCTCGACCTCTCCATCTTCATATCCAACTGCTGTCACGACATTGATTGCCTCAACCTCTCTCCCAAGGAATGTGCAGCCCTCCGCTCCCTCCACTCTATCCTCACCTCACCATCAAACTGACGGATAAAGGAGGTGCAGTTGTGGTATGGCCACAGACCAACTCTCTGGCACCTCCTCCTACTGCCCACTCAATCATTACCCCACCCCTGACCACCGAAACATCATCACTCAGACCATTCATAACCTCATCACCTCAGGAGACCTCCCACCCATAGCCTCCAACATCATCATTCCCCAACGCCACAATCCCCCTTTCATTCTCCTTCCCAAAATCCATAAACCTGACTGACCCAATGTCTCTGCCTGCTCCTGCCCCTCTGAACTTATTTCCGCTTACCCTGACTCTGTTTTCTCACCCTGACCCAGGAACTCCTCAGCTATGTCCAGGACACCACCTTTGCCTTCCATCTCCTCCAAGGCTTCCAACTCCCTGGACGCCAACACCTCAAGTTGATTGTGGAAACCCAATCCTTATACATTTGTTTCCCACATGTGGATGGCCTAAAAGCCCACTGATTCTTCCTCTCCCACAGTCACAACCAGTCCCCCTCCACCAACACCCTAATTTGCTTAAATGAACTCGTCCTTACCCTTAACAACTTCTGCTTCAACTCCTCCCACTTTATACAGAATAAGAGGGCTCCATGGATACCTGCATGGGCCCAAGTTATGTCTTCCTCTTTGGAAGATACATGGAATAGTCCCTCTTCCGCAGCAACATCAACACAATCCCCCCTCTTCCTCCACTATATCAATGACTGTACATGCTCCCACGAGGAGCTTGAACAGTTCATCAACTTTGCTAACACCTTTCACTCCAACCTCAAATTCACCTGGACCATCTCTGTTTTCTCCCTCTCTTTCCTGGACCTCTCTGTCTCCATCTCTGGTGACCACTTCAAAGCTGACATCTATTTCAAGCCCACCGACTCCCACAGCTACCTAAACTACACCTCCTCTCACCCACCTTTCTGCAAGAATGTGATCCCCTATTCCCAATTCCTCTGCCTCCGCCGCATCTGCTCCCAAGATGGGGGAATTCCACTCCAAGATATCCTCCTATTTCAAGGACCGTAAACATTCTCCCCTCCGGTGATCAAAAATGCCCTGAACTGCATCTCTTGCGTTTCCTGCACCTGTGCCATCACATCCCTTCCCCATTACAAAATCAAGGACAGATTCCCCCTGTCATCACATACCACCCTACCAACTTCCGCATCCAACATATTCTCTGCCACTTCCACCACCCAAACAATGATATATTTCCCTACCCACACCTATCTGCCTTCCATACGAACCATGCTCTCCACAATTCTCTTGTCTGGTCCACACTCCCCACTAGCCCCACCACCCCCAGCACCTTTCCCTACAACCGCAGGAAGTGCTACACCTGCCCCTGCACGTCCCTCCTCACCTCCATTCAAGGCACCAAACAAACCTTCCACATCAGACAGGGCTTCACCTGCACATCCACTAATGTGGTCTACTGCATCTGCTGCTTCCAATGTGGCCTCCTCTACATTGGTGAGGCCAAATGGAGGCTCGCAGACCTTTTTATAGAGCACCTGCACTCTGTGCGTGTCAAATGACAACGCCTTCCTGTCACGAACCACTTCAACTCCCCCTCCCACTCCCTAGGTGGCATGTCCATCTTGGGCCTCCTCCAGTGTCACAATGACACCACCCGTAAAACGGAGGAACAGCACCTTATATTTTGCCTTGGGAGCCTACAGCCCGATGGCCTAAACGCAGATTTCACCAGATTTAAACTCTCCCCACTACCCCCCCCCCCACCCCCGCCCCCTTCTCATGTCCAACTCTCCTTTTCATCCCTGCCTCCTTAACCTGACACAACCTGTCCATCTTCTCCCCCTTAACCGGCCCCCCACCTCACTGACCAATCCCCACACTCCCTACCTGCATTCACCTATCACCATCCCTCATACCTTCCCCAGCCCCACCCCTCCTCTCTGTATTTTTACCTGAGCTTCCTTCCTCCTCCCCATTTCTGAAAGGTCCCCACCTGAAATGTCAGCTTTTCTGTTCCCCTGATGGTGCCTGGCCTGCTGCGTTCTTCCAGCTCCACACTGAGTTATGTCTGATTCCAGCATCAGCAGTTCTTGCTATGCCTGTAGTACAGAATGTTGCCTTAAAGATAAGATGTTGAATCAAGTTTTATTTGTGTGTTGAAGGTCTCATCCCATGTTAAAATAGCATATCTTAGGGATTATGTCTCCCTTCAACCAGCTATTCATCTTAATTTCTTGGAAATTTTGCAGGAATTGTCTATATGCAAATTGGTTGCTGTATCTTCACTTAACAGTGTCATTGTATTTCAAAATACTGGTAATCCATCAAATAGTGAAAGTTTGAGACGCATTTCAACTGATATTTAATCCTTTTGAAATATAGATAAATTTCTTTACTTAAAGATAGTGAATATTTGGAATTCCCTAAACCAGAGAGTTATGGAAATCATGTCGTTGAGCATATTCTGGACAAATGTCTATGAACTTTGGCATACAAAGTCATATAAGGATTGTGCAGGAAATTAGAGTTAAAAAAAAAGATCAGCCCTGATCTTTATGACTAGAAGGGCAGATTTGAAGGGTCTTTGGAGTTCCTCCAGCTACACCTGATTCCTCATGTTCTTATTCCTAATGTGCTATTCGAAGTGATCAGGTAGAATGCTAACTTTTTGTATGATATTACATTCTGATGACTTCAGTGGAGAACAGACTTAGGCAAAACTCACCCAATCTTGTTAGTTTCCCAATGGACAGGTTAACTTAAAATTTATAATTTTAATAAATCAACCATGATCAACTTTCTTTTCACTAAAATATGACTGCTGGTTATGCTGGGACTCCAAGGATTTTTCCCCAGTCAAAAGGTCAAAACAGAACTTCCTAACTCATAATTCCATAGGATCCAGTACCCACAAACACAAATCTTCTTGGGATTGCCAAGTCACTGAATCATATACAAAAGTAAAACGGAAATTGCTGGAAAAGCTCAGCAGGTCTGGCAGCATCTGTAGAAAGAAATCAGAGTTCACGTTTCGAGTCGAGGACCCTTCCTCAGAACTGCCAGTTCTGCTGAGCTATACCAGCAATTTCTGTTTTTGTTTCTGATTTCCAGCATCCACAATTCTTCGGATTTTTATTCACAGCATCATAGATCTTGGCCTAGTTACAGCTCTTGTCAGACCCTGCAATCAGACTTTTCCAAGTGCAGGAGTCCCACTGATGCAAAGAGAGGGGTGTTTATCTCCTGTTGATAAGCCTCCTTGATCACTCACACTCATTAATACACACAGACCAACACTTTCCAACAAACAGGTCCGTTCCACAAGGTTAGAAATAGGAATTCTAGTTGCTTTTACTTTTACTTTTTCCAGAAACACCACCTGCAAGACCTCTAGCTATGACTAGCTAATTCAACACAGACCAGGGATTGAAGGTGACAATTTCCTGGTCTTATAGACCTCATTATTACTTAAAGCAATGCATGTAACTTAGAAGCCGCAGGGTCAAGGGTGATGGCAGCGCGCTTAAGCAGTATATTTTTATTTTTCTTATTCAGGTAATAACTGGAACGAGAAACTGAGCTAAAAATCTCAGCACCATCTTTTCACCAGCAGAGAGGAGTGGGCAACAAACATTGGCCTTGCTCTGACCACACACATCTCGAGAATTAATCGAACAAATTGAACAGCAGCAGGTAGGTGTAAAAGTTCAGATTCTCTAATTTCACTTCACCACAGTTCAATGCCAAATGATCATAACCTGCCCACAAGAGATTATTAAGTGGCCTCTGGTTGCAGGAATCAGTCATGAGCCATCCTTATCCATCAAAATTGAAATAATATTAGCAATGAATTTGATGGTGACATAGGATGTCATAGAAAAGTCACTCAATAACGTGCCTCATTAAACAGTTGAGAGGATGAATTGAAGCTCACCTCAATTGAAATTATTCCATCCAAAAGTTCTCGAATTAGAAGGCAGCTGGGAAAGATACTTTAAAACTTTATTGAATGAAAATCAATTTGACTAGAGTTATTACAAGAACATTAATATTTATGCATTTTATTCCAATTTAATACACCCAGGTTTGCTGAACATCAGGCCAGCGAAGATATTTTTCAAGAGCATTGTACAATAACAAGGATATTTTAATCTGCGGTTTCATTCTGTCTCTCATCATTGTACTGTACAGGCATATGTTAGGTTATCTGACTCACTTATCCCTTGTTCTGATGCCAGTGAAAGATCCTGGCTGGGGTCTCTCAGCCATCTTTTATTTTCACGCTTCAAAATGTTGGCTACTTGCTCTCGTTCTCCTATGGTATCATGGATAAATGCCCTGTGTGTCTTTATATTAAGTCACACAGGCCAGGAACCTTCACTTTATTATTTCTGTTGAGTTATAGGAATAGATTTGCAAGATTGTTGAGCCAATGTGACCACTGAAGTCACTAGAAACTCTAAAATGGAATCTGCGTGTTGTCTGTTCATATAACCAAATCTTCCAATGACTTTCTGTGCTTTGGAGAACAATTCTAGTTAATCTAAACTTCTTTTTTCACTCATTTTGTGGGATCTGAGCATCGCTGGATGGCCATCATTTCTTACCCATCCCTAGTTGCCTTGAGAAGGTGGTGGTGAGCTGCCTTCTTGAACCGCTGCAGTCCACCTGCTGTGAGTCGACCAACAATGCCATTAGGGTCCTCCACATAGGTAAAGTCTAATTGACTCATAGATCCTTGCATCTGTCGCTATCCCTGATTATTCCCTGCCTTTCCGAATGCAGATGTATTCTATCGCTCGTAATTATTTCTACTAACTTGCGCTCTCTGTCTGTCTCTCTCTCTCTCTCTCTCTCTGTCTCTCTCTCTCTCTCTCCATTTTTTTATATATATGTATAAAAAAGCGTTTCTATTATTTCATAGTCTGGCACACTTGTCTACATCAGTAGCACCCATGGAGAGGCTCCTATGTCTATATTGTAGTTCTTGCAATAACCTACTACTCAACACTCAGCCTCCCAGTTGGATTCGCAGGACCAGTCTACCTGGCCCCATCTTCACCACAGAGGTTTGGATATCCCCCAGGGACATCTCAGGATCTCTGTTATACTACAGCCTCAGCATCAACCTCTGCTAACAAGATCCCATTGAGGTTTTAACAGCTTCAACCTGTCCTGCACCTTCAAAGGTTTGTCTCCACGAATTCAGGCTCCGTGATATCTTTAGTATTGTATAACTATAAAGGCATTACAACATTAACCTGTATTTATGTACAGATTCTACCTTGGGAAATGCCCAAGGCCATTTGCAGAAGTATTAATGATTAGAGGTTTTGATACTTTATTACTAAAGTGGAATCCAGATGGATGAATAAATGGTTCGTTGAATTTTTAGAGTGAATCTTAAACCACAAAGAGGTTTAAGGAAGGGAATTCCAAAGCTCTGGAGTTTTAAGGAATCTGAGTTAGACTAAAGTGAGGTCACATAGGGGTTTGGGACAAAAGATGGGAATTTTCAAAATTGAGGTGTTGATGTTCCAGGAGCCAGTGTCGGTTAGCACAGGGTCAACAGGGCTAGGTGCAGCTTCTGGTATGGGCAGCTATTTTGAATAACCCTAAGTTTACATAGGCCGGAAGATGGAAGGCAGACCTGCAGAATGTTAAAAAAATTCAAATCTAGAGATAACTGAGGTGTAGAAGAGGGCTTCAGCAGCTGAGGAACTGAGACAGGATCAGAGTCTGATAATATTGCAGAGGTTGAGCAGTGTTGTATATTAATTCATTTTTCTTACCTCCTTCAGAGTTTTGTGATGCAAATACATTCATTCTTAAGGTTTCTATTGAAGTTTTGTCAGTCACAAAGCACAGCTCAAAATGTACACCACAAACACATCACTCAGCCTAATTGTCCTGTCCATCTTTAGTGAACAGACTGTTAATTCATTAAGCTGGCACCTCTACCTAATGCAAGTTCAAGCTCAGTTCAAGGTTATGTATCTGAAGGGATATGGAAGTGTGGGAGAAACAGAGACATTGCGGTGTTTTCATTGGGCTAGCAAACCAGACAGCCAGGTAATTCCCTGGAATGGAGGTTTAAATCAATTCATTTCAATTTGATTTCAAAATTTTGACATCTGAAATTGAAATGTTGAAGATGACCTTGAAACAATTGCTAAATGTTGTAAAAACCCATTTGGTTCGCTATACTTCCGAGAAGGAAATCTGCTGGCCTTATCTGGTCTAGCCTACAGATGACTCCAGATTCACAGCAATGTGCTTAACTCTAAACCACCCTCTGAAATGGCCTAGGCATTCAGTTGTATCATCTGCTAAATTGTCTGAAATAAGGAACAAAACTATTCAGGTCACTTGGCATCAGCTAAACCAACCGAAACAGCATTCTCAAACTCAGCCCTACTGGCCCTGCAAAGTCCTTCTTATCAATATATGGTGCCAATATTAGGAGAGCTATCTCACAGTCAAGAAACAGCCTGGCACAGTCATACTCATGGAATCGTACCATGGTGACTCAGAGGTTAGCACTGCTGTCTCACAGCACCAGGCACCTGAGTTTGATTCCAGCCTCAGGTCCTCTCTGTGTGGAGTTTGCACATTTTCCCCATGACAGCATGGGTTTCCTCTAGATGCTTTGGTCTACTCTCACATTCCAAAGATGTGCATCAGGTGATTGGCTATGCTAAATTACCCCATAGTGTCCAGGTATGTGTGGGCTAGGTGGATTAGCCATGGGAAATGCAGGATTACAGAGATAAGGTAGTGGCGATGGGTCTGGATAGGATGCTCTTTGGAAGGTCAGTGTGGACTCAATGGGCTGAATGACTTCCTTTAATGCTATAAGGATCCTATGGTTTTTATGGTGCTGATTTCATACCTTACAGGCACAATGTTCCAGACACCACTGCCATCGCTACCCCTGGATACGTTCTGCCCCACTGGCAGAATAGTCCCAGCAGGGTGCCATACAGTTGGGAGGGACCTACTCTGGGAGGCCCCAGTATTGTGTCTTGGACTCATGAAATTACATGGTATCAGCTCAAACATGGGCAAGGAAATCCCCTGCCGCTTGTTGCATATCACTCTTTCTTGGCTAATGAATCAGTACCTCCTCCATGTTGAACACCATTTGGAGGATGAATTGAGGGTTGCAAGTGCACTAAATGCACTCATGTGGGAGACTTCAATATTCATTACCACAAGTGGCTCAGCTGCACTGCTACTGACTGAGCTGTCAGGGTCTAATGGACATAGCTGCTAGACTGGGTCTGCAGAAGGTGATGAGGCAACCAACTTGACCGGTTTCCTTCAGATTGTCAAAAGACCAGCTGGGTTTCTAAGACCCGTCCTCCTGACTTAGGTCAAACGAGGAGCAGTAGTGTCGCCAGGAATGGAGGGTTTGAGTTGTAAGGAGAGGCAGGGTAGGCTGGGATCTTTTTCCACTGAATTGCAGGAGGTTGAGAGGTGACCTTGTGGAGGTTTATAAAATCATGAGGGGCATAGGTAAGGTGAATCGCAGGTGTCTTTTCTCTAGGGTGGGGGATTTCAAAACAATGGGGCATATTTTTAAGTTGAAAGGAGAAAGACTTAAAAAACACGAGGAGCAATTTTGTTTTACAGACGGAGTGGTTTGTGTGTGGAATGAACTTCTAAAGGAAATTATGGGTGTGGGTACAATTACAATGTTTAAAAGACTTTGAGATAAGTACATGAATGAGAAAGGTTTAGAGTGGTATGGGCCAAGCATAGGCAAGTGGGACTAGTTTAATTTGGGCTTGTGGTCAGCATGGACTGGTTGGATTGAAGGGCCTGTTTCCATGCTGTAAGGCTACTCCTTTATTCTAAAATTATGCACTCTGCTCCGAGACGCGTGCATAAGAGGAAACAACCTTTCCACATCTACCCTGCCCAGTCCTCTAAGAATCTTGTATGCTTCAGTAAGGGTCACCTTTCATTGTTCTATATTCCAAAGAGTTACAGGCCTGATCCACTCAACATCACCTCCAAACCTCTTGTCAAGTTACTTAACCTTTGTTGGAATACCTCCAATGCGAGTACATGTTCCCTTGGAGAAGGGGTGCAAACACATGAAGGAATTCTGAATAAACACAGAAGGCAGGGAGGAATAGAAGGCTACACATGTCAAGTTATGGTTAAGAGGTCTGAGCACAGGATTGTGTGGAAAATGAACAGCAGAAGAATCTGCCTTGGCCAGATCGCCTGGTTTCATGCCATATGTTCTATTTAATTCCACATGAAATCTATCACTTGACGAAAGCATTAGATGACAGCTGGTACAGTAATGCGAATTGAGACAATTGAATTAAGAAAGGGACAAACAAAAATAGTGTACAATTGTTGAAGAGATATTAGGAACTGCAGATGAATCTGAAATAACAAGGTGTAGAGCTGGATGAACACAGCAGGCCAAGCAGCATCAGAGGAGTAGGAAAGCTGACGTTTCAGGCCTTCTGAAGAAGGGTCTAGGGCAGAAACTTCAACCTTCCTGCTCCTCTGGTGCTGCTTGACCTGCTGTGTTCATCCAGCTCTTCACTTTGTTATCTACAATAGTTGAAATGGGGTTGACAAGCTGTCCTCGACCTACATCCCATCCCAGGGTCTATTTTTTAAAACAATTCCTGTGCATTCGTCAAACTCTACATTGGCTCGGTGAGTGAATCACAGAGTGTGAACTTTCAGGAATTTAATTAGGTGCTAGTAATGACACCAGTATATATAATTACATCAGCAATTGCACCTTATTGAGATTTATAGGGAGAGCAATCCAGGAAGCAGGGAGCCTGAGGGGAAACAACAGTGACATGAAAAAAAATTGTCATTAGAAATTATGCTGAATTCCCAGTTGGAAGTAGAAGTACTGATTACACATGCTGTGAATTTGGTGTGACTGTTCTTGCTTGTCGCTGCAGTGTAGCAAATGGAAAACAGTAATTAAGTACTCAGAGGAGATTTTAATAAGTTGCTGAGCTGTGTGACCTGTACTCAAGGCTGGTCATTGTCCTTTTAATCCCTGTTGTATCTAATTTTATAATAGCTGTATCAATTTGTAGCAAAATGAAAATGCGTTTTATTAGAGCCAGTTGTGGAGTTTCTTCTAAATTTATAAGCTTGTTAATCATTTCCAACATTCTCAACAAGGCTGGGTGTGCAGAATTGCCTCTCAATCGGAGTTAGGAGCCATAAATGCTTTTTCTGCTTTATTTTCTGTTTATCACAAGAGTGATCTTTATGGTTTCTGTCTCAAGCACTCAATGTCAGCTGCTTACAGTTATACAGGGTTTTTCATTACTGCTAGACATTCCTCATTGACTTACAATCAACATTATAAAAATGCATGTGGTAATATTAGAAATGCACAGTTTAATATTGGGCAGAATGTAAAGTTGGTGACCAATATGTTATCCACTGGCTGAGGACCCAGCAAGGACCCAGCATTGCCTGTTATCTCAAAGGCCCACCACATTCAGCATCCATTAACCAGGGAGCGGTGGGTCTTCTCCACGTTCAAAGACCCTGGCAGCAGAAAATCATTGCTGCTGGTTGATGGACTTCCTCAAAGCTCAGGAACAGCAAAGGACCCAAGTGAGTGATGGCAGGAGGGCCATTGTGGGATGGGGTTTGGGGAGGGTGAAGAGGCTTTGTCAGCATGGTGGCAACTATAGAATCCCTGCAGTGTGGAAGCTGGTCATTCGGCCCAATGGGTCCACATCAACCCTCTGAAGAGCAGCCCACCTAGACCCACTCCCAAACCCTTTCCCTGTAACTGGGGCGGCACGGTGGCTCAGTGGTTAGCACTGCAGCCTCACAGCACCAGGGACCCAGGTTCGATTCGAGCCTCGGGCGACTGTCTGTGTGGAGTTTGCACATTCTCCCCGTGTCTGTGTGGGTTTCCTCCGGTTTCCTCCCACAGTCCAAAGATGTGCAGGCTAGGTGGATCGGCCATGCTAAATTGCCCATAGTGTTCAGGGGTGTGTGGGTTATAGGGGGATGAGTCTGGGTGGGATACTTCAAGGGGAAGTGTGGACTTGTTGGGCTGAAGGGCCTGTTTCCACACTGTAGGAAATCTAATCTAATCTAAAACTGCGCTATTCATGGCTAATCGATCTAGCCCACATATCCCTAGACACTATGGGCAATTTAATATGGCCAATCCACCTAACCCTGGCATCTTTGGATTGGGGGAGGTAACCAGAGCACCCAAAGGAAACCCAAGCAGACACAGAGAGAACATGCAAACTCCACACAGCCAGTCACCCAAAGTTGGAATTGAACCCGGGTCCCGGGTGCTGTAAGGCATGAGTGCTAAAAACTGAGTCACCATGCTTCTGTCAGCAGGCTTTTGAACTGAACAACACACCCCCCTACACACACTAGACCCTCCTGACTTGCTCCCCCAGCTGGTGAATATCAACAGCAATGGAACCTTATGTAGATGTTAATTGCCCATTTTGGGGCCCCTGTGAACAGCAATATGGTAAGGCTGTTCTGAATATAACTCATTGTTTGAATCTACTGAGTCATTTTCACGCACCTTTTCTACACCGTCTCTAAAGTATTCACTCGACAGGATTTATGTGCAACAACATAGAGAATATGTATCGCAAATTACAACATGTTGATTGTAATAAAGGAGTTATGTATAGTATTGCAGGAAATCTGAGTTGTAACATAGGAAATGCATGTAGTAAATAGGGAGTGTGGATTTTCTTTCATCACGTGATTTGATGCCACACTACGAGTTAGAGCTCGTGACAGACTAGTTGAAGAGAAAGCAAAGTCAAGAACCATCTTCAGGTTTAGACTTCAAAGTAACATTGTTTATTATACACTCAAACTAAATACTGCTGTACACAGTAATCTGAGAGTAAGCAGGCACTGATCTTATAGTTGCACTGGTTAAGAACAAATATACCTTCTGCTTGTGTTAATGTCCACATTCTGATGTGAGTCTCCAGTCTATATTGTCACAGCCTGGTAGTGTATTTCAAGAGAGTTAAAACTCCACCCACTATTATTTCTGCTTAGTGGTGTGCAGCTCTGTGACATCATTGGAAGGTTGCTACAGGATTCTGAAGGCCTTAAATAACATATTGCAAAGTAAGAAATCAGGACTGTCATAGGAAATGTAAATTATATACTATAAAAAGTATTGGAATTGTAGTTACATCATGAGAAGGATATGTTGTAAAGTGGATAATGTGCATGGTAATCGTCAAAATTTAGGAATCCTCATTTGATGCAACAAATATGTTTAACTATACACACATCAACCTGAAATTCAACAGGCATTAAGCATTTCCACCAGATACATCAGAAGATAACAATTAGATCTGCTTTATGGATTATTGGGAAATCTGTTGAACTGCATGGCAATGAACCATGCAGAGCTGATAGGTTCCTAATTGGAGTCCCCTATCACTATCCCACCGACCTTTCCCAGCCCCAACCCTCCTCTCTATTTATTTCCGTGCTCCCTTCCCCCCCCGCCACTTCTGAAGGAGGGCCCCAACCCGAAATGTCAAGTTTCCTGCTCTTCTGGTGCAGTCTGGCCTGCTGTGTGTTTCTCCAGCTCCACACTGAATTATCTCTAACTCCAATGTCAGCAGTTCTTATTATCTCAGTCAGTAGACTTGGCTGATTTCAGTTAAAGCAACAGTGACATACGTTCCTGGTGTTGGTGGCCCTCGGCTACTGAAGATTACAGTTTAGTGCGTGATTGTTTGGTGGTGTGCAAGACAAGCCTGGTTTTGATATCCCTCAGAATCTAACCCTAATACTCATTATCAATCATTCCATTGAAGGAAACATGATTTATATGAGGGCTATGGAGGGATTTGTATGAGGTACTGGAGGGATGTAGACAGAAGACTAAACTGGGAAGTTTCAGAAATGAAATAGTTTAAAAAACGTCCAGTGCTTTAATACTATTCAGGTCAGAATCTGACAAATATCAAAACTTAGAAGACATGTTGATTAATTATCCTCCATATTAATACATTTATTAAAATCAGTGGAAAAAATAAAACATTGACAATGGGCATGAAGTGTATACCTCGAATGTGAAAACCTCTGAGTATTTTACTTGGGCAATAAAATCATTACTTTATTGAATTCAATAGTGTATCTGTTAAAAAATTAGTTTTAGTAATTAATCTTGTTTCATAGTTTAGATTTTTTTAAGTGACACTGAGCATTTTAACACAATGTGTTGAAACGTTCTGCTTATTCAATACTTTATCATGGCTCTCCAAATTAATTAAAGCACTTGAAATACAATGAATTAGTTTGAAGCACAACTCCTATTACTTGGAGCATCCACAACAGTCATTTTGCATGCAGGAAGATCATATCAATAACAATTAGACTTCAATTTGTGCTTGTTGGTGTTGACTGAGATACAAGTACTGGTGGCAGTCATGTTGCATATTGTTTAATAGAGGCACATTCTGTACAAGCCAGCTGTCTTGTGAGTAGATAACATGTTGTCAGAAGAAGAGACTGGGATTGAGAGTTGAACAGCTGACATAAAGACAACTACTGACAGGGAGAGAGGAATATTCAGAGATTTAAAAGCTGTTACAAGCAACTGAAAGAAACTTAAAAAAAAAGAAGCAGGCAACAGCTTAAAAATTTTAAGACACTATGGCAGGAAATTGGTCTCCGCCTGCTCTATTTAAAATGCAAAGTGATATGAAGCAAAACTGCCAGTCGTTATATGACTAGTTGCAAAATTATGAAACAATGTCAGATTTGTTTAACAAGCCAGAGCAGCTCGGAGTAACTACACTCTTAAAACTTCTATATATAAAGACTCTTTCAAATAGTTCCACCCTAAATCTGTCTGAAGAACAGAAGAAACTGACTGTAGAAATTTTAAAAGCCATGAAGATACTTTGAAGATTTGCACTTTAATTGAACATAATTTATGAATGGTAAATGTTCAATCTTGTAGCAAAGTGAAAAGGGGCCAATAGATTAATATGTGCCACAATTAATGCAGCCTTCAGAGCCCTGTGCACTAGTGCAACCAAGAGATTAGAGGCTAGATGTATGAGGCTGAAGAGAAGCTGCGGTGCAAGTCTTTCTACTGGGAGAAGAGAAGCTTATTCGCAGAAAAGCAGTTGACATCAGCAGAGGTGCTGGGATTGTAAATCAGCAGCAAAACATTAATGACGGAAGAGACTAGACCTTGGTGATAGATACTTCAGTTACAAGGGGCAGAATAATCATAAACAAAAGGCAGTATTCATATACTGTGGAAAACGTCCTGCAAAGAAGAAGAAGGTATGTTCAGCCCGGAAAAAGCAATGTTCTTCCTACAATGAGCCAAATCATTTTGCATACACATGCATGACTGGTTGAAAATGCAACAAGCATTTACAAATATTCACTGGGGAGAAGATTCTCACAAACCCCTCTACTCTGCACCATACCACAAGATGGTTCAGTAATGCTGATGGGTCATGATTGGTTCCTGATTATTGCAGAAGCTGAACATTAAGTCAAAACGAAATATCAGACAAACATACAACACAGTAACTTTCACTTTCCTGTGCAAAATGGCTCAACACCATGATCTAAAAATGAAGGTTTTGATAGTTAACATTGAGATTATAGCACGATAGTAGTGACTAGAGTACAGGTTACTCCGAGAACACAGTGCGATGATGTGAAAGATGATCTGGAGTTCCAAATCATAGACATCAGGTAAAGGCACCTATCTCAGCCAAAGCAAGCCTAAAGCTTGGACTGGTAACCCTCAATGTGCCAAATAAAGATATCCAACATGTTTCAATGCACTGAATCATTTACTGTGGAACAGATCCTACAGGAATACAGCCATGTGTTTACAGCCTTGAGAACATAATCCTGGAGAACATAATCTCCAAGTAGACAATGCTTCTGTCTTGTGAACCCCAGAATAGTTCTTCTCTGACAACATTCCTCTGGCAATGCCCTGTTACTGTTGCATAGATTGACACAAAAACAATAAGTTCCCCATTTTCCTTGACGCCTGATTTTGGCCCTGTTCTGGCATTGTTCCTCGGTCTCTGACTCCATGCCCACTATAGGGAAACTATGGGTGATTATGCCACATTATATCGAGACCCTCTGCAAGCCTATGTTTTTTGTTGTGTACACAGTAAATTCAGAGAATAGGGAGTTATACTAGATACTTCTACAGCGTAGAGATGCTCACTATAAATTTGGGAGAGCATGTTAAATGATATAGAAAAGCTATGCTCAGCTCATGAGGTGCCAGAGCAATTAAGCATTAGTGAAAAATCTGGGCACAGTGCTGAGTTACATTACCTATCAATCACATATTACAATGGGATTACATTCATTGAGTTTATCTTGGTCTCGCCGCCACTAGATTATACTACTTGTGGTCACGTTGAGTCCTGAAGTGACTGCTGTAATCTCTAAATGCTACCCTCATTCTGCTTTATAAAAAAAACTAACTATATGGCTTTATGAAAATTGTCACATCAGGGATTTTGGTTCAAATTTAGTCTACAGAGACTGAAAGAAAACTTTCTTTGTCCTTGACAGCTTAATGATGTGTCATAGAAAATTACTTTGAGGCACCTGTCCCTATTGAATGAGAATGAGAAGCCTGAGTTAAGGATTTCTTCAGACACCTCATAAAACGTTATACCTTTTTTGACTCATGGCCTGGAAGATATAATTGATGTCAGTGGCTTTAAGCTGAGAAAATTATGATATTCAACAATCTTTCTTCCCTCAGCTGTCACAAGTATTCATAAACTCACAGACACAAGCATTTCAGCAAGAATGAGAAAAAAAGAAATCAGATATGAACAATATGTCAGACGCACTTGCCGGCTAATGTTCGGGTCTAAGTTCTCATCTTGGGCGAATTGTAACCGTGGCAAAGTGAGATTTCAGTGACATCTACCATGATGCTGCAGTCTGGACTAATTCAGTCCATGAGCTGACTGACCACCCACAGGATATCCTGGGACAAATACTTGACACCCCACAAAAAAACTTCTTATTGTCAAAAATATTCGGATCCCTGCAAACTAGAAAGTGATTCTCAATGGCCAAGTTGGAGGTTTTCTGATCCTGAAGGCAATAATATATGTCACCTCATTCTGTTCCTGAGCTTCTCTATCCAACTTGAGCTCCCTGTGCTTCGCTCTTTGCTCTCACCTTTAACTGTCCCTGCTCTCTCTGCATGATGTTTGCGACAATATGATTGATTGATATCAAATATTAAGAAGCTTCTGGTGGGATTTGATGTAGGGATCCCAGGACTGTCCTAATGCTCATTCACTCTACTTGTTGCTGCAGCACACGTTTTTACATTGACTCCTGGGACGTGGGCGTCACTGGCTGGGTCAGCATTCATTGCCCATCCATAGATGCCCTCGAGAAACTGATGGTGCATTGCTTTCTGAACACTGCATCCCATGTACTCGATAAACTTTGTAGCGATTATCACAATTGAGTTTCATGCTAAACCATTTCAGAGGGCATTTGAAAGTCAACTGTGGGTCAGGAGTCACATGTAGGCAAGGCCAGATGCCCTGACAGGCATTAGTGAGCTAAATGGGCTCTTCTGATGATCAATAATGGAGTCATTATCATCAGTAGATTCTTAATTCCATATACTTTTCCTCATGAGTTCAAATTCCATCCTCATTCCATCATCCTGCTGGGGTAAGATTTGAACGTGGGTCTCCAGAACACCAGCCAAGTTTCTGGATTAATAGTCCAGCGATAATACCACTAGGCCATTACACAATACAGAGGAGGGTAAAGCACAGTAGATGAGTAGCACAGAATCGTTGCAACTCCAGCCTGACATAAAGATTTACACACTGAAGCACCATGGCTAGATGCTCAAACTAACTCCCCAGGCACCCGGGTAGTCTCCAAAGAAAGTCTTGAAATCAGAGAAAACACAGGAACAATAAGCAAAAAATAGTCATTCTCGGAAGTTCCCTTCTGATCGACTCAACCAAAACCAGTCCAGGAAATAGCATGCACCATACGTCATCTGAAAAACTATCTGTCACAATGTACTGTGAAGAATGTGTGTTTCAAGAGCTGAAAGAACATGCAATTATGTCCAACCTGAACATACCAAAGCCTCCAACCTGAACATACCAAAGCCTCCACTCACATTTTCATATCCCTCATCCCTCCCATATACCTGCCTAAAGGTTTCCTTCTATATTAGAGTTAGATACATGAGGTGCTGCACCAATGTTCCACCACTGTGATATTGCTTATCTCCTGAATATGGACTATTTTCACCATTAAGAAGGCAGCTGCATGAAGACACCTGATCAGTTTGTGATTGAACAAGTATTCCATAGCAATTGAGATAACCTTTCTGGAAAATTAGTACTATCCCTGCTCTTGTATATGATGGGCTGGAGTAGAGGAATATTGGCTAGGGAGAGAGGGGTACTCAAATAGTATTGTGCTAGCTTTGCCTTTGCTGCATGCTACATTCCTTCAGGATTGACTTATTTTTCAATTTGATTGACCTACACAATGAAACGCTTATTTTTATTTTCAACTGTAGCCCAGGATTTTTTTATTCATTCACTGGACAAAGACATTACTAACTAGGCCAGCATTAATTGCCCATCCTTCAATGCCCAGAGGGCAATTAAGAAACAACCACATTGCTGTGGGTCTGAAGTCACGCATAATCCAGATCAGGTAAGGATGGCAGTTTCTTTCCTAAAGGACATCAGTGAACCAGGTGTGTTTTGGAGACAATTGGTAACAGTTTCATGGTCATTATTAGACTCTTAATTCCAAATTTTGACATTGTGAGTGAAGACACTCAGGCATTGCATGGGTGTTTTTTTAATTGAAATCAAATTCCACTATCTGCTGTTGCAGGATTCAAACCAGAGTTCCTCAGAACATTGCTTCAGAGATAGTAGGAAGCTTGTTTCCCTAGAACCTTACCTGGGTCTCTGGATTAACAGTCCAGCGATAACACCACTAGGTCGCCACCTCCAATGATATCCTGATGTTTGCAAAATTTTCAGTGTGCATGTAAACTGTTTCCAGGATCAACATCAGCACTATAATAGCTGTGGTACAGTCAGTGCTTCTGGGACCAGGCATTCCTGGATGTTAATATTCAGATGGTCCTTTAAAAGAGATAAGTCACATCAGGGAGCCCACTCCTTGGGAAATACCAGTGATTTGTCCCACAGATTGACAGTGTTCCTTATGCACCACGCACTCTCATTATTCCTGCAGCACTTCAGAATGCAGTGAGCCTTCAGTGTACCCACGCAATGCCTGAGTGTCCTCACTCACAATGTCATCAGTACTGAGAGCTGTGATGTGTTGACCACCACAAGAATGGCCATTTGATAAGTGAGTCGTCCATTGCCGGTCTCACAACCCTTAAATGTTATTAGATACTTTGAGACCCCTGGATGTAGGACAGATCTTACTCTCCAGGAGCCTGGAAAAACATGAGCGATTCCAGGTTCTCAGGAAGAGTCACTTGACTTGAAAAGTTAACTCTTCACAGATGCTGCCAGACCTGCTTAGCTTTTCCACCAATTTCTGTTTTTGTTTCTTATTTACAACATTGGCATGTTCATTCAGCTCTTATGGAAGTTTCCACTATTGCTGTAATTAGGTAGATAGGTAGGGGGTTCCTGGTTAGGCATTGAGGGCCCTGGTTTCTCCCCTAGATGCTATCCTTACCATCAGGATCCCCGAGACTCGCATGTAGTGCCTTGACTGCACTCCTCAATCTGAATATGAGTTTTCCTGGCAGAAGAGCCTATCTCCAGTCATGTTTGAGATTGATAAGATGGGTATTAAGTTGTGGCATTGGAAATGTAGCACATTCTATTGATGGTTGAAGGTGTTCCACTTCTTTCAACTTTACCTGGTCTTACTGCGACAATAAGGCCACAAGAGATGTTAAAGCGGGCCAAGTGAATATGTCTTCATGTAAGTGCAGGTGACTATTAATGATTGAACACTTGTGCCACCAATATACCCTCAAGAAGTGTTTTTGGTTTCCTCCACTTCCTACTCTATCTCGGTGTATCCCTGCTTTCCACTGCTGGGCTGAAGGAGCCTACTGACTGATACTCCCTGATAAAGACATTGACAGGGCCTTGCCATGGTCTGAAGGGCTAGGAGTCTCCTGCACAAGGGCTGGTTGACTCTCCTTGATCTGAGCTGCTGCAGGCAGTGGGCTGACAGACAAAGAGGTGAGTTGGAAGAGCAGGCTATCTCTGGAGTGTCCTGGTACAAAGCTACCAGGTTTTCTGTCAGTCACTGCTCCTCTCTCTGGGTTCCTGCTAGCACTACCTTGCTCCTTGAGAAGATAGAGCACTTGAAGGGTGCCTCATCACCCTGTCACCTTGCTGAGGACTTATGGCTAGATTAATGGAGTACAGGTACACTTGCAAATCCAGAAGTTCGTGAGGGTTCTGCTAGACATGGGTATCCAAGGCAGCCACCAACTTTACCATGGAAGCTACCAACCTCTTGCATGGCAGAGCCACCACAGTAGATGGAAGATTGATGGACATTACTTTTCATCCCAGTCTTCTGGGGACGGTGGCACTTTTGCCTGATGTTCCCTTCCCATTTCTGGAGGTTGGGCAGGTCATTTAAGGTCGGGTACAGAGACATGAGGTTAACATTTTTGTAAACCAAACAATAGAAACTCCCAACAATTAATTACTTAAAACTTTCCTGATAACTTAAAGTTATTTTAAAAAGCTATTGCGAACATTATCCAATTCCTGGGATTATTTGCAAAGCAAAACATTGCAAATGCTAGAAACCATAATTTAAAACAGAAAATGTTACAAATCCTCAGTAGGTTTGACAGCGTCTATGGAGACCATCATTCTTAAACATTCCTCAGCAGTGACCACCTCTTCTAATGAAATCCATGATAACATTACTGAGAGAGTACCATTGTTATTAAATGCAGTGCCAGGTCCTGCTTTCTACCAGAGTTTGACACACCTCATAAAATTCTAAGCCCTAGATGACCCCAATCCAATACCTTCATTACACTGCCCACTGAAGCATTTCCAGTATAGCACCAGTCTCCTTTAATACAACACATTGTGTGAATAGTTGCTTTAATTTTGATGCAGCAGTACACAAATTGAAGAGAGCTGAATCAACACTGTGTTCAGTGAATTGAATTTGTGACCTCAGTATGATTTCTTGCTCAACAAGATATGTGATTGTTCGCCAGGACCTAATTGTAGTGCAGCAGTTCACCTTTGTTTGTGATGCATTATAATGGAAACTTTTGTGTCTTTCTGACATACCATTGTAACAGCTTGATAATAAAATGTCTACTTACAACAATAGGAGTAGCAAATGTAATTTGAAGAAATTAAAAATGTATTAAAATTATATATTCTTTGTGCCCATCAGTAGAAATGGATGTTACACGTCAAATCAGGAGATCCAATTGGCCCAAAGTTATTTGGCAAGTGTAAAACTAGATGCTCTTTGTCTATGAGAATTCCAGTCAATCCCCTGCACTTTTGGAAGACCTCAGTGTAAAGTAATAATAGCATTGGATACGTGAATACTTTCATCTTTCACGCACTGCCAGGGCTGGAACAATCAAACCTAGAGTTTAAAGTCCTTCACCAGGGAGTCAGGCAGAAATCCATGAAAACTCATTCACGATATCACACTTTTCTAAAAGAGTTTTCTCATGGTAGAGCCTTCGGCCCTCTCTGTTATCAAATTCTATTCAAGGCTTGAGATATCTGTAGTCAGATAATGATCACTGATTGTTATCAAGCAACATTACAATCATGGGAAGAAATGCAATAAAGTGAGGACTGAGCCAACTATTACATAATGAGGTTAGGATAAAGAACTTAGCGTACTTTTCTTGATATTGTTGACAATATTGAGGTAAGTTTATAGATGTTTTCAAGCTTATGACAAGAGTTTACAAGTTTTACGCAGGAAAATCGTTCATTTAAGTGAAGGTTTAAAATGCACAGGACACAAATTACTAATTACAAAACAGGGTAGGGGGCAATATCCAAATAATGGATTCTCCTATCACGTAGATGAATGAGTGTTCAGCAAAGAAAAAAGGACTGGTTTACTGTCTGGCTTGATGTCAGCTCACATGACATTATTCCAAGTTTTAACTAGCATAATTGTTTGCTAATATTGTATATAAAAATATTGATGGAGGGGTGGATGAAAGCATTAGTTTTGTGCCATGTTCACTTGACTTGAAGGCACTTGATTCAGTTCTTCTCAAATGCTGAAATCAGTTGATGGCTCCTCCATTTGATTCTATCCAAGGTATATTTTTCCCCATGTATTGGGATCCAGTTTATAAACTCTGATGTTGGCTGTCAGATTCACTTGTTAGCTAAGTTTGAGGTGTTCTCTGCTATGAGTTTCCACTTCAGCTAACTTGAGAATACTGTCTCATGTGAGCCTCACGACCAATCCAATGAAGCTGAGATTGAATGGGCATGCTCTCAGTACCTGGTGTGCAACACTTGGCAAGGACCTTGGTGTTTGAATGTTTTCCTACCATCATATGTTGCAAATAGATCTCAGTTAATTAAAATTGAGCTTTTTATGTTTCTTTGCATGGTGCTGGAGATTACCCAAGTCTCACGGCCATAAAGAAGTGAAATTAGAACTGGTGCCTGCATTCTCAGACAAACTCCATGATCTTATCAAAGCCTTTGAATAAGGTGACAAACAGTGGGTTTACTTTGATCAGTGGGAGTTTAATTTTGTCATCCTGTATTGTGTGAACAGAGAAAACCCCCTCAAGCCAAAAGAAGATCCTTCTGTACTGAGTGGATAATATATTTTTGATAGAGACTGTGGGATCTTGGAGTAAATCAGCAAGAGTAGTTTGAGGCCTCATTTCTTTTCTTCTTCAGAACTATAGTCAGGCCAAAATACTTAGAGGTTTGTGCAAAGCGATCAATGGGCACATGTCCAGGTACCAGGTAATAAAATCCATCCCAAGCCTGTTAACAAAATTAGACCCTAATACTTTTCTTGATGATAGAATCTTTTACCTATGTCTACTTCTTACCTACAGTGCAGTTTCTTTCTTTCAGTGCTCTAGGTACTTCACTAAACAATACCCTTCATGTGGACATCTTAACAATATAATTGACATTGCATTAACATTAGATCTGTGAAATAATTTGCCACAAAAAGCCGTTATCTGTGTATATATAAATGAACTGTACTATACATTGTTATTATTCCTGCATTCTTGCTATGCTGGAGTCAAGATTTATTTTCTAAATTCTTCCTACCAATGATCTCATGTGGAACACCTCATTCTCTTCATTTTCCCAGTATTATGTTCGCAGGTTTTTAAAACTTACAATTCAGATCAATACTGCTCAGCTAGTTCTCCACTATTTTCAACATTAATTGGTCATACACTCCATGCCCTGACAATTTGCCAAGGTTTTTCAACTGTGATCATAGTGGTAGTAAATAAAGTCCTTGCTACGAAAATTGTTTCATAGTGGGATAAATCATCTATTTAAATTAGGCTGATCCAGAATGATAGCACCTCAGTAACATAATGGACCTGTGCTAATATTCAGTGATGCATTGCACCCAAGGTGACATCAAATAGCCATTATCTGAATCAGATATGTCTCAGCCAGAGGCAGTAGACAACATGTCGATATTTTTAATCAACCAGGTCAGACTTATGATAGCACACTCCTGAAGCAGGTAGACTTAACCCAGGTCTTCGGTCCCAGAACACTAGCATTGAACCACAGGAGACCTAATAGTCAGTTTTAATGTCCTGCCAATCCACTTTATGATATCTAGGCAGTTGAGACCTATTGATGTAAGTTTTTTTTTGAGTTTCTGCCTTCTCTTCTTTAAATTTGATGAGCCAAGGTGATCAATTAGGGCAGTTATTAGTCATGTCGAATTATCAATTGACCAACCCCATTGTTTAAGGGTCTGAAAGATTTAATGTTGGATATTGCATTAAGTTCCACCCACATGATGATGTCACACAATCTTGAATGGAGTAAAAGGGAATCTAGCTTGAGATCCTGATGGGGTCAGCTGTATCACCCCTGGTTCCTGACAGTCTTAGTAATTATGTCTTAACTATCCAATGTAATTGAACACATTGCTGTCATACAATATACTACATCTCCTTAATAGGCAGATGCTGCTTCTTCCAACTACTCAACAGTACTTTATCCTCCACTATTCAGGATGGTATTTGCACCTGATGTGACAATGTTTACGTTAGCTCCCATAAGAACTAGATATGAGTAAAGTAGCATTGGAAGATTCAACAGATATTTGTGACAGCTCCTGATATATATACATATTATTGGAACAGGCACTGGGCTAATATTGGACTATTGATTATAAACAGGAGCACGCTTCAGCAACATGTCATGCTTCAAGTGGCCCAAATTAAGACAGAGTTTGATTCTTAATTAATTTCAGATCACATACTATGAAAGGGTGTTGATAATGTGCAAATGTCTTTTAAATATATACTGCGTCCAAACTGTCAGACAATCCAACACTCTGATCCTCTCTAGCCTAGCAAATTGAAACAATCTACCCACGCAAACAAAATCTATCCTTTCATCACCTTGCAGACTTCAAGCAGATAGTGGATATATATCTCTGTAAGCTCAAAGCATGACAAATCTACCCACTGAACCCAACCCAGCTGTATCACAAAATGTCACCATCCTAACTCTACACTTTTTGACCAAGAAATAATAGAAATGGCAATACAATTGCAAATAAAACCTTATATAAAATCCCTGAACCACAGTACGAAGAGCTGAAGATGCAACTAAATAGGAAATCTCATGCATTTTTTTGACTGTTATAACCTATTGAAGTTGTTTGGGGATTACAAACTTCAGGAACACCAATGGAATAAATTGCAAGCATTGACACTCTGTGTCTCATCTGTATGTTCCACCCTTTCATGTCATAACTCAAAAGCAGCCAAATATACCTCGAAATTATGAATTTCATGAGTAATTCTCTTTCTTTGTGTGTCAACTGTCTATACCCCATTTCTAGATTGTAATATTGTCAAATTACTGCAAGAGATGAGCTGTCAACTGTTTTGTGATAAACTGAAACACATATCTGTCTAAATGTAGATGAATGTTACCAGGGAACGGTATCCTTCTGACTGACTGTTCCGTTAGGTGGGCCAGAAATAACACCTTGGATTTTAGTTGAGGTTCCTTTCCTTGCTGTTCCAGAAGGTACGATTTTACATAATATCTGAAATTTAAAACAAAATACCAAGCAATGCATTGAAATTAACTGCAACAGAAACATCCAAGATTAACATTCGCTGCTGAGTGACAATAGCAGATGAATTTTCAATGTGCTCCCACATTCTTCTCCTCAGGATTTTAAAAGAATTGTTAATCCTTTTAGAGCAATCAGGCTGGTACCTCCATTGATAGCAAAAAGAGACACATCTTATGTTAAGCACTTTGCTTAACTATTGCGCATTGAACAGTGATTTCCAGGCTGAGCTCTAGTTTGACATTACTGTGGTTTATTTTGAGCATATACCAGGGCTATGGCTCACTGTTTTATGAATTGTGCCTGTGGAACACAGAAAGTGCTCCTGAGGGATTGGTTATGGCGTCATTTTATTGACAGCACTCGCATCATACTTTCTTTTATCTTGAACTCCATTGCGCGAATATTCTGTTTACTTATGCAGCCTTGAGCCTTCTGGTTTCAGTCTGTTACCACAAGGAGCTCCTGAAACTGCTTTTTATTATATTCAACTTGACGCTTCCTCATGTTTAGAGTCACAGAGCCATCCAGCACAGAAACAGAATCATCGGCCCAACTAGTCCATCCCAACTATTACAAGCTAATCCAGTTTTCCTTGCCTGCATTAGACCCACATCCCTCCAGGCCTTTCCTATCCATGTATTGGTCAAATGTCTTTTTAAATGTTATGACTATACATCTACTACTTCCTCTGGCACTACATTCCATGTACAAATCACCATCAGTGTGAAAAGCTGCCCCTCAGGTTCCTTTTAAATCTTTCCCCTCTCACCTTAAATCTATGCCCTCTGGTTCTGGGCTCCCCAAATCCAGGGAAAATGTTTTTACTAATGATCTTCTCTATGAACCTCATGATTTTATAAATATTTATAAGGACTGATGGACAGTCTTCAGGCTATATATTTCCTGTTTTTAAACCTTGTTCTTTAATTATTCAAAATGGCACTGTTTCATGAACTCAAATGAAAGCGTTTCACTAGATTTTATTGTATTCTTACCGACAATTAAAAAAAATCAAAATCAAAACCTCCTAAACTCCAATGAAAAAGGTCCCAGCCTATCCAGCCTTTCTTATAACTCAAACTTCCAGTCCCAGTAATATCCTTGTAAACTTTTTCTGCAACCCCTCCATTCTAATAATATCCTACCTACAGCAGGGCGACTAGAACTGTAAACCGTACTCCAAAAATGGCCTCAACAACGTCCTGTACAACCGCCTCATGACATCCCAATCCCTATCTATAAATGCAATGTGTCCACTCCCTACTATGTCCTTGTTTGACCCCGGATCAAGCTCCACCTGACACATATTCCCGAGAGGTGTCTTAGGTCATTTCTCGGACGTTGCGGGTGCTATGCAGTTCAATGTAGGGTATTTATTGTTATTCAACCTTGATTATATGATCAATTTCCCATTTTTGGTCATCCCAATGTATTTCCCAAAGGTTATGAATTCATTTCTATAGGATAGCCTTTGTTAAATACAAGCAAGTGGGGCAAACCAACTTGAGCGTGACTAGACCCCACACACAGCAATGAGGTAACTAATCAGCCATGCCCACTGTTGCTGCACGTGTGACTATTGATCTCAAAGGTTTATCTTATCAGAGTTGTGTTTTCAGATCTCAGTGAGATAGAGGTCAGTGGTTTGAGTACCATGGAAGATCAGCTAAGACCAGCCCAGCTCATCTCCTCCCTAACCAGTTCTTCCTCTCACCTATCCCCTCCTCCCACCTCAAGCTGCACCTCCATTTCCACCTACCAACTCATCCCGCCTCCTTGACCTGTCCGTCCTCCCCGGACTGACCTATCCCCTCCCCACCTCCCCACCCATACTGTCCTCTCCACCTATCTTCTTCCCTATCCATCTTCGGTCCACCTCCCCATCTCTCCCTATTTATTTCAGAATCCTCTCCCTATCCCCCTCTCTGATGAAGGGTCTAGGCCCGAAACGTCAGCTTTTGTGCTCCTGAGATGCTGCTGGGCCTGCTGTGTTCATCCAGCTTCACACTTTGTTATCTTGGATTCTCCAGCATCTGCAGACACATGGTGTTTTTTTCTTAGAAATGTCAGGATAAAGGTGATATGTTGGGTTAATCTTCAAAGGTCAGGATGCTTAACTCAAGGAGCTGTTAGATTCACTGCAATGCATTCAGAAACCTGAGTGTTTCCTCAAATGTAATATTCCAAGGTGTGATCAACCAAAGGCTACTGAAGATACAAGATAGAATCACTATGGTGTGGAAACAGGTCATTCGGCCCGACAAGTCCAGACTGCCCCTATAAAAAGCATCCTACCCAGACCCATTCCCCTATCCCTGCATTTCCCGTGCCTAACCCATCTAATCTAAACAACTTTGGACTGTGGGAGCAAACCAGAGCACCTGGAGGAAACCCACGCAGACACAGGCATTATGTGCGGACTCCACACAGACAGTCACCTGAGGCTGGTATCGAACCCGCCCTGCCGCCGTGGGGCAGCAGTGCTAACCACTGAGCCACCGTGCGCCCTGAGAGGTGAAGGAATGGGAGACTACCAGGTAGAATAAAAAGGTGGCACAGGCAGATCAAGAGCCCTGTAAACCAGTGGTACTCACTAACTGGTTTCAGTTCTGAACAACATGTTGGCAATTCTTTGGAGGGATGCAAACAAAATCAAAGCCCTGGCATGATGGGATATCTGACAGTGCATTGAGGAAGAAAAGGAAGAGTAGAAATGGAGTAGTCATGAGGAATTCATTGGGTCAGGACAGAGGTATCATGTGATTCTCTAATGCTATGTGGCCTCCTTGGTATGAAAGGAAACAAATATTACTGCGTGGGTGCAAGACATTCTGTGAGGAAAATGGGAGCGGGCAAAAATCAGGGTCCACCTGGAACCAATGGTATCATTGCAAAAAGTGTTATGACCCTTCAGGCAGAGTTTCAAACTCGAGGAAAAGATGATGATGCTCATCAGCTCAGAATTACTGCCAGTGCCTCATGTTAGTTAAAGAGAAACAGGAATGCAGATAAATGTGCGTTGGAGAAGTGGTGACCAAGGGAAGGTTTCAAATTCTTGAGGCATGAGGACTGGTTCAAGGGGAGAAAGCATCAGTTAAAGATGGACCAGTTCCTATTGACCAAAGCTGTTCACAGCCAGAGGTGGATTACTACTATCTGGGAGGGTTTAAACTAATTTGGCAAGTAAGGAGAAACGAGAAAATAGCAGATAGAAGCAATTATGTGATCAGGAGTTAGAGAAACACAAGCAGCAATAAAAGTTGAAATATCCCTAAAACTTTCAGGGACCAGATTGAGAGAAATATCGTGAGTGAGAACACAAGCTGAAAGTGAGTGAGCAGGTTATTATTGCGTAAGTGCCACTTGATAGCACTGCCAAAATCAATCACTTTGCTGATGATAAAAATGTACCTGGGTAATTTTCCACATTGTCAGGTAGATATCAATGAATAAAAACATGTTGACTATGGTTGTAGCTAGTTCTAGAGCATAGTTTTTCACTGTTGCTGCCAGAGTGTTAACTAAACCTTTGTGGTATCCAATGTCATCAGCCATTTCTTGATATCACACAGAGCGAATCGAATTGGCCGTAAACTGGCATCTGTGATACTGAGGACGTTAGGAGGATGTGATGCATAATACACTCAGCAATTCTGATTTCTTATGATTATTGGAAGCTTCAAACTTGTCCTTGGTACTGTTGATCCCTGTTGTTGAAGTTGGGAACACTCTGAAAGCCTCCTGCTCTGGTTCATTGTTCGATTACCCATTTCCATTCTCGAAAGGATGTGGCAGGGCTACAGAGTATTAATCTGTTTAATATCATGATTATGCCTTTGCTTAGCTCTGTCCAGTGCCTGCTACTTCTGCAGTTTTTCATGTATATAGTTCTGTATTCACCAAGTTGATATTTATTTTTAGGTATACTTGTTCATACTACTGGAATGTTATCAATCACTCCTCATGGGACTCAGGTTGATCCCTAGGCTTGATGGTAATGGTTGAGTGACGCATAAGCCAGGCCAGAATGCGATTTTGTTGCTGCTGATGGCTCATAGCATATCCTGTGTAGGGAGGTGCTTCCAGGTTCACCGTTTACCAGCTCCCTGCTTCTGACACTGGGCTTACTTGTGTGATGTGGTGTGGTGGAAAAACACCAGAGACAGATGTTTCAGAGGCCGAGAAAACTAACTTTATTAAACAAACAAGCAAAATTGATATATTTACAAAACCACTCTCCCAGGTAATTAAATACAGTGGGTAAAATAAATACAATGGGTGACTGTTACTATACCAATGGGGGAAAAGAGAGATAGAGAGACGCCTGTTCTAACCCATTTCACTTCCTCAGAGGTATCCTACACCATTGACCCCAACCACCCCACCCTTTCACTGTTTATGACTAGCCAAGCTGGGTTAGAGGCCTCAGTGACCTTGGGCTCAAGCCTGGTGTGAAAACCATGATATCGACTGGCTCTGTCCGTAGTCGCTTGCCATAGCTGGGACTCTGCGAAGGGCTGAGGTACCGACCATAGTCAGTCAGGCAATATGGTCGGATGCGTGGGACCGGCCTGGTGAGTACCCTGGTTTTTCTCCTTCTCCTGGTTGTTTTGCGAGCAGGTTGTTGTTGCGGCTGGTGGAGAATGTTGCTGGTGTTGCACCGGTTGATGTGCCATATCTCGGGACGCCTACAGTCACCTCCGGACGTCAAGTGGAGGTTCGTAGTTAGTTTCCAGTAGTTGGTCTCGCTGTACTGGTTTCACAGCCCCCCACTCTCAGTACAGGATTCTCACTCTTTTCTTGCTTCTCTCTCCTTTCTTCCTTTGCTTCTCACTGCACCTTCCACTTCACTCTGTCTCTTGTGCTGGGCTCGGGGTCTCCAGTTAGACCCCACTGCAGGCCCCCCCTTATCTCCTGCCAAATCTGTGAGCTATTGTACCTCTTTTCAGGGCTGAAAAGGTTTCCTGAGTACTGGAGTGAGTGACATTCGTTTTTCAATTGGAAAGAATGGTTTTGATGGGTTTGGAATGTCCAACATTTCCTTTGGCCAGGTATCTGTTCAGTTCGCACAGTGGTGTGAAGGTTCCAAGGTGAAACAGGTTTTCATGTAACACAATGCTGTGGAATGTTCAGTGACATTGTGCCTGAGCACTGATTTGGAAGTGAATGGGTTGACACCTGTTTAGGCTCCAAAGGGTCTGAAATTGAGGTCGGTTGGCTTACCGGTTTGTTGTTCTGCAGATGTTTCATTACCCTGCTGGGTAACATCATCCGTGCAGCCTCTGAGGAAGTGCCATTGTGTGTTTTTCTGCCTGGTTTTTAAACTCTGGAGTCTGTTGAGCTGAATTACATCTCTTCCGGTCTTCTCTCATAGTGGAGTATAAATCAGGTCGAGTTTTAAGTGGTTGTTGATGGCTTTCTTCGTGGAGTACCCGTGCCAGTCTCTGCTTTGTTTGCCCCAGTATCTTGGTGTTGTCCCAGTCAAATTGGTGGTTCTCCTTATCCATGTGGATTGAGATGAGTGAGTATTGGTCGTGCCTTTTTGTAGCAAATTGGTGTTCGTGTACACTTGTTGTTAATTTCCATCCTGCTTCTCCGATGTAATGTTTTGTCACAGTCTCTGCAGGGAATCTTATGGATGACATTGGTCCTGTCCATAGTGGGAAGTGGGTCATTGGTTCACATGAGCAGTTGTTGTAGGGTTGATGTGGGTTTGTGTGCCACTCTGATACCCAGCGGTCGTAGGAGTCTTGTGGTTAGTTCAGATGTGTTCCTGACGTAGGGTAGTGTGATGAGTGTGTTGGGGTGTGTAGTATCTTCCTGGTGTTGCTCGTGTAGGCATCTTCTGACCCAGGTTTTTGGATATCCATTATCCCTGAAAACCTGGAAGAGGCATTCTTCTTCCTTTCGGGATAGTTCTGTCCTGCTGCAGTGTGTTGTGGTCTGAAATTGTTCAGGTTGCTTCTTTCCTGTCGATTGGCTTGCATTGTTTTAGCTGAGGCATGAATGGGAGGCTTTCTTTTTGATTTCACTTAGCTAAACCCTGTCCCAGATATCTACCCCTGGGCTTGTCTAATCCCCAGTCTGTTCCAGCCACTCTTTTCCTCGTTCATTTGATCCCCTGGTTCCTGGAGTCCGAGTGACTTTAATCCAATGCACTATAATTTCCATAACTTCTCCCTTGACAGGGTTTTTAAGTCCAGGATATGTCCAACAACTGATGGGGATTTTTGGCCCACCTTACAGCCGCCCAGTTTTGCACTGTTGGATCTTTTCTGAACTCTGTGCCATTTAGCTTGCTAGTAAAGCAACACTATTATAACACTTTGAGAAAGAAAAAATCATCTCCTCTATTTTTCAACCTCTCAGTCAGCTGCAGCAAGGATTTAATGATCATTTCAGCATAATGCCATCTCTGAGTTTCAATATAATGTTGTTGACTGGTTCACCAGAAACAATTAATAAATTACAAGGGTTTCTGACCCAAAGTAAGAGCAAGGTTATTCTTTGCCTAAGTATGGGTACAATGTTTTAAAGGAATGCAGTATAAAAAGGAAGATACAATAAGATTCAGTGTCGAGTTTTCAGGATGGTGTTCCTGAGCTGTTAGCTTTCAACCCAAGACCACAGCAGATTCAGGCAGTCCTGAATGCAGACATGGATACTGTAGCCATATTTGAGTTCTCAGTGAATGAATTTTTTTCCCAATTTGCATTATTTCCAGGTGCTTTGCCTTTTTAGAGTCTGAGGGAAACAGAAAGAAAAAGATGGAAAACTTCTCTATTTTCTGCTACAAATCCACGTCCCCAGCTTTACCAGTGCAATTTAATGAAATGCAGCTCACTTGCATATTCCCATATCTACTATCCTCAAACTGGATAACTGTTTGTCATTTTTATAAAGAATCTGGATGAGGACTTAGAAGGATGGGTTAGTAAATTTGCAGATGACACTAAAGTCGATGGAGTTGTGCATAGTGCGGAAGGATGTTGTAGGTTACAGAGGGACATAGATAAGCTTCAGAGATGGGCTGAGAGGTGGCAAATGGAGTTTAATGCTGAAAAGTGTAAGGTGATGCACTTTGTAAGGAGCAACAGGAATACAGAGTACTGGGCTAATGGTAAGGTTCTTGGTAGTGTTAATGAGCAGAGACCTTGGTGTCCATGTACATAGATCCCTGAAAGTTGCCACCCAGGTTGATAGGGTTGTTAAGAAGGCGAACGGTGTGTTACATCTTATTGGTAGAAGGATTGAGTTTCGGAGCCATGAGGTCACGTTGCAGCTGCACAAAACTCTGGTGCGGCCGCACTTGGAGTATTGTATACAGTTCTGGTCGCCGCATTATAGGAAGGATGTGGGAGCGTTGGAAAGGGTACAAGAGGAGATTTACCAAGATGTTGCCTGATATGGAGGGAAGGTGTTATGAGGAAAGGCTGAGAGACTTGAGGTTGTTTTTGTTAGAGAGAAGAAGGTTAAGAATTGACCTGATAGAGACATACAAGATGATCAGAGGATTAGACAGGGTGGACAGTGAGAGCCCTTTTCCTCGGATATTCATGGCCAGCATGAGGGGACATAGCTTTAAATTGAGGGGTGATAGATATAGGAAAGATGTCAGCGGTAGGTTCTTTACTCAGAGTAGCAGGGGCTTGGAATGCTCTGCCTGCAACAGTAGTACACTTGCTAAGTTTAAGGGCATTTAAATGGTCATTGGATAAACATATGGATAATAATGGAATAGTGTAGGTTAGATGGGCTTCAGTTTGGTTTCACAGGTCAGCACAACATTGAGGGCCGAAGGGCCTGTACTGCGCTGTAATGTTCTGCTTCTATGTTTCTATGTAGGCAATGTTTTTATTTATCTGCAGTCACATGAATTTCCCATGAAGGTGTACATCAAACAGGAGATACAGATTTTGTTGACTGGTTTCAGTCTCTTTGATAATATGTTAATTTCAGTTCAGACTGGTTCCTATTTATTCATGGTTTTGAGAAGTTTGGCTTAATCTGTGGTTCGGTAACCACTCTGGCCATTTCTAAATCTGTGCATTTTCCACTTTGAATCATTTAGCTATAATCAAATCTCAGACATAAACAGTCCACACCTAAGCACTTAAGAAAGATTGCCAGTTTTAAACTTTATTTCTTTATTTTTCCAATACTTAGAAGGACTGTAATGTTCAACTTCTGACGTGGTTTCTTTATTTTTCTACTTTGTACCTAAGATGGCACCAGGAATGATGACATAGTATACTTTTCACTGTACTCATGTACTTGATAATAAAATCTAACTCCATTTCTATCATATTAGCACAGCCTGATGGTCAGTGTACTCAGCATCATCAGCATGAATTTGTGACATGGTCTTCACAAGGTCTATGAAGTCCTCATTCTGACCAATACTTTATCAAGGACTGAATGTATTTAGTTTGAGTTCAGGAACAGAGGAGAGCCACTACATTGTCAAGAGTTTCTTTATACAGCTCTAAACAGTGGTTAGTAGGAAAATGAGCAAATTTGTAAGCAAATTTCAAGATGAGCAACAAAAATAGGCTGTAATATTACAGGCTATAATTACGCTAATAAGTATGCCGAAGGTGGTAAACAAGAAAAAATTCTGATGTGTGCACAAGAGAATGTTCTCAATCAACGTGTTTCCAGTCCTTCAAGAAAGGAAGCAATGTAGGCTCTGGGCTCCAGGGAAGTAAAGTAGTCCGAGTGCCATGTGCTACAATAGGACATCAATGATCACAGTATAATTCATTTAAAGCAATTATGGAAATAGACAAGAAAACATTTAACTTAAAAATGTTCAATTATGAAAGAACTAATTCAGTAAGTTCATAAGGGACCTGGCACAAGTAAATTAGAAAAGTTTTTTTTATGATAAAATAGTAATCTTGAAAAAGTTCAGATAGAAATCCCTTTGAAGTGAAAAGGTACAGCACTTAAAGTTAATATACTTTCAGAGACAAAGAAAATGAAGTTCAAAATAACATAGGTTATTGCCAGTGTCAGAAGCAAGATTCAGTTAATAACTGGAAAGATTATAATTTGAACTGAAAGGTCTTAAGAAACGTAATCTGGGAGACAAGGAGAAAAGAAGCAATAAGAAAAGATTAGCAGACATCATTAAATTGAATCTTGAAACTTTTTATAAATACTTACAGTGTAAGAATTTTGTTAGGGAAAAGCTTGAGCCCATTAAGAATCCAAATGAAAAATTTTCATGTAGCGGCTTATAATTAGCAAGAATATTAAAAATAAACTTTGTATCTATCTTTATAAAGGAAACAAATGATTTGAAGGTTACACTAAACGAGAGGGAAGCTGTGAACAAGGAAAAATAGGGAGAGAAGACACATGAAAGGAATTTTTATTTCTGAATGTCACTAAGTCACCTGGTCCAAATTGACTACATCCTTGGTTGTTAAAAGAAATCAAAGGCATTGGTCACAATTTTTCAATCCGACAGGTAATTGCTAATGTTATACCACAATCTAGAAAACTGAACAAGATAAAGCAGGGAATTATAGGCCAGAAGGTCTAACATCAGTGGCAGACAAGTAAGAACTAATATGATGGACAAAATAAATTTCCTTAGAAAGCCATCAGTTAATCAAGAAAAAGCTACAATGATTTGTTAAAAATAAATTATGGACATAGATTTGAAATCATTGACAAATTGTGTAGAAGGGAGATGAAAATTTTTCTCACTCAGAGCTGTCAGGATCTTGACATGAAGAAGCTGTGGAAGTTGATTCCTTAATAGGTTTAAAGGTGAGTAGAGCAAGTTTTGAGAACAAAGAACAGTACAGTACAGGAACAGGTCCTTCAATCCATCAAGGGTGCACTGACACATGTTGCCTTTCTAAACTGAAAGCCTTTTACACCTATGCCATCCGTATCCCTCTTTTTCCTGCCTATTCATGTATCCATCAAGATGTCTCTTAAATGTTACTGTTGTATCTTATTCTACCACCTCCTCAGGCAGCACATTTCAGTCAGAAACCAACCTCTATGCAACACCGTGCCTCTCATGTCACCTTTAACCTTTCTCCCTTTTTTCTTAAACCTATGTCCCCGAGTAATGAATGTTTTCACCCTGGAAAAAGACTCTAACTACCCATGCTATCCATGCCTTTCATGATTCTGTAAATTTCTATCATTTCGCTTCTCATTCTCCAACATTCAACTGGAAACAAAATAAGTTTGTCCAATCTCTCCTCACAGCTGATACCTTTCAAAACAGGCAATATCTTGGTCAACATTTTCTGTACCCTCTCCAAAACCTCTACATCCTCTGGTAATGTGGCAACCAGAACTGTACCCAATGTACCAAAAATGACCTAACTAAAGTTCTACATCGCTGCGACATAACTTGTCAATTTTTATACTCTATACCGACCGATAAAGGTAAGATTGCCATACACCTTCTCAACCACTTTCTCCACTTGTGTCACCACTTTAAGGGAACTGTGGACTTGTACGCCTAGATGCATCTTACATCAATATTTCTAAGGGCTCTTCCATTTATTGTATACTTCTTTCTTGCAGTAGACTTTCCAAAATGAATCAGCTCACATTTTTCTGCATTCATTTCCAACTTGCAATTCTTCACCCAAGTCTCCAGCCTATCTATATCCTGATTTATCCTTCAGCAATGCTCCTGATTATCCACAGCCCCCACAATCTTTGTGTCATTTGCAAACTTCCTATAAAAGTCATCTGTATTCTCCTCCAAATCTTTTATATATTACAGACAATCAGGGGTACCAGCGGTGTCACTGTGGAGCACAACTGGTCACATTTCCAGTCAGAAAAATACCTTCCCATCTCGACTCTGTCTTCTGTGACTAAGCCAGTTCTTTCACTATCTTACCAGTTCACTGGGGATCGCATGTGACAACATCATTTGTATCAGTCTGCCATGCAGGTCTTTGTAAAAGGTCTTGCTAAAGTTCATGTAGACAACATCTATCACCCTGTCTACAATCATCTTTGTCACTTCCTCATAAATCTCAATCAGGTTTGTGAGAAGTGGCCTTCCCTTCATGGACCATGCTGCCTTCACTAATAAATCGATATTTTACCAAATATGAGTAAATCCTGTCCCTCAGAATCTTCTCTAATAATTTCCTTACAACTGATGTAAGGTTCACCAGCCTGTAATTTCCCAATTACCCCGATGCCCTTTTTAAAAAAAAGGAACAACGTTGGCTATTCTCCAGTCCTCAGGGGCCTGTCCTGTGACTAAAGAGGATAAAGATTTTGTACAAGGCCCCAACAATTTCCTCCCTTGCCTCCCTCAGCATTCTGGGATAGATCCCATCAGGCCCTGGGGTTTTGCCTATCTTAATGCTTTTCAAAATACCCAATATCTCCTCCTGCTCTTCCTCAGCAATAAACCCAAACAAACAGACAAAACGGGCTCAGAAACCATAACCACTCTCCCCTGCATCAAAGACATTTCTGAAATGACTGCCAGACTACTCGGACCTCTTGGCATCAGGGTAGCCCACAAACCCACCAACACACTAAAACAGCAGCTATTGAACTTAAAAGACCCTATACAGACAGCAAATAAAACGAACGTCATCTACAAAATACCTTGCAAGAACTGTGACAAACACTACATTGGACAAACTGGCAGAAAGCTAGCCACCAGGATACATGAACATCAACTAGCCACAAAACCACATGACCCACTATCACTAGTATCCTTACATACAGATGAGGAAGGACATCACTTTGACTGGGACAACACATCCATCCTAGGACAAGCCAAACAGAGACACGCACGAGAATTCCTAGAAGCATGGCATTCCAACTGGAACTCCATCAACAGACACATTGGCTCCAAATCAATCTACCATCCCCTGAGAAAAAGAACAGGAAATGACATCACCAATGCAGGAAATGACATCACCAACCCAAGGAAACCTAACCAGATAAATAGAAAGCGGGACATAACACCAGCGCTTCGTCGGAGGCTCACTCATGATGTTACCTAGAATGGTAACGAAACGTCTGAAAACAAACCTTCCAGCTCAGCGAGCAAACTCACATCCAGAACCTCAACCTGAGCTACAAATCTTCTCAAAACTCGCTATCTCCTCCTTTTTAATATCAACTTCTCAACTCACCATCCACCATGTCCTTTCCATTTATAAATACTGATGCAAGTATTCTTTAAGGACCTCATACACCTCCTCCAACTCCATGCATAAATTGCCTACTTTGTCCTTAAGTGGACCAATCCTTTCCCTACCTGTACTCTCACTCCTTATGTATGTACAAAACAGCTGGGGATTTTCCCTAATCCTGTTTGCCAAGAACACTTCATTGCCCCTTTTGACTCTCCTAACTTCTTGTTTGAGTTCTTTCCTGCTTTCCTGATTTCCTTGAGGGCTCTGTCTGAATTCAGTTTCCTAAAGCTTATGTACAACCCCTCTTTCTTAACTATGCCCACAGCAGGAACATGATAGTCCTGAATTCAAATCAACTGGCCTTTAAAAGATTCCCATGTGCCAGATATGGATTCACCCTCAACTGACCTAAACTACCTTCCCCAGTTCCTGCCTAATATTGCCATAGTAAGCTTCCCCCAATTTCGTAGTTTTGCACAAGGACTACTGTTATCTTTCCATATATATAACTTAAAACTTACAGAATTATGATCACTGTTCCCAAAATGCTCCTCCACTGACACTTCAATCTCCTGACCAGGCTCATTCCCCATTATCAGGCCCCTTCGACAGGAAGACAAATTTACACGGTGCCAGACAAAGATTAGGGATGCATGTGAGGCTAAGCAGGATGATGTTTTCCAGCACAGACGCGATGGGCTGAAGACCCCTTGCCTTATGTACTGTATGTTTCTATGAGTCTCTAATGCCCCATCACTTAAAAAGTCCAGTAAGATATTTAACATCCATCTGAACCTCTGCCTATATACTTTATCCAAAACATTCCTCCATCAATGTCTAGACTATTAAATCTTTTAGAGAGACTCAAACCTAGTCTCCTGGCTCAGAACAATAATTCAGTGTTGAAAAATAAAGAGCAAAGTCAGTTGAGCATATACCTCTATCACACTGTGTTAACTCGGTGTTAATACAATTATATAGTTCTTCCTAAAGCTTTTGCCTACCTGATTAATGTTCTATAACTGCACAGCTGAAAAATAATTCTTTTTTATTAACAGTTTCCATTTCTCTGGGACACATTGGGTGATCCACATCCAACAATCTGTTCTGAAAACTCTGCTCACATTCTGACAGTTGTGACAATTTCCACAACAGAAGCTAAAATAGTCAACAGTATTGTAAATTAATCACCAGCTTTCTAAATAATACCAGCCACAGAGAAAAAAAAACATTTATCCTATCTTCTTATGTAGATGGATCCTTGAAAATAATTTCAGGATCAGGAATATCTTTGTCAGAAATACATATCTTTGTTAGAAATAGACAGATCTTACTTGGGCCATACTTTATCTGTAAACTAAGTTTCACTGAAATTCATCCATTAGTTACCAGCGATTTCATTTATACCAAAACTTATCAACTGACACTATCACCATGTCTGCTCACCTTCAGGGGCAAAGATAAGTAATATTTCACGGAACAGAATGAATTGGCTTGCATTTCAGCTTTTGTCACTGAGTGACCTTGGGAGTTAATTGAACAGCTCTTCAAATTCATTGAGGTTAGAAATTGCCATTGATCTAATTATTTACCATAGAAATTGCATTTTCTTTCACAATAGGTATCAAAGCAAGAAAACAATATGCTTTTCCGTTTTCAGTTCTGTTGGTGCTTTGAGATATCTGACCTTATCAAAAAGCATTGTATCCACTTCTAGTTACTCTCATGACGGTCATCATTTCCAAAATTGGATAAACAGTTTTGATTTGTGCTTCCTTAGTGGGTCTTTTGACACTGATTTCAGCACTGAGCAATTCAGTCAAAAGCATGATAAATTGAAAGTAAATTGAAAACAAGTATCCATATTCTATTTATTTGAGATTTGTCTGGGGATCTCACACCGCTAATTTGCACATTTAGCATGACGTAGAAAATGCTAGACCCTCCTGGTGGTCTAGCTGAAAATGTGCACAGGAGACACCTGCATCTTGAGCAAATCAAGCTCCAGATTATGGATTTTGATGGACAGATGGGGTCAGTAAAGTGAATTTATGAGTGTGAGTGGTTTGTGGACAGCACATTTCAGGACAGCATAACAAAGGGCAGACAGAGAAGGAATGGTGACTCAAACAGAAGAAGGAGACCAGGTAGGTAGTACATGTATCCATCAAGTGCAGCTTACTTGCAAACTATTTATTGGCCTTTGAGAACTGTCAAAATGATGGCTCCTCTGTGGAGGCCAGCTAGAGGTGGGGCTACGGTACTGCGAATAGTCTTGCTGCTTAGGGGTGGTAGGGAGATGTGTGGAAGGACAATATTGTTAGACCATTCACTAGTGATGGGCATAAACAGGCATTTTTGCAGCCATAGCCATGACTCCAGGATGGTATGTTGCCTCCCGAGTGCCAGGATCAAGGATGTCATGGAACGATTGCTGGGATTTCTTACAGGAGAGGATGAACAGCTGGAGGGTGTGGTCCATGTTGGGAACAATGACCTGGGAAAAAAGCAGAGGCCCTGAAAGTAGGCCTTAGAGAGTTAGGTTGGAAATCAAAGAGGAGGACTTCAAAGGTAATAATCTCTGGATCACTCCCAGTGCCACAAAGTAGTCAGTACAGGAATAGGAGGATAGAGTAGATGAATGCATGGAGTGATCATGCAGGAGAGAAGGCCTTGGATTCCTGAGGTAATTAGACACTTTACAGATGATTTGGAACCTCAAAATATTAGATAGGTTACATCTGCACGGGAATAGGAACTTCATCTCATGGGAAGATGTGCTAATAGTATCAGGCAGGATTTAAGCTAGATTGGTATGGGGGAATAGGATCCTGACAGGTAGATCAGAAGGCCTAGAACCTGAAATGGAATGAACAGGTAAAATACAACTAATTAAGTTTGGAAGGCAGAGGAAATATAAGCTAGATAAGAAAGAGATAACTTTAGAGTATTAAATAGAATATAATTAATGCAAGGAACCTGGAAAATAAGATAGGCAAGCTGAGGGAACAAATTGGGTGGTTATGGAACAGGATAAGAATGGGCTAGGTATAGAAGTTCCAAACTGGGCAGAGGATAATTTTAGTAAGATAAGATATAATTTGTCCTAAGTGGACTGGGAGCAGCTCTGTGCAGATAAAGTTGTGTCAGAGCACTGGGAGATATTCAAGGAGAAAATAGCAAGAGTAAAAGGTCAATATGTTCCCTGAAGGCAAAGGGTGGAACTATGACTGGAGAAATCAAAACATCAAGGGGCAGAAAGGTTATGATTAAGAGAAAAAGAGATACCGAGAGTGAGCACTCAAAAACTCAGAGTCCCGAGAGGAGGATAAAAACTACTGAAAGGGAACATGAAAAGAAAATTAGGAAAGCATTGGTGCTAGATTAAAGGAATCTACAAATGGCTTCTTTTTAAATATATAAAGAGCAATAGAGTAACTAGAGAAATTAGGGAAAGAATAAGTTGGGTGAGTGCTTAACCAAGCTCGACCTTACCCTTAACAACTTCTCCTTTAAATCCTTCCTACAGATTAAGTGGGTAGACCTAGGAACCTGCATGGGCCTCAGCTATGCCTGCCTCTTTGTAGGATACATGGAACAGTCCCTCTTCCACTGCTACACTGGCACTATCCCCCACCTCTTCCTCCACTATATCAATGACTGTATTGGTGCTGCCTCATGCTCCCATGAGGAGCTTGAACAGTTCATCTACCTTATTAACACCTTTCACCCAACCTCAAATTCACCTGGACCATCTCTGATACCTCCCTCTCCTTCCTGGACCTCTTTGTCTCCATCTCTGGTGGCCACCTCAAAACTGACATCTATTTCAAGCCCACCGACTCCCACAGCTACCCAGACTACATCTCCTCTCACTCACCTTCCTGCAAGAATGCGATCCCCTACTGCCAATTCCTCCACCTCTGCCACGTTAGCCCCCAAAATGGGGCGTTGCACTGCTGAATATCCAGAGGACCTTCTGTTTCAAGGATCACAACTTCTCTGTTTCAGTGATCAAAAATGATCTCAATCGCATCTCTTGCGTTTCCCGCACCTCTGCCCTCACATCCAGTCGCCGCAATAAAAACAAACGCAGAATCCCCTTGTCCTCACATATCACATCACTACCCTCCGTATCCAATGTATCATTCCCCTCCACTTCCACCACCTACAATCCGACCCCACAACCAAAAATATATTTCCCTCCCCACCCCATCTGCCTCCCTCTGCGACTCCCTTGTCTGCTCCTCACTCCCCACTAACCCCACCACCCCCAGCACCTTTCCCTGGAACCACAGGATGTGCTACACCAGCCCCTACACCTCACCCCTCACTGTCCATTCAATGCACCAAACAAACCTTCCACATTACACAGGGTTCACCTGCAGATTCGTCAATGTGGTCTATTGCAACCGCTGTTCCCGATGTGGCCTCGTCTACATCAGTGAGACCAAACGGAGGCTCGGAGACTGCTTTGTAGAGCGCCTGCGCTCTGTACGTGAGAATAGACAATATCTTCCAGTCCGAACCATTTCACCTCTCCCTCTGACTCCCTGGGTGGCATGCCCATCCTTCCTCCAGGGCCACAATGACCCCACCCACAAACTGGAGAAGCAGCACCTCATATTCCGCTTCAGGAGCCTACAGCCCAATGGCCTAAGTGTGGATTTTACCAGTTTCAAAATCTCCCCACCCCCTGGCCTCGTCCCACGACCAACCCTCCCTCTAATCCCTGCCTTGCTTGAGCTGACACAACCTGTCCATCTTCTCTCCCACCTATCCATCCCTCCCACCTCACTGACCAATCCCCACACTCCCTACCTGCACTCACCTATCACCATCCCACCTACCTTCCCCAGCCCCACCCCTCCTCTTTCTGTTTATTTCTGTGCTCCCTAATCCCTCCCCATTTCTGAAGAACGGTCCTGGCCCAAAATGTCAACTTTCCTGCTCCTCTAAATGCTGCCTGGCCTGCTGTGCTCTTCCAACTCCACACTGTGTTATCTTTGGCTGCAGCATCTGCAGTTCTTACTATCTCTGTGGACCATACATTTAATTTGTTCATGGAGACAGAGATGTGGACATGGTTCTCAATGGATATTTTGCATTAGTCTTCACAATGGAAGAGAACAATACAGATATAGACATCAGGGTGGAGGACTGAAATGTTAGAAGAAATTAATATGGAGGGAAAGGAGATTCTAGCAAGTTTAGCAGCCATTGAAGTGGATAAACATTCAGGCCCAGATGAGATGTATCCCAGGCTGTTGAGGGATACAATTAAGAGAAATTGAGGGCCTTGGAAATAATTTTCAAGTCCCCTGAGGCCATGGTGAAGCTGCCAGAGGATTGCTAACATTGTCCTATTATTTAAAAAGGGAGGAAGGGATAGGCCATTAAACTACAGGCCAGTCTGTCTGATCTCAGTGGCAGTAAGTTATTAGAAAGAATTCTGAGTGACAGAATACATCCGCACTTAGAAAAACATGAATTGGAGAGAATTAGCATGGATTGTTAAGGAAAGGTCATTTTTGATAAATTTGATCGATTTTTTTGAGGAGGTAACCAGGAGCCTTGATAAGGGTCACATTTTGATGTGGCCTAGATGGACTTTAGCAAGGCTTTGGATTAGGTTCTCGTGGTGGGCTGGTCAAGAGTGGAAGAGCCCATAGGATCTGAGACTGACACATTGGATCAAAAATTGGCTGAGAAGCAGGAAGCAGAGTGCAATGGCAGACAGATATTTCTGTGACTGGAAGCTCCCACAAGGCTCGGAGATGGGGCCCTTGCTCTATGTGGTGCACTACAATGACTTGGACTTAAACGAAAGAAGTAAGACCAAGAAATTTAGAGATGGCACAAAATTGTTCAGATGGTAACCAGTAAGAAAAATATCCATAAACTGTAAGATATCAACAGAATGGTCAGATGGGCAGAAGAATAAGTCTCAACCTGAAAAAGAGAGATAATGCACTTGGGGTGGATTAACCAAGCAAAGGTCTATACTATGATCCAGTGGATGTTTCAAGTGCTGAGGGACCTCAGTGTGCATATCCACAAATCCCTGAAGGTAGCGGGCAGATTGATTAAGGGATTAGAAAGGCATTGTGGATCTGCTTTATTAGTTGAGGTATAGAATTGAAGAGAAAAAAAATTGCTGGAACCATATAGAACACTGGTTAGGCCACAACTGGAATACTGTATACATCTCTCATCAAAACATTATGGGAAACATGTGATTGCTCTAAAGAGAGGGTGCAGGGGAGATTTGCGAGGATACTGCCTGGGCTGGAGGGTCTGAGCTATGGGGAAATATTGGATGGGGGTGTGATTATTTTCCTTGGAGCAGCAAATATTCAGAGTGGACCTGATGAAGGTGTAAAAGATTATGAAGGGCATAGATGGAGTGAATAAGAAGGCACTTTTTTCCATTATTAGAGGGGTCAATATCAGACAGCATAGCTTTAAGGTAAGAGGTAGAAGAGGAGAGTTGAGGGAAATTGTTTCATTGAGAAAATAGTGAGAACTCACTGCCTGAAAGGGTGGTTGAGTCTTGCAACATTCAAGCAACATTTAGATATTCACTTGCATTGCCAGGGCCTCCAGGGAAGGAGCTTGGACACAATGAACAGCTTGGACACAACGGGCCAAATGACCTCATTGTCTGCTTTCACTATCTAAAAGTTGAAGAGACTTATCATTTGGTCTCAGGCATGGCAATTGTAAAGGAACAATTTCTATCTCTGAGCCAGGACGAGGAGAAGAAGAAAGTTCAGCTCCTTTGCCTGCTTATTATCTGGAATCATACGCTGGAAAGTGAGCATTTAGAAAATGAACACAGCATTGAAAGGAACTGTGCTTGTTAAGAATGGGCCATGGAGTCAAAATCTCTGCTGATACCCATTGACTAATCCATACATGAGCAAAGGTCAACTGGAAGAGAAACTACAGAATAGATGATTCCTGTTGTTCAGCACCTCAGAAGAGAAAGCACCTTTAGAGGATAAGAAAATATTTCAAAAGTCACATTGATATCATTAAATGCATGCACAATTATTATTACAGTTCTTTCCTGAAGTAATTCAGCAGATGAAGGTTATAGGAGGAATGTATTTCACTCTCTCCTGCTCCGTTGCTAAAGTTGGTCCAAGATGTGTTATGAACTTCAGGCATGACAGACCAAATTATCTGAGAGTTTCAGCCAGCAGGAGCAAAGATAATGGGCATGTAGCTGAAGCGTATTTTTCACTTTCCCAAGGTTTATACGTCTATCAAGATTCTCCAAACTATCTGGAGTGTGGTAATTCTCTTTGGGTACTGTCTTATGTGGGTTGGAGGAAACATATCACAGCACCGAATTCCCACAAGGAAGGCAGACTAGGAAATGTTACAAATTGTGAGCCCTATTAACCATCAGTATTGACAACACAATGCAAATCTATGAAAAATAAGCTTAGCCACCAAAAGCACTATAGGTCAATCTGATGCCATTTTTGTTTTCACTGACATTTTCTTTCTAAATTACCTAGCTCAAACTTTCAATCACATTAGATCTCTCCACCTCTTTTTAAGTTTCCTAGTTTTTGCATCCAACTTTGTTTAACTCCTATACTGACAAATCTCCTGACCTCCCTCGGTTTCCCTTTCACATTATGCTCGTAAAAATTTGAAAATTCCCAAGATGCTGGCCCATTTCTAGATCCAGCTCTCTGCATTCTGGTCTTCTGTCTAACTGTGTGTTCTAGCTGTTTCGTTTCCTATACCACTTGCAAAATGCCTTCTCTTGCTATTGAGTTGTCGAGGGGAGCCATTGCCCCCTTCCACCCTCTTAATCCCAGCACACATCTCTGGTTTTTTGAGCTGTTTCTTAAGTTATGCAGGTTATGAGGCTCGCATGGTCATCCTCTTTTGCAATGTAATCTCAGCGAATTCCCTGAGAACATTGACACTGCACTTCAAACCACGCATCTAACTTGCTCTGTTAAAAATTTGTGAACATACAAAGACCACACTACAGGAAAATGTCAGCTAGTCTATCCATCTTGTCTGACAATGTCAAGATACACCAAGACAACACTATGACCACTGCTGCCTCGCCTTTATTGCGGTCCCACAATATGTTAACCAAAACACAAATAGAGATTGCTGGAAAAGCTCAGCGGGTCTGGCAGCATCTGTGAAGTGAAATCAGAGCTAACATTTCGGGTCCATTGACCCTTCCTCAGAACAGTCATCCAAAGTCTAATAGACAGAACAGAAAACTTCAAAAAATAAAACAAAATCTCAGAGTGTTACATTTGAAGTTGACATTTTGCAGGAGGTGTACCAAGATGAGGAATGTTGGGTAAGAATAAATAGAATGCTGCAGACTCCCGACACTGGCAGCAGGCAGTAACCCTCAATAACACCGATACATTTTAGCTCCATCCTGCATAGTTACTTGAAAACTCTTCAAAGTCAATCGACAGTAAATAAAGCTTTGAACAGACAGTGAATCCCCATCACTCACACTCATTTAGCAACCAGAGAATCACATCCTCTCCAGAACAGTAGGCCTGACTGGACTACCAGTTTTATTTCTTTGAAAGCAAATCATTCAAATGAGCTAAGCATTGTTATTCTAGCTTCAGCAGAGTCTCCTGCCTTTTAACATAGAACATAGAACATAGAACAGTACAGCACAGAACAGGCCCTTCAGCCCACAATGTTGTGCCGACCATTGATCCTCATGGATGCACCCTCAAATTTCTGTGACCATATGCATGTCCAGCAGTCTCTTAAATGACCCCAATGACCTTGCTTCCACAACTGCTGCTGGCAACGCATTCCATGCTCTCACAACTCTCTGCGTAAAGAACCTGCCTCTGACATCCCCTCTATACTTTCCACCAACCAGCTTAAAACTATGACCCCTCGTGCTAGCCATTTCTGCCCTGGGAAATAGTCTCTGGCTATCGACTCTATCTATGCCTCTCATTATCTTGTATACCTCAATTAGGTCCCCTCTCCTCCTCCTTTTCTCCAATGAAAAGAGACCGAGCTCAGTCAACCTCTCTTCATAAGATAAGCCCTCCAGTCCAGGCAGCATCCTGGTAAACCTCCTCTGAACCCTCTCCAAAGCATCCACATCTTTCCTATAATAGGGCGCCCAGAACTGGACGCAGTATTCCAAGTGCGGTCTAACCAAAGTTTTATAGAGCTGCAACAAGATCTCACGACTCTTAAACTCAATCCCCCTGTTAATGAAAGCCAAAACACCATATGCTTTCTTAACAACCCTGTCCACTTGGGTGGCCATTTTAAGGGATCTATGTATCTGCACACCAAGATCCCTCTGTTCCTCCACGCTGCCAAGAATCCTATCCTTAATCCTGTACTCAGCTTTCAAATTCGACCTTCCAAAATGCATCACCTCGCATTTATCCAGGTTGAACTCCATCTGCCACCTCTCAGCCCATCTCTGCATCCTGTCAATGTCCCGCTGCAGCCTACAACAGCCCTCTACACTGTCAACGACACCTCCGACCTTTGTGTCGTCTGCAAACTTGCTGACCCATCCTTCAATTCCCTCGTCCAAGTCATTAATAAAAATTACAAACAGTAGAGGCCCAAGGACAGAGCCCTGTGGAACCCCACTCACCACTGACTTCCAGGCAGAATATTTTCCTTCTACTACCACTCGCTGTCTTCTGTTGGCCAGCCAATTCTGTATCCAAGCAGCTAAGTTCCCCTGTATCCCATTCCTCCTGACCTTCTGAATGAGCCTTCCATGGGGAACCTTATCAAATGCCTTACTGAAGTCCATATACACCACATCCACAGCTTGACCCTCATCAACCTTACTAGTCACATCCTCAAAAAACTCGATAAGGTTTGTAAGGCATGACCTACCCCTCACAAAGCCGTGTTGACTGTATTTGATCAAGCCATGCTCTTCCAGATGGTCATAAATCTTATCCCTCAGAATCCTTTCTAACACCTTGCAGACGACAGACGTGAGACTTACCGGTCTATAATTGCCGGGGATTTCCCTATTTCCTTTCTTGAAGAGAGGAATTACATTTGCCTCTCTCCAGTCCTCAGGTACGACTCCAGTGGAGAGCGAGGATGCAAAGATCTTCGCAAGTGGCGAAGCAATTGCATTTCTCGCTTCCCAAAGCAGCCGAGGACAAATCTGATCCGGGCCTGGCGACTTGTCAATCTTAATGTTTGACAAAATTTTCAGTACATCAGCTTCCTCTATCTCTATCCATTCCAGCATGCACACCTGCTCTTCAAAGGTTTCATTCACTACACAGGTCGTTTCTTTCGTAAAGACAGAAGCAAAAAACTCATTTAGGGCTTCCCCTACCTCCTCAGGCTCCACACACAAGTTCCCTATGCTATCCCTGATCGGCCCTACTCTTTCTTTGACCATTCTCTTATTCCTCACGTAAGTGTAAAATGCCTTTGTGTTTTCCCGGATTCCTTCTGCCAAGCCTTTCTCGTGCCCCCTCCTGGCTCTCCTCAGACCATTTTTGAGCTCCTTCCTTGCCTGCATGTAATCCTCTCTAGCTGAACTTGACCCTAGCTTCCTCCACCTTATGTAAGCTACCTTCTTCCTTTTCACTAGAAGCTCCACCGCTCTCGTCATCCAAGGTTCCTTTATCTTACCCCGTCTTGCCTGTCTCAGAGGGACATATTTACTCATCACTCCCAACAACTGTTCCTTAAACCATCTCCACATGTCTATAGTTCCCTTACCATGGAACAACTGCTCCCAGTCCATGCTTCCTAACTCGTGTCTAATCGCATCATAGTTTCCTCTTCCCCAATTAAATATCCTCCCATTCTGCCTAATCCTCTCCTTCTCCATAGCTATGTAGAATGAGAGAGTGTTATGGTCACTATCACCAAAATGCTCTCCCACCACAAGATCTGATACCTGCCCCGGCTCGTTTCCGAGCACCAAGTCTAGAATGGCCTCTCCCCTCGTCGGCCTGTCAACGTACTGCGTTAGGAAACCCTCCTGAACACACCTTACAAAAACAGCTCCATTCAAATCTTCTGCTCGAAGGAGGTTCCAATCAATATTAGGAAAGTTAAAGTCACCCATTACAACAACCCTACTGCGTCCACACTTTTCCAAAATCTGTCGACCTATGCTTTCTACAATCTCCCTGCTGCTATTGGGGGGCCTGTAGTAAACCCCTAACGAGGTGACTACTCCCTTGCTGTTCCTAATTTCCACCCATACTGACTCAGTAGGCAGATCTTCCTCGACAATGGAAGCTTCTGTAGCTGTGATACCCTCTCTGATTAGTAGTGCTACACCCCCTCCTCTTTTTCCCCCCTCCCTATTCTTTTTAAATGTTCTAAACCCTGGAATACTTTTGATTAGAGAGGAAATAGATTCTGAGATTGTGAAAAGTGTTAAGGAGGGGAGGTCAACTGAAACACCCAGAGAAGCTTGTTTCACCTCACAATCTGTTAAAGGAAGTGTGAAAATTGATATGATCTGCCTCTCACCCCCCCCCCCCGATCTGTCATAAAGGAGTGGTTAAATGAAAGAAATCCTTGATATTCACTTTATAAGCAACAAGTAACAATTTATTTATTTAACTCTAACAGTGAACAAATTAACAAAACTACTAACAACCCTAACAATTCCCCCTTAACTACTAACTATTCCCTATTAAAACAACATTCTAATGGTTTGCTGTTCAAATAAATGTAAGTCCCACTTATATAAACCAAAGTGATATGAAAAAAATGTAAAATTTAGTCTCTCAAAATTACTGCCAGGATAAACCTTCCAGAATGTTCTTTGCCTTCTCTGCTGTTTTCCAATCAGAAACACCTTTCACTTGTAGCATTCTTGTGTCAGGAATATTAGCTAAGACTGCAGAGGTGCCTTTATTTAGATGGTGCTTTCTGTGATCTTAGAGATTTCTATGAGAGGCAATAATTCTTTCCTTTATAGCTGGGAACTTGGCAGATGACAATTGACTTTCAAACCAATTTTGAAATGCTCTCTTCTCTTATGCTCTTGATGACCTATTAATTTCTTACAACTGGATTGGTCCTAAGTTGTCAAAACCATCAGATTTAAATTCAATTGGATTTTGGTATCGAGGGCCTGGTTTAAATTAATTGGCTACACTCAAAAGCCTGTTGTCTTGGTAAAAATGCTGCTTTGCCTGCTAACAGTATAGCCATTTCATACAATGTGTTAATTTGAAGAATTCCCTGTGCATCTGCTGCTACCTGCAGACATTATTTTTAACCTCCAATGCTGAAAACACATGTCTTTTAAAGGGACCATGCACTCTTTCCCCCCCCTATCATTTTATAAACAAATTCTGAGATCCTGCGCTCTTATCCAAAAGTATGATATACCAACTTCGCAAATAGTTACTTCATTTTCGAATTATTTGTGCAGCTTCACTCCACTGTGGCAAGAAATTTGACAGTGAGAAATGGAGCATTTTCCTATTTCTGTCTTTTAAGGTGTGATTTTTCCTAGTGAGTGTAATTTTTGCTGCTTGTTTTAGAAGAGTTTACACCTGGTTTAAAGTTGCTGTAATTAGAAAATTAAGACTTCATATCAACTTGGGTTAACAACACGTCCAACAGGTAGACCTCAGGCTAAATTCCTCCCAGGTCTTCCTGTCATACCACCAAATCTGGGACTACATTAGGGGCACCTTTGTTGCTCTGATGCTGAGCTTCAACTCCCCAAAAGCTTCACCAAACTGGGAATTTTATACCTTTATTTACAGCTGCTGAAGTGAGATGGCATTTAGTTCATCAATCTAGTATATGACTTCAAGCCACTAATGTTGAAATGTCCATTGTACACACCAACTAAGATTTCAGATTTGGGTCAAGCCTTCATATTTAGTTCATTGATCCAAACTAGTTCAATTTGAGAAACACCGCTGGGCTTCAGGAATGGTAAAGAGACTTACAGCATACAGTCATTGAGTCATAGAGTATTACAGCATGAAAAGTTGCCCTTCAGCTCCTTGACTCCTTACTAGTCATCAACCATCTATCTCCTCCAGAGATAATAGGAACTGCAGATGCTGAAGAATCTGAGATAACAAGGTGTTGAGCTGAATGAACACAGCAGACCAAGCAGCATTTTAGGAGCAGGAAAGCTGACGTTTCGGGCCGAGACACTTCATCAGAAATAGGGGAGGGGAAGGGGATTCTGAAATAAATAGGGAGAGAGGGGGAGGTGGATCGAAGATGGATAGAGGAGAAGATAGGTGGAGAGGAGACCGACAGGTGAAAGAGGATACAGTATCAACTACCGAGCACAGTGACACTGTTGAAAAGAGGCGGGGATGGAGCCAATAAAGGTGAGTGTAGGTGGGGAGTTAGGGAGGAGATAGGTCAGTCCAGGGAGACGGGACGAGGTTAGTAGGTAGGAAACGGTGGTGTAGCTTGAGGTGGGAGGAGGGGATAGGTGAGAGGACGAACAGGTTAGGGAGGTGGGGACGAGCTGGGCTGGTTTTGGGATGCAGTAGGGGGAGGGGAAATTTTGATGCAGTACCCAGTGTGGCCTCCTCTACATCGGGAAAACCAAGCGGAGGCTTCGGGGCCGCTTTGCAGAACATCTATGCTTGGCTCGAAACAAACAACTGCACCTCCCAGTCGCGAAACATTTCAACTCCCCCTCCCAGTCCTCAGACGACTTGTCTATCCTGGGCCTCCTACAGTGCCACAATGATGCCACCCGAAGGTTGCATGTTTCTTAAATGACGGTAATCCCCCACCTATTATCACTGCCGAAACTGCCATGTGCAAGGTTGGGAAAGATGCAAGAAGGAAATCAAACTATTTTTACTCTTGCAACAGCAAAGTGACAAGCTTTAAAACCCTTTCCTTGTTGAGAATATACAGATTAAACTCTGATCTAGCTGTCAGCAGGAATAAAGCCTTTTGCTATGAATATAGAACATAGAACATAGAACATAGAACAGTACAGCACAGAACAGGCCCTTCAGCCCACAATGTTGTGCCGACCATTGATCCTCATGTATGCACCCTCAAATTTCTGTGACCATATACATGTCCAGCAGTCTCTTAAATGACTCCAATGACCTTGCTTCCACAACTGCTGCTGGCAACGCATTCCATGCTCTCACAACTCTCTGCGTAAAGAACCTGCCTCTGACATCCCCTCTATACTTTCCACCAACCAGCTTAAAACTATGACCCCTCGTGCTAGCCATTTCTGCCCTGGGAAATAGTCTCTGGCTATCAACTCTATCTATGCCTCTAATTATCTTGTATACCTCAATTAGGTCCCCTCTCCTCCTCCTTTTCTCCAATGAAAGGAGACCGAGCTCAGTCAACCTCCCTTCATAAGATAAGCCCTCCAGTCCAGGCAGCATCCTGGTAAACCTCCTCTGAACCCTCTCCAAAGCATCCACATCTTTCCTATAATAGGGCGCCCAGAACTGGACGCAGTTTTACTTTACTACCACCTCACACTTCTCCACATCGAGCTTCATCCACTGCCTACATTGATTTATATTGTCTTAGATGGCATTTCCAGCAATTCAGAAACTTTTGTTTTTCTTCAGTCTTTGGATTCAGGCTTGAAGCCAAAAGTGTCTGACTCAGATGCAAAAGCTACAGCTGAGCCACAGCTGGCACTTGGTTTATATGTTACAGCAGAAATAGTCTCAGGAACTGTGGCAGTAAATTTCTCCATATCCAAAATTAATTAAGTCAAAATCTACACACTTTGGTGATTGGAAAATTAGTTTAAGGTTACGGTCTTCTGCCGATAGTATGAAAATCTTATCTGCAACAAGAAAAGAAATCTAGCAAGTGGTTGAAAAAGCAGAAATTCAATAATACTAGATTTAGAATAATGTGTGTGACTTCAGTAAATACGTATGGTTGATGATCCATGACTGTCCTGACTCACTGCTTGATGACTGCAAACCTGAGATCATCAGAAACATTGTAATAACATTGCTGAATCCAAACTCTAGATAGTCTCAAATGGGCATCCGTAGATAATTGGAGATATTTCCCCTTAAAAATTCTCTTCGTATACACATCATGCTGAGCATGCATGGAACACAAAGAATCACAGTACTTTGAAAAACGTACCAGGCTGATGTGAGTGCCTGTATTTCAATCAACAATTTAGTTTTGTGTGAAGCCAAATCCCTGGAGGGATTTGTACTCAATGATACATCTGAATGGTGGTAACATCACTAGCAAAGCACATTCACATATGATTGTGGGTGTCAGCCGAGCTCACTCGAAAACAGATTCAGAAGGCACTAACTTGGAGGTCCTCAATGGACCCAAAGCATATTATTGGTAATGATACTTTAGGATAGCGCAGGGGAAGGCTGCATTACTGAAAGTGCCATCTTACAGCTTAGGAGTTAAATCAAACCACCTTCCAGACAACCGCAGCCTGCTCAGTTGTTTTTAAAAGAATTCCTATGGCATTATTTGAAGAAGAGCAGATGTCACCACCGATATTCTGTCTCCCTCCTGGTTACCATGACACTAAATTCCTCGGTGGCATTTCCAACATGCTTCAAGTGTCATGGCAACATCCCTCCTTTAATGCAAAAATGGAAATTGCTGGAAAAGCTCAGTGGGTTTGGCAGCATCTTTGGAGAGAATGAGAATTAACGTTTCAGGTTCAGAGACCCTTCCTCAGACCTGGTGGTAGCTGGGAAAAAGTTGTTTTTTATGCAGAAGATAGGGTGGAGGTAGGGGATAAACAGTAAATGATAGATGCAGGTGGAACCAAAAAAGAGAGAAGAACAGTTGGGCAGACAAAAGAGCAGATAATGATCCGGCTAGGAGGATGACTAGCTATTAACGAGGAATGTTAGTCACTAATAATGGGTTTTGTGTAATAGCAGACCATGCAATAACAATCCAAACGATCATTAGCCACCACTTCCACCACCTCCAGCGAGATGCCACCACCAGACATATATTCCCTTCCCTCCCCTATCAGTCTTCCACAAGAACTGTTCCATCTAAGACACATTGGTCCACTCCTCCTTCACTCTCAACAGCCCCCACATCCCAGTGGCACCTTCCCCAGCAACTGCAGGTGTTACACCTGCCCATTTACCTCCTCCCTCCCCAGTATCCAACGGCCCAAACAGACCTTCCAGGTGAAGCAGCACTTAACCTGCACTTTCCAGAATCTAGGCTACTGCATTCACTGCTCACAATGTGGCCTCCTCTACATTGGGGAAATGAAGCATAGACTGGGTGACCGCTCACAGAACATCTACGTTCTGCCCATAACAAAGACCCTGAGCTGCCTGTTGCCTGCCACCTCAACACACCATCTGCTTCCTGACAATATGTCTGTCTCGGGCTTGCTGCAATGTTCCAGCAAAGCTCAACGCAAGCTGGAAGAACAGCACCTCGTTCTTCCACCTGGGGAGCCTGCACCCCTCTGGATTCAATGTCGAGTTCAATAATTTTAGGGCTTGAGCTTTACCCCTGTCCTTACCCCAACCCCACACACCAGGCCTTGTTATCACATGGCCTGCTATTACACACAAGAATTAGCCATTAACAGTCCCCATTAGCAGCTATTCATTCTCTAGACTGGACTTTACCCATTCCTTTTTCTATCCAACTGTCCTCTCTCTTTGGGCTCCATCTCCACTTATCGTTTACTCCTTACCCCCTACCACCACCCTATCTTCTACATAAAAAAAAATTTCCTAGCTACTATCATTTCTGAATAAGAATCATTGGGCCTGAAACATTAACTCTGATTTCTCTCCACAGATGCTTCCAGACCTGCTGAGTTTTTCCAGCAATTTCTGCTTTTGTTTCTGACTTATAGCGTGTGTAGTTCTTTCAGTTTTTCTCTCATCTTTAAACATCAGCTGCTCCTTTGTTCGTCTCTGCTTCATGGGACCTTTTTGGACTCAAATTGGCTACCATGTTTGCCTATAAACAGCAAAGGTTGACTGTCGGGTGTCTTTGGAAGGGGTGACGAAGTTCACGTTCTTTGTTTCTCTGTGTGTTCATAGTCTGTAGAATTTTCTGCCAGTATTAAAAATCAGAGGAGGTACACTATACAACATATCATCCCACATGGATATTAAAGGCCTGGCACCCAACCGCATCCAATCCTGGAAGATCCAGGCTGGGCAGAGCCAGAAATCTAGCTGTTGAAGAGTTGTTCCAATCTGCCGTGCAGCCCCCTCTGCGCATTTTCCAAAGACACAAAATATCCGCCATTTGAATATTAATGGCATGCATTTGAGCATACCAGATCGCCCCACTGCTTTTCCTATAGTATGCACTCTTTAATTGCTGGGCAATGGCACTGCAGGCCAAATATTAAGATTCAAGCCTGAGGGGTCTTAGCACAAGAACAGAAGAGGAGTGTAGATTATTGTCCAAGATGTGCTGCCACGTGCAGATACTGCAATATAATGAGAATGGACATGATAATGAGATCAAAAAGTCAGAGAGTCACAGAGTCATAAATCTCAGAACAGGCCCTTCGGCCCATTGAGTCTACACTGACAATAATTACCACGAAAGGCACGTTTTTTTCCACGTACCCCATTGCCTCCAATGTTATAGTATTTCAAGTGTTTATACAAATTTTTTTTAAAGATTGGAATGTTTCTGCCTCCACGACCTCCGCAGGCAGTGTATTCCAGATTTTCACCACCCACTGAGGGAAAACGTTCTTTCCCAAATTCCCTTTGAGTCACCTGCCTCTTACCCTAAAACTATGCCCTCTCATGATTGATCCCTCGACCAAGGGGAGCAGTTACTAACCCTGTCCATACCCCTCATGATCTTATATACCTCAATCATCCCCCTCAGTCTTTTCTACTCTGAAGAAAACAATCTGAGCTGTCTAATCTCTGCTTTTGGCTCAATTTCTCCATCCCAGATAACATCCTGGTGAACCTCCTCTGTATCCCCTCTAGTGTTTATCATATCTTTCCTGAAGTGAGGTAATGTCAGTACACAGTACTCCAGCTGTGGCCTGTATAACTCCAACATTACCTCCCTGTTGGCTTAAGCCAAACAGAGACATGCACGAGAATTCCTGGAAGCATGGCATTCCAACCGGAACTCCATCAACAAACACATTGATTTGGAGCCAATCTACCATCCCCTGAGAAAAAGAACAGGAAATGACATCACCAACACAGGAAATGACATCACCAACCCAAGGAAACCTAATCAGATAAATAGAAAACAGGACATAACACCAGCACTTTGCTGGAGGCTCACTGATGATGTTACCTAGAATGGTGACGAAACGTCTGGGAACAAACCTTCCAGGTCAGTGAACCAGCTTACATCTGGAACAAAATAAAGACCCACTCTTTTGTGGACCGAGAGGAGGAGAGCGCTGTGTTGGAGGTGGAAGGAAGACGTTGGGTTGGCTGTGCACCCTTGCAACCAGTGGATCTTAATGCTGGCTTCGGCCTAACGCTGGTTCAGGGGAGCAGCCAACTTGGAACGATGGCTGCGGCAAGTGCTCGTGCCCCAGGTCAGGGGGTCCGGAACACCATCCGCGTTTCCGTGAAGAAGGTGGATGAAGGTGCACCTGTGGACTGCACCTTCTTCGTGAAGAGGGTCCTGTTGGACTGTTGTGGCTTTGCTGCTGCGGACATTTACTGTCTGCAGGATTTCCCTGGAGGAGGTTTTTGCAATGTAACCTTCAGGAGTGCCAAGCTTTGTGAGCGCTTCCTGGAGGTTTTCAAGGAGAAAGAAGGTGAGGGCCCCCTCTCTGTATTGACCGCTGTCCCGCTGTTTGTGATGCCAGCACAGAGGAGCCGTATGGTGACTGTACATATGTACAACCCACATGTGCCAGCAGTTGATGTCCTGACCTTCCTTGGAAGGTACGTGAAGGTGGAAGGGGACCGAACCGACATCATGGACCCCTTTGGCATCTGGACCAGTAAGAGGCAGGTCAAGGTGACGCTGAGGATGGACACGGACGGGAACATTGTACACCCACCATCCAGCTTCGCGAACAGCGGGAGCAAGGGCTACCTGACCTACGCAGGGCAACCTAAAGTCTGCCATGCCTGTGGTAGGTCAGGTCACGTGGCGGCCGACTGCAAAGCCACCATCTGCAGGAACTGCAGGGAGGAGGGACACCTTGCAAAGGATTGCCCACGAGAGAGAAGCTGCAACCTTTGTGGGGAAGCGGGCCACTTCTATAGGGCATGCCCCCGGCGGGGTACCACCTATGCCCAGGTTGCCGGCAGGGGCAATGCGGGGCCAGCCCCCCCGGAGGAGAGGAAGGCACCAGGGCCCTGCAAGGACCCCACTAATGTGCAGGAAGGCCATGTCGTGCAGGAGGACCTAGCCCCGCAGGATGGGCCCGAGGCCAGCAAAGCGCCCCTCCAGGCTCCGCTCCCCCCCGACAACCCGGAGTCGATGGAGGTGACGACAGGCGACCCAGGGGAGTGGACGACGGTCCGGAAAGCGAGGAGGAAGGTGCGTCGACGGACCCAGGAACCGCAATCATCAGGTGGGAAGAGGCAGCTACAGGGCGGCTATAAGAGCTCCTCTGACGAGGGAGATTCGGAGAGGACCCGCCCAAAGCAGAAGCTAAAGATTTCAAAGGAGAAGGAAAGCAGCACCACGCTTCCAGGTGACGGGAGGCGTCCTGAGGCTCCCTCCAACACCCAGTCACGTGCCGCTGGGGCACTGGAGGACCCCCCTGAACTTCCAGGCGGGAAGGAGGAAACAGCACGTCCCCAACCTGACCCAGAGCCGGACTCTTCTGCCTCCGTACCCCCAATGGGGGTTGCCACCCGGAAGGCAGCACGGACGGTTTCCTGAGCCCGGAGAGCGTCCAGCAGTTAGCCAGGGCAATGGGCATGAAGGGACAACTGGAGGGGCTGGACCTTGGACTTGGGGAGGGTACTGCGGTCACAGCCCACAGTGGGGGTACGAGTTGCGAGCATTAATGTGCACAGCGTCAAGTCCACCGCAAGATGTGTGTCCACGTTGGCCTACCTGACCACCGTCAAGGCAGACCTCCTGTTTCTGCAGGAGTGCGGGATACTGCACCTCGGCAGGTACAGGAAATGGTCTGGCGCCTGGACCTGTGGGCCTTCGATCTGGTCGGGGGGGTAACGACTGTCGCTCCTTGGGCCTGGCTATTCTGCTACGGGGGGGCGTAACTTCACCATCTCTCAAGTTCAGGAGGTGATGGGGGGGGCACCTCCTAGTGGCTGACATCACCTACAGGAACGCTCCCCTGAGGCTGATCAACGTGTAACGCCCCAGCGGTACGGAGTGAGCGGTTGGACGTCCTGCAGCGGCTTCAAGCAGGGGAAATGTGCAAGTCCATGAGGAAGGGCATCATCACCCTCATTTACAAGAGGAAGGGGGAGAGGGAAGAAATTAAGAATTGGCGTCCCATCTCACTATTGAACCTGGACTACAAAATCCTGGCCAAGGTCATAGCCAACCGGGTCAGGTCTGTCCTGGAGTCGGTGATTCACCCTGACCAAACCTGTGCTGTGCCGGGCAGGAAGATCACTGAGAGCCTCGCGCTCATCAGGGATACAATCGCCTACGTACAGGACAGGCGGGTGGACACCTGCCTCATCAGCCTGGACCAGGAGAAGGCCTTCGACAGGGTCTCTCATGCTTACATGAGGGACATCCTCTCCAAATTGGGGTTCGGGGAGGGCATCCGCAATTGGATCCAGCTGCTCTACACCAACATCGTTAGCGCAGTCTCGATCAACGGGTGGGAATCGGACAGTTTTCCCGTCAGATCTAGAGTCAGGCAGGGCTGCATGCTCTCTCTTGCCTTGTTCGTGTGCTGTGTGGAGCCCTTCGCTGCATCCATCAGGAAGGACGTGAGCCTGAAGCGCGTGACTATCCCAGGCAGCGGAGGCCTTCAGGTCAAGACCTCCCTGTACATGGACGACATCGCCGTCTTCTGCACCGATCCTCGGTCGGTGAGTAGGCTGTTGGACATCTGCGGCCAGTTTGAACTGGCCTCGGGTGCCAAAGTCAATGGGGTAAGAGCAAGGCCATGTTCTTCGGGAACTGGGATGACTGCTCCTTCATCCCCTTCACCGTCAGGACAGACTACCTGAAGGTGCTGGGTGTTTGGTTCGTTGGAGCCGGGGTGTGCACTAAGACTTGGGAGGAGCGTATCACCAAACTGAAGCAGAAGCTGGGCAGATGGATGCTCCGGTCCCTCTCCATCGCGGGTAAGAACCTGGTTGTCAGGTGCGAGGGGCTTTCGGTACTGTTGTATGTGGCGCAGGCCTGGCCTATTCCCTGGACCTGCGCCGCTGCGGTCACCCGGGCCATCTTCCACTTCATTTGGGGGTCGAGGATGAACTGGATCGGCAGGGACACCATGTACAAAGACCTGGAAAATGGGGGAAAGGGCGTACCGAATGCCACCCTCGCCCTGACGACTACCTTTGTGTGCGGCTGCATCAAGCTGTGCGTAGATCCTCAGTACGCAAACACCAAGTGTCACTACTTACTGAGGTTCTACCTGTCCCCAGTGTTGCGAAGGATCGGCCTGGCCTCGTTGCTGCGGAATGCTCCGAGTAGTTGGACCTTCCCGTACCACCTGTCCTTCTTGGAGAAATTTTTGAAAGGAAACACCTTTGACCTCAATACCGTCAGGCAGTGGTCAGCACGTAGTATCCTCGGGACCGTTCGGGAAAAGGAGAGGGTGGATCCCGTTGTGTGGTTCCCCATGCAGACTGCCAAAGTCATTTGGCAGAATGCCTCATCGCCAGAACTTTCAAACAACAAGCACAAGGACATTGCTTAGCTGGCAGTGAGAGGGGCTCTGCCAGTGAGATCCTTTATGCATGCCCGGAATCTCTGCGCCAGCGCACGCTGCCCTCGAGGCGGCTGCGGGGGGGACGAGACTGTCAATCACCTCCTTCTGGAGTGTGGCTATGCGCAGGAGGTCTGGAGGGGGATGCAGTGGTATTTGTCGAGGTTTGTCCCGAGCAGCTCCATGACGCGGGACTCCGTGCTCTACGGGCTGTTTCCCGGGACGCACACCGAGACCAACATCAACTGCGCCTGGAGGACCATCAATGTGGTGAAAGACGCGTTTTGGTCTGCCCGCAACTTGCTGGTCTGCCAGCTGAAAGAACTGACCCCAACCGAGTGTTGCAGACTGGCGCACTCCAAGGCCCAGGACTACGTGCTGAGGGACGCGCTAAAGCATGGGGCAGCCGCCGTCAAGGCGCGGTGAGGAAAGACCACCGTTTGAAACCCCTCGTCCAGAATAGTAAAAAGGGCCCTATCTGGTAACTGGGCCCAGCTGGCGCCTTCCCCAACTGGTCAGGGGGCCAACGGGGACTGTGCGGGGAGACAACTGCCGGGGCATTTGGTTTGCTTTGTTTTTCTTTGTTTTGTTTTTTTTCCTTTAGTTGGTGTATGTACCCCCTGGATAACCCGGAGCGGCTTGCATGACTGGGTAGGTGTATAAATACATTTTATTTTTTGTACAACTTATAAATAAAGTATATTTTTTTCAATTAAAAAAAAGGTGACAAAACGTCTGAAAACTAACCTTCCAGCTCAGCGAGCAAACTCACATCCAGTACTCCCTCATCTTATTTCTTCTTCCAGAGTGCATCACAGTGTTAAATACCATCTTCTATTGGTCTGACCATCTGATCAGCCCATTTATATCTTTGTGTGTGTGTGTGTGTGTGTGTGTGTGTATAAAACCAGCATGAAGACCAGTTTGTAAGTGTTCAATCTGAACTATATAAGATCACCCAGGTCAAACACTGATCAGATGTCAACTGAGATGGCAGGTGAATATAATTGAGCACCTCTAGACTCAACAGGGTAGGAATACAGAGACAATAGGAGGAACTGCAGGTGCTGGAAGCTAGAGTCAATAAATGTGGGGCTAGAAAAACACAGCAGGTCAGACAGCACCTGAGGAGCAGAGAAGTTAACACTTTGGGTTGAAATCCTTAATCAGGACTGGGGAGTGGGAAGGCAGCCCAGAAATAAATAGAGGGAGCAGGGTGTGGCTGGGAGGAGAGGAGGTGTGTTGCAGATCGGAGTTATTATGGTTGGTCAGTGGGAAGCGTGGAGTGATTGGGTGAGTGATTGGGAAGATGGACAGTCTGAGTGTGGAGAGATTTTGAAGCTAGTGAAGTCAATATTGAGGCCATTGGGCTGTAAGCTCCCAAGGCAAAACATGAGGTGTTGTTCCTTCAGTTTACATTTGGCCTCACTCTGACAGTGGAGGAGGCCAAGGACGGACATGTCACCAGGGGAGTGGGTTAAAGTGGATGGCAACCAGATTGGTTAGTACAAATACAATGGTTCATTGTTATCTCATAATGTGTGCCCTATGTTGATTCAGGTGAGAGACTGCTAGATATGGTCCAACAAAGGATCAACGTCAGGCTTACATTTATATAGGACCCTTCACAATCTGAAGGCATCATCGAAGCACTTTAAAACCAGCAAGGTACTTTCAAAGTGTGGTCACTGTTGTGTAGCAACAGCCTGACAGCCAGCTCTCACTGTTTGGATGTGTAAAAGAAGAAAGAACAGTTATGAGATGACATTCTTTAAGAAGCAGTGGCAAAGCAAAATAAGCCAACCGAGATTGTGCATTGAGGAGCTAAGTTGAAATATACAATAAATATAGCCAGATTCAACATGATGCTTGCATTTAACTGGTTTCTTTTGAAATGGCCTTGTTGGGCTCAATCTCTTCCTGTTCACTTGGAGAATTGATTTGCAGTCATTTCTTGCCCAAGGAACTGGAAGAGGAAAGGGACTGCTATCTATCTATGATGTCAAGTTTGATCTACTCACAATGGTATTCCAAGTGTTTGAAACAACTTCATGGCATGATACAAATCACAAAATGACCAATAAACACAAAAGAAAAAACTCCCCAGAAAGTTCCAATGGAATGGACTTATGGACAAGATTTCAGAATTTATAACCTTTATTGCAATAAGGACCCTAAAATTGACATAAACTAAGCAAGCTTTAAACAAGTGGTAACTGAATAGAAAGATAAAATTTAATCTTAAATAGCCAGTACTACAAGAAATACTCATGTTATTTTCAGCATTACTCCTTCCACAAGTGTTGCACATCATGTTGCATCAATGTTCTTCAAATTTTGTGTTCCTATGGACCAAGAGTCTCTGACTTTCCCCACTCACTAAATGTGTCCTCCACGTTGCTTTCACTAGCAGCTTTATTCCACCAAGTCCCCTGGATCTAATTTACACAGGTAAGGCAGACTCTGAACCTTTTCTTCTTCACATAGCAACAGTCTTGATGGTGTAGAGATAGTAGGACCTGCCGATGCTGGAGAATCTGGGAATACAAGGTATAGAGCTGAATGAATACAACAGGCCAAGCAGCATCAGAGGAGCAGGAAAGCTGACGTTTTGGGCCTAGACCCTTCTTCAGAAATGCGGGAGGGGAGAGGGGTTCTGAAATGAATAGTCAAAGAGAGGGAGGTGGATAGAAGATGGATAAAGGAGAAGATAGGTGGAGAGGAGACAGACAGGTCAAAGAGGTGGGGATGGAGCCAGTAAAGGACTTCACAAGCTTCAAAATCTCCCCTCCCGAACTGTATCCCAAAACCAGCCCAGCTTGTCCCCACCTCCCTAACATGTCCTTCCTCCCACCCATCCCCTCCTCCCATCTCAAGCCCCTCACTCATCTCCTACCCACTAACCTCATCCTGCCCCCTTGACCTGTCCATCCTCCCTGGACTGACCTATCTCCTCCCTAACTCCCCACCTACACTCACCTTTACTGGCTCCATCCCCGCCTCTTTGACCTGTCTGTCTCTTCTCCACCTATTTTCTCCTCCATCCATCTTCAATCCGCCTCCTCCACTCTCCCTTTTATGTCAGAATCGCCTTCCCCTCCCCCATTTCTGAAGAAGGGTCTAGGCCCGAAATGTCAGCTTTCCTGCTCCTCTGAAGCTGCTTGGCCTGCTGTGTTCATCCAGCTCTACACCTTGTTATTTCGAGTCCTGATGGTGTAGCTTGCCAGGGTTGCTTTTCATTCAAACAGCCAACAGTACAATCTGGTAACAAATGCACAACCTCTCATATTCACACAGCTTTGTTTTCAGTCCCTTTGAGTTGGCTCTCACATTGCTCTACCAAGCGGTCCAGGAGTCTGTCCCTTTATTGCTAAACAGAAAATTAATGTTTTATTTTTAAAGCGAGCTCTACTTCATCTGAACTCAGCGTGAATTCTGCAGTGAAACAGGCTGTGGCCTGACACAGGCAATTAGCTGTTATCTGCCTTTGTTAGTTATCGCCAGGTCACTTCTCAGAAATAACCTCACAGCTGGGAAATCCAATTTCCAGAATTGCCTTGATGTCACTTTGATCAGAGTTGAACCAAAAATGCAAGCTCCTTGTAATGTGAAGGGGTGGTAACAAGTAAACAAAAGGGGGAGCGAGAGGGTGTTACGTGGATGGGTGCAGAGAAGATTGTAGTAAAGTTACCATTGAGACCTGAGGTCTGTGCTCATGTTCAGAGAGCAGACATAACTGTGAATTTAGCACAAAGCAGACACCAAAGATCACAGACAATAAGCAGAGTCCTGAGCAGCACTGATCCTTTCATGGGCCAATGAGGAGAATCAGATAGAAGGTTCAGCTTCAGTTTGCTACTGTGGGTAAGTGGCTGGAAACAGTCTGAACTGAACAAGTACTTTGAAAGCCTCAGGTTGAAAGTGGAAGTTTTAAGACTGAGGGAAGGATGAGGGCGTGGGGGGAATGGAAAATGACAAGGGACACTACCGATGATGAAGGGCAGCTGTTCGGGTGGCACGGTGGCTCAGTGGTTAGCCCTGCTGCCTCACAGCACCAGGGACCTGGGTTCAATTCCAGCCTCAGATGGTGCAGAGTTTGCACATTCCTCTCATGTCTGCATGGGTTTCCTCCCACAGTTGAAAGATGTGCAGGTTCGGTCGACTAGCCTTGGTATCCAGGGATGTGCAGGCTGGGTGGATTAGCCATGGGAAATGCAGGAATAGGGGTGTCTGATTATGCTGCTCTGTGGAGGGTTGGTGAGGACTCAATGGGCCGAATGGCCTGCTTCCACACTTTAAGGATTCCCTTCTATGAATAAAATGGAATACGTCCTGAATGTACCTGCACAGCAATTAGATAGATAGAAAAGTTGTGTGTTGCTACAATTTATTTCTTCTAATCTGCTTCTATTCACCACATCCCTCCAAACAGGCCCTTTGTTTTAAGAAAGCTAGCTTAATATACACCTTCAAAGGGTGACCAGGAATATAGTGACTTAAACTAGCAGAATAATTCAAAAAGAACTGCCAGTCAAAAATATATTTCAACAAATTTTAAAATATGTTCGCATTTGAATTGCTTAGCTTGATTCCTCATGCAAATGCAAATGTAATGTCAAGAATGCAAATTATTTCTTATGGGTATATCTCCCTGATCACATTTTCATGGTATGGTCTAATCCAAAGATAAAACTGGTTGAATGGACTTGCCAGTTCCTCTGTTTCACTTTGCTGTAACTCCATTTACCTGTCTTCATGTGCCTGATTTTCTTCACTTTTCGCCTCTCCACATAAATCCCCACTGTGTATAAATTCCAGCCCATTCCACTGCAAATCACACAATATTTCTCTCTCTCCTGTGGCATTCTTCTTTTCGATAAAAATGCTTTACAACATTTACTATCTGGAGCCTGCTTCATTTTATGCTTATCAATAAATCCAAACCATAAACGAAATTGAGAAAATCTCTCCCCAGGATCATTTCAGATATCTAACCTGAATCTGGCAGTGAACATATTGCTGGATATTACAAGTGAGAGAATAAATGAAAACTTTTCTCGGAGATATTTCAGAGCAAGAGAAATCTGAGCCCTCCATAGTCATCAAGATCTCAGCTCTTTCTTCGGGCAGTACTTTTGCTTCTACACGCAGTTTAGTAGGTTTAAGCTCAAAATCGAAGCTTGTAGTTAAATATAACCCAGAGCATGTGCTGCCGTTTGAATGTGATGTTATACCTGCTCTCTCTGGTAAATGTAAGCAATTTCACAATGACAATTCAAAGACAATAGATTGAGGAAATTGGGGCTATTCTTCTTGGAAAGAAGAAGTCTGAGAGAAAGTTTGATCGAGGTATTCAAAATCGTGAGTGGGCTAGATGGAGTCGATAGGGAGAAGCTGTTCCCACTCATAAAAGGAGCAAGAAGGAGAGATTTAAAGTGATGTGCAAAGAATGCAAGGGTGATATGAGAAAAACCTTTTTCTTACAGTGAGTAGTTAGAGTACGGAAAGCCCTGCCTGGAAACATGGTGGAAGCAGATTCAGTTAAAGCATTCAAGATGGCATTGGATACAAATAGCAAGTAAGATGAAATAGGTGCACAGAGGCCAGTATCCCATCATCAAGTCACCCTTTATTTACACATGAACAGTACACTGAAGTAAGGAGTTTCTGAATCCACTGCTTATATCTGTCAACCATGGCCGCCTCATTGGCCCAGATTAACAACCTTATTGACATCTCATAGTCAATAAGATCCATCTGCTTCCAATCACTACACAAGGATAAGGGAAAAAGGCAGGAGATTGGCAATAGGTAAAGATGCTCATTTGAAGTGCCAATGCAGGCTCAATGGGCCAGAAGATTTTCTGTGCTTCTGCAAAGACCACTAGACTTGTGGATGTCCTGGCCAATTAATATCATGCAATCAGTCTTGCAAAAACCAAAGGTTCAGGTCATTACCACGTTAGTGTTTGTGGGATCTTGCTTTGTCTAAATTAACTGCCAAAATTTTTTCATTACATGGGTAAGTACGCTTCAAATGTTGTCTCTAAGGTGTTTTTGGGATGCTGTGTATGGCACTATGTTGGTGCAAATCTTTGTTTTCACCTTCGTTGCTTCAGATTGAATTTGAGAACACAGACGTTCTGTCTCCCCACATCCCACACCTCCTTTATGCCAAGATCACAACTACTGCCCCACCACCCATTTTATCACGCCATATTCTTTCATTCCGACTCAGTGAGCATTACTGTCAGGGGCATGCTAATGTAACAGAATAAAGCAATAATGTAAAGTGACTGCTGCCTTAAGGAAAACACAGTAACAAAAAGAACATTAAGCATTTCCATGATGCTGTTCCCCTTTCCTGACACGTTTTCAAAATGTATTCTCCATAAAAGCAAAATGTTTTTGCAAAGGAATGGCGAACAATGCAAAGAGGTTTGATAGCAATTTTTCTGCTAGATTATTTTATGATGAATCCATTTAAGCCTGTACACACAGCAGTTAGGAAATAGCTGTCAAAAAGAGGAATTGATTTTCTTCACAGGACTTTAACTACACTAGAAATGGAATTAATCAGAAGGCTTGGGTGTGGCAATGAATTTTTATCCCGAGCACTAGGACATTGTTAGATGGGGTGAAATCTCAGGGAGCTTCAATACTGGTGGGATGTAGCTGATTGCTGCCAACTGGCTCTCTGTTTGAACCCTATAACCCAAAGTGCTGCAATTCTTATTAATACAAACCTACAAAAAGGTGAAACTTGCAAACTTGCCATTGCATTCATTCCTGGTTTTCTTAAGAAGTTGTAGCAGATGTATTCACTACAATTGAGGCTGATCATTGGCTTCAGTTCTACTTCCCTGCCTCCTCTCTTGGTTCAGTGAGAAACCAAGTATTTGTTTTTCCCAAATTTCAATATATGCAATATTGGAACATTCACAACTCTCTGACGTAGACAATGTCAAAGATTCTTAATACTTTGTGTGAGCAAATTTCTCTTCGTCTCAGTCCTAATTGATTGGCCCCTTGTTCTGAAACTATCCTTCTGAGTCCTACATTCCCCAGACAGTGAGAACCAACATCTCAGTACAGTTGTAGCAAGTCTTCTTTATTCTTCTGCTCAAATCATGTACATCAAAGAACAAGATTCCGGTTACTTTCTGAATTGCTTGCTGTACTTACATGCTGACTTTGCATCCCTTGTATGAGTACACCCCAATCTCTCTGTACATCAAAATTTACAACTTTCCTACATATTTAAAATATTCTGTTCTTCTATTCTTATGGCCATAGTGAACAACCCCACATTTTCCAAATTTACATTCCAGATGTCACTTTATTGCCCATTCATTAACCTACTCATATCACTTTGCTGCCTTTTGCTCCTTACAGTTTGCATTCCTTGCTAGCTTTGCATCATCAGAATGCTTAATTATACTGCAGTAGTAGAGTCCCTACCTCTGATCTAGGAGATCTGTGTTCAAGTCCCAATTGCTTCTGAGATGTGCCATGACATTTCTGAGCAGGTTGATGAAAAGTATTTAGATGTACTGCTCTTGATTTTTGTCTGTCATTAATTTAGATTACAAGCAGTTTTATGGACACTTCTGGCAGTCCTCTAATCACAGCCTGCCAACTTGAAAATGCCCCACTTATCCCTCTTCTCTGCTTTCAGTAACCTATCCATGCTACAGTCCTTATCTTGTCTATTAAACAATTCTCTGCAATATTTTCAAATGCTTTTTAAAAATTCAAGTATGCTACATGTACTGATTCCCCTTTGCCTAGCCAACTGGTACATTCTTAAAAAGCTCTAATAAATTTGTCATCAAGCAGGATTTCCCTTTTGTAATCTTATTCGAGCCACACTATGGTTTTCTATATGCATTGTTACGTACATTGGTTCAGTTCGTACATGCTATAGCTGCAACACTGCCTCTCCTGTCATTTATAATGTTTTATCTAATTAATAATACTTCACCTCTAGAACTGTCACCTGTCATTACATGAGTAATTTAACTTGATGAGCAATAAATGTAATTCAATACTTATATTTCCCAATTGCTGGTCTAAACTACTGCCCGTTTGGAACCATAAAATCTTAAAACTCACCAACCACTTACCTGTTTACCTAATAGATGCCTTTAAGCAATCACCAGTTATTGGAGTCTGAACTTACACAGAGCAATACTTCAGACAGCTCTGGGCCAAATTTCCAAGTTAGCACTTGTTGCTCATTACACCCAGTCTTAGTATCTCCATTCAGTGCTCTTGCTCTTCTAAAGTAAACATAAGCAGTGGTCAGTACTCAGTATTAAACAGCCATTTTCACTTATACAGAACCTTTTATAAAGACCCAAAGTCATTGTAGTACTTCTGAAATATAAGCTTTGTCTCAAAAAGGAAATGTAACAGCCAACAGGGACATTGCAAGGTCTCACAAACTGCAATGTGATATTGTTTTTGTAGCGTTGATTGAGATTTCTATATCGACCTGCATATTAGCAAGAGGTCATGGGAACACTGGAAAATAAGAGCTGAAGTAGGTACTCGGTCGATCAAGCCTGCTACAGGTTTCAGCATGATTGTGGTTTGTCTGTGACCCAACTCCACATATTTAACTTTGCCCCATTTCCGCTAATATCTTTGTTTAGCAAACATCAATCTCAGTTTTAAAACTCATAACTGATCTTGATTCAATTGGCATTTGGGGAAGAGAGTTCCAAATTTCTACAGCTCTCTTTTTATCAAAACATATCTGAATTTCATTTCTACCATATCTGGCTCTGATTTTAGACAATCCCTAGTTGTCAACAGTGAAAGCAACTTATCTCTGTCTACTCTATCAGTTCCAAGCCTAGGTCAAGAGGCTACAATAGCACACCAGTAATTGGGCTTCAGTTCTCTGGGGCTGCAATGTTCAATTAGGCCTGGGGCAGGGGCAGAAATGGGGCTGTTAATTTCTATATCTGTCCATTATATATTGCCCGTAAAGTCTTGGAAATTAGTCAGACCACCCAGTAACCTATTCAATTCCAAGGAATAAACCTCAGCTTGTGTAATTTAATCCCTGTAGTGATTAGAACATGGTAGGACTTATTGACTGTGCGATCCTGGTTTGGGATTGTTAGCCTGGGCCAATCAGGAAGCTCTGGCTGATAAATATAAACAGGAGAGTCAGGGACTGACTCTGAGCTGGCTGGTCATAGCCAGTGTACTATGCACATGTAAATAAGGGGTGACTTGCTGACAAGGTATTGGCTTTGTGCAGTTATTTCAATCTCCTTATAATTTAACCCTTGGAGTCTACATGTATTTATGAATTAGGAACAGGGTTAGGCCATTTAGCCCCTCAAACTGCTCTGTAACCTTATAAAATAATGATTGACCTGATTTTGGCATGAATTCTATTTTCCTTTCTAGCCCCATACCTTTTGATTCCTTTGCCTATCAAGAATTTAATTCATCAATAAAAATCTTCAATGACCCAGCCTCCACTGCTTTGGTGGGGGGGAAAACTCCATAGACCAATAACGCTCAGAAAGAAAACACAAACTCCTCATCTCTACATTAAACAGAAGGCATTTAAATCCTGTGTACCTAAATTCTATTAGAAAAGCACAGCACAGTACAGGCCCTTCGGCCCACGATGTTGTGCCGTGGAATAATCCTAATCCAAAAATAAAATAACCTAACCTACATTCCCCTCAATTCACTGCTCTCCATGTGCATGTCCAGCAGTCGCTTAAATGTCACTAATGACTCTGCTTCCACAACTACCACTGGCAAACTATTCCATGTGCTCACAACTCTCTTGCCTCTGGGTGAAGAAACTCCCTCTGATGTCTCCTCTATACCTTCCTCATAACACCTTAAAACTATGACCCCTCGTGGCAGTCAATCCTGCCCTGGGAAAAAGTCTCTGGGTATCGACTCTATCCATGCCTCTCATTACCTTGTACACCTCGATCTGGTCACCTCTCTTTCTCCTTCTCTCCAGAGAGAAAAGTCCGAGCTCAGGCAACCTCTCCTCGTAAGACAAGCCCTCCAGTCCAGGCAGCATCCTGGTAAACCTCCTTTGTACCCTCTCCAAAGCCTTTCTCTCCTTTTGGCATTTATCACCTCATCGCTTCCCCTTGGAATCTTACATGTTTCAATAAGAACATCTCTCATTCTTCTAAATTCCATTGGATACGGCCTCAACCTCTCCAGCCTTTCTTCATAAAATAGGTCCTTCATACCAGAAATCAGTCGAGTGAAAGATAATAAAATGTGAGGCTGGATGAACACAGCAGGCCAAGCAGCATCTCAGGAGCACAAAAGCTGACATTTCGGGCCTAGAAGCTCTGATGAAGGGTCTAGGCCCGAAACGTCAGCTTTTGTGCTCCTGAGATGCTGCTTGGCCTGCTGTGTTCATCCAGCCTCACATTTTATTATCTTGGAATTCTCCAGCATCTGCAGTTCCCATTATCTCTGATACTATCAGTCGAGTGAAACTTCTCTTAACGGCTTTGGACGATATTCAATTTCTTCCTAAGGAGACCAAACTGCACACAGAGCTCTAGAGGTCAACTGATCAATGCCAGGTTACCTATTGTAAACCTGCTCTGCATTCCATCAGCAGATAGGGAGGTGATGGCCTAGTGGTATTATCGCTGGATGGTTAATCCAGCGACCCAGACGATGTTCCAGGGACCTGGGTTCAAATCCCACCATGGCAGATGGTGGAATTTGAATTCAATAAATATCTGGAATTAAGAATCTAATGATGACCATAAATCCATTGTTGATTGTTAGAGAAACCCATCCGGTTCACTAATCCCTTTCAGGGAAGGAAACTGCCATCCTTACCTGGTCTGGCCTACATATGACTCCAAATCCACAACAATGTGGTTGACTCTTCACTAGCCTCTGAGCAATTAGGTATGAGCAATAATTGCTGGCCTAGAGAGTGATGATCATATCCCATGAACGAATAAAGAAAAAGATGTGATATAGCTTCCCTTAGACGTGTTGCCCTGAACTGTTCAGGGATTCCAAATGTAGTCAAACCAAAGTTTTGTGCAGCTGAAGTAATCTTCTATCTCTTCATACTCTAGTCCTCTCCATAAAAAGGCCAGCACTAATTAGCCTTTTTGTTTATTTTCCCTACTTGTTCATGATCTTGTCAAGATTGATACACTTAGGTCCCCAAATTCTCCAGACCTTCAGTGTCTTTGGCTTTTTATGATTTTTGGAAGCCCCTTGTTCAAATCTTTGTATTTCTTGCTGCCCATCTCAGCTGTCATCAGCAATTCCAGGCTTCAACCTTCATAATGGACATTTGGCAGGTCAAAGTTCATGTTTGCCATGGCAACTCAACGTGAGGAAATTAGTAGAAAGAAGGAAGAATCATATCAGAAATGAGCAGCAGAGCAACTGCAGCAGAGTGGGAAGAGGAGTATCACTGCAGGTCGGAGGTCATCTGCTGTGAGCTGGCTTTCTTTTACAATAAAGATTTCCACTTAAAGCTATTTAGAATGAGAGAAAGTGCATTTAAATACTCAGGGGAGAGTGTCAGGTGGCATTCCTGAGCTACTGAGCTCAATATGATGGACTGGTTCCAGCTTCAGTGAAGCTGTTCAAAGCCACAATAATAAGTCATAATGCGCCTTTCATTAAAATCATGATCCTTATGAATTGCAGGTGAAAACTCACAGATTAAACGTGTGTTCAGACGGAATGATCCTATGTTCATCTAGAGGCTCTGATTCCAGCTAACCTACTGTGCCTACTCCCTCAGACTTTTTAGGGAGACCTACGAGAAGCCAAAGATCTTGTACTTCAGTCTGGTTGCTGTTTTTTTATTCTCTGTCACATACAATTGAGACTCGTAGAAAGGCACAACACAAAAACAGGCTATTCAGCCCACAGAACCGGCTCCTTTCCCACAGTCTGGCAGATGTTTCTTTTTATCCAACGCTGCATCTCCTTCCACAATCGTCTCTTCTGGATGACAATTATTTGCATTCTAACATCATTTTCCCTCGCCTAGTCTTCCTGCTTTCTTCATTTCTCCCACTTCTATTTTTCGTTGCCTGCAACTCTAAAACTGACCCTTACAGATAGCTTCTAATTAACCTGTTCAGGGATGTTAATACACACCTGTGTCGCAGCTGAGACTTGAATTCAGACCACCTGGCTCAGGGGGAGGAACACTATCATTTTGTCACAACAGCCCTTCAAACTGATCTTTCTATTTTGCTCCTCCCCACCAGGCTACATGTACACTGAGCAGTTGAAGTCTAAAATAAAACTCCTCAAGCCTTGTGCAGCTAAGAATATTTGACATGAAATATACGGGAGAAGCAATTATTGAGTCATAGTCATAAGTATGTACATCATGGAAGCAGACTCTTCAGCCCAACTCGTGTACACTGACCAGGTATCCTTAATAATTCTAGTCTCATTTGCCAGCATTTGGACCATATCCCTGTAAAACTTTCGTATTCATGTACCTGTCCAGATGCCTTTTAAATGTTGTAATTGTACCAGCCTCCACCACTTCCTCTGGCAGTTCATTGCACACACGCACCACCCTCTGCCTGAAATAGTTGCCTCTTAAGCCTTTCTGCTCTCACCTCAAGCCTTGGGCTCCCCAGTTGATTGGTAAATGTGTGTAATATTTATTTAAAGTAGTGAGTCTTATTGTCTGACAAATAGAGGCTGGACAACTTAGACCCAAAGAATGCCTACAATGTCGAAGCAGGCCTTTCGACCCATCGAATCTGCACTGAACCTCTGGGGAATATCCCACCCAGGCCCAGCTGATCCCTGTAACCCTGCATTTCTCATGGCTATCCCCTCTATTGGGTAATTTAGTATGGCCAATCCACCCAACCTGCACATCTTTGGATTGTGGGAGGAAACAGGAGCACCTGAACGAAACCCACGCTGACATGGAGAGAACATGCAAACTCCATACACAGAGTCGCTCTAGGGTGGTATCAAGCCCGGGTCCCTGGCGCTCTGAGGCAGTAACAGTGACCACTGAGCTACTGTGCTGCTCCAAATATACATCCTGGTCCTTGTGGAGATTCACAATAGCTTCTCATGTCCTGGGAAATTTCCACGTGCAGGAAATGTTGGCAGCTGCAGCAGGTCCTAGAGCTTGAGAAATGGCTGGCATCACTGCAACGCCTTTCTGAGGCAGAATATATCATGGGTAACAGATTTATGGACATATCCTCTTTCGTCCTAGGGCTATGAAATATGGTGATGTGGCATAAATGGAGACCTGTCTCATAAAAGGGTAGCACTTAACAGCAAATATTCCTGGAATTAAGGAAGATGGGATACAGGAAAACAAAGGAAGAGGGGTAGCATTACTCATTAATAATAATATTGAGGTGAAATAAGTATATTATAGAGGGATCATTAGCATAATATATTTGCTAAGAAATGCTAAGATCATTTCAGCCCCTGGTACAAAATGCCAGCAGCCAATCTCCAATGAAGCTGGTAGAGACGTGGGTGCACAATGTAGGAGCATTAGAAAATAACATTATAAAAACACATCAGCAGTCCTTACATCTCACATGTGCTCATAAAAGTGATGATTTTCTCCCTGCCTGCTGTGATTATTGTAATAAGCATTATATTTGATTTATTAGTGTCTCCATTCAATTTTGTTGGCTGTTCAGCAGCGCACCTGTGTCAAGTATGCACTGATGGCCTGGCTGAGGGCAAGCCAGCTGGGGTGATCCTCGCTGGGGGCCAATCTGCAGGGGGTACTGCGGTGAATCTGCCAGGGGTGAACGTGCTGAGGGGGAACCTGTTGGAGGCAAACCTGCTGGGTGTGCTGGAAGTGAACCTGCTGGGTGTGCTGGAATTGAACCTGCTCAGGATACCCATCATTTGCGGTTTCCAAAGACAACTGGGTCTACAGGATGAGGAGCTCTGGGCTTCAAGCAGAACTGAGTGACTTTTCTGTGCCTGGGAAGTGGATCTTTATCTGTCTGGATGCAGTTTCCAGGATGATACAGCCCCTCTGCCTTCCTCATCATTCTCCAAAGCTGCGGCTGCCTTGCACTCCATCCTGTCTTCAGCAGCCAAACCCTCCCGCCACTTCCTGTAATGCCAGGTGTGGCAAAGGGCAGCAGACCACCATGATGGAGGACTGCCTTGTTGGGGTATATTGACATGTACCACGCAATAGGCCCTGGACCTCATTTTGAGGAGACCAATGAACAGCTGATGGTCTCACGTTGGCTACAGTGTGGTCAGTGTCTCTGCCGTTAGGCTCCTCACTGCTGTTATCAGTCACCTCTTCAATGGGTATCTATTCCTATAGGTGTACTGGGGAAAGGGAGAGCTATGACACCTGAGGGAGTGACACAGAGTGTAGACATTATGACTACTCCCAACTCAAGCCTGCAGAATCCACTGTATGGTTTCTAGCCCTCAGCTGTCAATATCAACTAGAACCTAGGCTCGATGTTAACACATTGGGTGAGTGAAATCCCTTCATGTTGATTGACCCTTGAGTACAAATGTACAGTCAATGAAATGTTGCATCGGGGAGAATCCAGCCTTGCAACAACACCATTGGCTGTAAACTAATCCACAGGATTTTTATGGTTCAGAAGGAGGGCCTTCACATCTGCATCTGTTCTCTGTGTGTTTTGTGTCAAATTCCTGCTGTTTCCCCTGAGAGTACTGATTGGCTGTTCTGAAGAGAACATCTGTCACCATTTTGAGAAGTGGCCAACCGGATGCCACCAGCCATGATACCACTGGATCCCTGGAATGAGCTTGATTTGTAAAAGTTCAGGGCCTGTGGCCTCAGATGCTCACCTCCCCCATCATCCTGGCGTAAAGATTGGCCATGGCCTCCCATGACACCCACAGTCCTCCACAACACTGGCCAGTCTAGTATCTGGAAGTAGTTCACCCATTTTCTATACAACCTGGCCATTGACTCTCCTCTGCTCTGCACCAATATCTGTGCACAGTCCTTTCTGAGACCATCTGCCATTTCCCCATCATTTAGTCACCCTGACAATTGGCCAGGATGATATCCATTTCTGGCTGAACAATGTCCTTGCACTTGAGTACTGCTGCTATATCCAGTGGCTTTTGTAACCACCCAGTAAACCCTGCCTCCTCACCCATACCCTGCCTTAGGGTCCACTCCAGCAGGCCTCCTGCTCAAACGGACCTCAAGCTCAAACAAAAACCCAAAGAAAATCTGGAGTAAAAACAGAAGTTGCTGGAAAAGCTCAGCAGGTCTGGCAGCATCTGTGAAGAAAAGAAAATCGTCCCATCCTGCTTCCTGTAAAGATTCCATCCCATTCTCAGTTCCTCTGTCTTCCTCCTACATGTTCCGATGAGGCCAACTTCGACAAGGGAGACTCCGAAATGCCCACCTTCTTCCTCAACCGAGGATTCCCCAACACTGTCGACAGGGCCCTCAACCAGGTCCGACCCATCTCCGACACTTCTGCCCTCGCCCGTTCTTTTCCCTCCCACCACAGCAATAGGGTTCTTTTTGTCCTTCCCAACATCCCACCAGCATCCACATCCAGAAGATCATCAGGTGCCATTTCCACCACCTCCAGCAAGATGTCACCACCAGACACGTATTCCCCTCCCCTCCCTTGACCACCTTCAGCAGGGACCATTCCCTCTGGGACAACCTAGTCCACACCTCTTTCACCCCCAAAACGCTCCCACAGCCCCATGGCACCATCCCCTGTAACCGGCGAAGGTGCAACACCTGATCATTTACCCCCTCCCTCCCTGGTATCCAAGATTCAAAACATACCTCCCAGGTGAAGCAACACTTCACCTGCGCTTCCCAGAATCTAGTCTACTGCATTTGCTGCTCACAATAAGATCTCCTCTACATTGGGGAAATGAAGCATTAATTGGGTGACCACTGCACAGAACATCTAAGTTCTGCTTGCCAAAAAGATCCTGAACTACCCATTGCCTGCCACTTTAATGCACCTCCCGATCCATGGCCAATATCTCTGTCTCTGGCTTGCTGCAGTGCTCCAGCGAAGCCCAATGCAGGCTGGAGGAACAACACCCCATTTTCCGCTTAGGGACCCTACAGCCCTTCGGACTCAATATTGAGTTCAATAATTTTAGGGCCGAAACTCTCCCATGTTCCAGCCCCCCACCCCACACACCAGGCCTTGTTACCACATAGCCTGCCATTACACCACCCCCCCCCCCCACATTGTTCATCACTAACAGTCCCCATTGACAACTATTCACCCGCCCAGCCTGATCGCAACCCAGTCAACTCCTTTGTCGGCTCATCTCTCTTTTTGAGATCTATCCTATCATTTACTCCCTACCCCATCCCCCTCTCTGTTTTCTGCATATAAACCAACTTTTTCCCAGGGGCTGTCAGTTCTGAGGAAGGGTCACCGGACCCAAAATGTTAACTCTGATTCTTTTCCTCACCGATGCTGCCAGAAATGCTGAGAATTTTTACAACTTCTGTTGTTGTTCCTCAAGCTCACACAGATGGCTGCCCTCCTCCTTCCTTCACTGAGAGGAAATTACCTCAGAACATGGCTGCTCAAAGCAGCAATAAAACTGCTGCTGGCCCATTTACAACTCTTGAACTGCTCTAGCAGTTCCAACCCCTCTTGGCACTCATGCGCTACACACCCCAATCTAAGGAGCTCATAAAACCACTTACAATTGCCCCTCGAGTTTGAAAATTGTGACTGGAGTCCCCTTTCCATTGGCCAGAGTGATATTCCATCCTAATGCCATGATGCCCTGAGCCCTAGCCCCCATATCACTGTCTGTTTATCTGTGGTAAATTCCTAGTCTATGAGCACACCTCTTGCAGTATATTGAATGAAATAGATGTATCTTACCACGTTACGGTCGCATCAAAATTGAACAATTGTGTGATTTTGCGCTTTTATAAATTTTATGAGTAAATCATTTATTCTTTCAAAATTGTCTATCCCTATCAAACTCCTTTATCATTCTGAGGATATCAACTGGGTGAAGCCTAAAGCTTCTTGTTGAGTTCCTTCAGAAAAGCATTATAGGCTACGGAGTCTCTCCTGAGGATGACACTCCCTGAGTCTCACCATCTTTGGAAAGTAGCCAGGCTGGTTTTCTGTCCCTGACCATCTGTCAGTGCACTCTTCCTGCCAAATGCACATGTGGACATCTCATGGATGATTATGGCATTTCCAAAGGTCAAATTGCCTGCCCACACCCATGGCTCAAAGCCCACGTGTGTGAAGATTGGGCATTTGGCTACAACAGGGAAGGGTTATTAAAAGAACATCCAAGGAACTGGGAGGAGAAGGTGAGATTGGAGAGGCGGGAGATGGGATTAAAATAGCAGGTCCACATTCAACCCAGTGCATTGTAAACAGTTGTCCCACAAACCAATAACTTTGAGATAACACAGAAGTGAAAAACTGGCTTTATATCTCTGGAAGTTAAACAGCAGTAACAATTGTAAATGAAGTTAGCCTGGAGGAGGATGTGAATGTATCTGCATACCACCTCCCAGCATTTGCCAACATTAATCAGTGCAATATGAGAAGCCAAATCTTCGGTAGGTAGCCAACAGCGTTCACTGGCATTGAGCCTGCTGGCTGATTAGCAGATGGTTGCCTGGTGATCAACAGCGAGAAGCTATATGACAGAATATAGGCACCAGTTGATGTTCATGTGAAGAGAAGGTCAAACAGGAGGATGGAGCAAGGGCAAGGGCTCCTTGTCAGTATTGGATGACATATTACCTTCACCCTATCAGTGATAGGTTACAATCTTTTTTGCTGGTGTATCATTTTCTCTCTTCTTTGCTAACTCTGGTTTCTTTGTGCCTGAAGGAATATATTGTCATGTTGTTTCGTAGAATTTTTGAAGGGTAATTTAAAAATACATATAAAAACAAATTTGCAAAGCTCCACAATGCAGACTCTGCCTCCTATTGCCTTTGTTGTTTGGTACACTTCCTTTCTACCTTCTCCTGTTCCAATCCTCACAGCCTGCAATTTGTGCCTCTTACCAATCAGGTGTTAACCCGACGTGGATTTAACTGAGATAGTAGGAACTGCAGATGCTGGAGAGTTTGAGATAATAAGATGTAGAGCTGGATGAACACAGCAGGCCAAACAGCATCAGAGGAGCAGGAAAGCTGACATTTCGGGTCTGGACCCTTCTTCAGAAATGTGGGAGGGGAGGGGGGTTCTGAAATAAATAGGGACAGAGTGGGAGGCGGATAGAAGATGGATAGAGGAGAAGATAGGTGGAGAGGAGACAGACAGGTCATTGAGGCAGGGAAGGAGCCAGTAAAGGTGAGTGTAGGTGGAGAGATAGGGAGGAGACAGGGGACTGGACTGACCTATCTCTCCACCTAGATAATAAGATGTGAGGCTGGATGAACACAGCAGGCCAAGCAGCATCTCAGGAGCACAAAAGCTGACGTTTCGGGCCTAGACCCTTCATCACTGATGAAGGGTCTAGGCCCGAAACGTCAGCTTTTGTGCTCCTGAGATGCTGCTTGGCCTGCTGTGTTCATCCAGCCTCACATCTTATTATCTTGGAATCTCCAGCATCTGCAGTTCCCATTATCTCTATCTCTCCACCTACACATCTTTACTGGCTCCGTCCTCGCCTCTTTGACCTGTCTCCTCGCCACTTACCTTCTCCTCTATCCATCTTCTATCTGCCTCCCCCTCTCTCCCTATTTATTTCAGAACCCATTCCCCTCCCCCATTTCTGAAGAAGGGTCTAGGCCCAAAACTGGAGAACGTAGCTGATCTGGAGCAAATGGGCTTACCGAGCCAATACTGCCATCTTGAATGGCTGGCTTGACCTCCTCTCCATGCTGCTGGGCCCCAGTCTCTCTTGCTGCTGCTGCCTTAGAAGGCCTTAAAAAGAAAAGAGAAAGAAAAGATGAGAAAAGATAAAATAACAAAAGAAGCAGACAAAGGTGGACATAGGGATCTTCATGTTCTGAGGATATACTGATGCAATTCCAATCTAGAAAGTATTGATATCAAGTAGACAAAAGTGTACTGAGATGCAGCAACTGATGAATGGCAAGATCCACAAAGTGAAAATGATCAGATAATCCATTTTAGGCATTAGCGGTGGGTTGAATATTGGCCAGGGCAACAGTTTGGACTCCCTTGCACATTTTCAAAAGAGTACCACAAGACCTTTGATAACAAGGCAGAGAGCTGGATGAACACAGCAGGCCAAGCAGCATCAGAGGGGCAGGAAGGCTGACATTTTGGGCCTAGACCCTTTTTCTTCTCGTCTAGGCCCAAAATGTCAGCCTTTCTGCTCCTCTGATGCTGCTTGGCCTGCTGCGTTCATCCAGCTCTACACCTTGTTATTTCAGATTCTCCAGCATCCGCAGTTCCTACTATCTCTGACCACAAGATCTTTAATGTTCATGATCATGTTTCAGTTAATGTCTCTGGCAAAACATTCCCCCTGTGCCATATTGATGTGTCAGTCTCAGCTTTGATGCTCATTTCCTAGAATTGAACATGAACTGCTGACCTGTCAGAAGTGAGAGTGCACTATGATCAGATTGCATTATGAGGAAAGACTAGACAGGTTGAGCCTGAAACCTCTGGTGTTTCGAAGAGTCAGAAATGACTTAATTGAAGTATATAAGATCCTGAGGGGACTTGACTGAAAAGATCTGGAAAGGATTTTGCAGAAAAATCTAAATTGGGGGTCAACATTTAAAATTAAAGGATTTTTATTAAATTAAATTTTATTAATTAAACATAGAAATCAGGACTTTTTTTCTCTCTGACTGTTGTGAGTCTTTGGAATTCCCTTCATTAAAAGGCACTGGTTGCAAAATCTTTAAATATTTTTAAGACCGACATAGATTGATTCAGTTCTGAAGAAAAAAGCACTCCAGACTCGAAATGTTAACTCTATTTTTTTCCACTGGGATCGCCAGACCTGCTGAGTTTCTCCAGCATTCTCTGTGTAGATCAATTCTCAGTTACCAAGGGGACGAAAGATTAATGTAGATATGTAGAAATGTAGAGTTGAAGTTAAAATCAGAACAGTCATGATCTGATTGAATGGAACAAGCTTAAGGGCCAAATGGCTTATTCTTGCTTCTTGTTCATATATTTGTGAGAGAGCCACAGCTGATGTGAACAAATCAGTAGGCTGAGATCTTTATCGACATCACCCCTGGAAGCACAGCATTCCCACAATCCCCACCAGGAAAAGTCAACTTCAATAATGCATTTGTGAGTAGGATTTTGATTTAAACTGACAAGCCACAGCCTCGCAACTGCTGATGTTCGATATTAAAATAGACATCAAAGTTGTTACCGAGTTTATCTCCAGGCTGCTTTGTCATTCTGTTGTGTCATTTATGAATTATTCCTGTTTGTAATGGATTTTAAACACATGGGAAGTGCTAATTTGTAATGCATGATACAACAATCAGAGATTTTATTCAGCATTTACTCAGGAATATGAATTCTCGTTACATCTGGATCTTTTGTGCATTGTTTTGGTTTGTAAGTCAGACGTAGGTACTTGAAAGAAAGCAAATGCAGATAAACACAAGTGGATGTATTACTGGATCGGAACAGATAGGCAGCTGTGGTCTTCTAATTTTGATCAATTTGAGTGACAATACTGAGCAATACAAAGTGGTTGACTGCATTTGGGAGCAGAATGGATGTGGAGTGCCATCACATGGCCAGTTGTGGAAGTTCAATGTGCGGTCGCTGTTTGTTGAAGGTCGAACAAAAATGCTCAATTTGAGCCTGAAGATCTCGAGGCACCCTTTATGTCTGTGAAACTCCAGTAACATGCGAGGGAACTGCTCATACCATTACCTTGTTGTGTTGATTCATGAGTCTGCTGTGCACCTTCAATTGATGAAAGCACCTTTCAATGCATAAGAAATCGGTGATATGGGTAGCAGGCTAGTGGGAATGCAACTTCAGGCTGGCTGCTTCCCATTGTAATGAGGAGGTCTACTCAAGCCCTGCTCTGACATTTAGCATGTATCCAAGCTTAGGTTGTAATATAGTACAAAGGGAATGCCGTGCTGTTGCAGGTATTAAACCAAACTGTGAAAGATGCTACAGAAGTTCTTCGTTTCAGCATTTACTTGCTCCTTACCCATCATTGTCCTCTGTAGGAGGATAGGCCAAGGTAAACAGGGTCTCTTTATGGTTTTCTCATCTCCCTTTTTTTCTGCCCATCTTCTAATGCTGCTGTACAGTTAGTTCAGAGATCTAGTGGCATAAGGCACCTTTTCTCCAGTTGTTGCCCGTGCAGAGTAGGATGTCTGAATTTGTTAGGTCTATCTGTTTGCCTTAATCCATTAGTTCTATATTTGCAAAACTGCAGCAGACTCTTGTCACCTCTAGCAGTACCACAACCATTCATTTGTCTGATTGACCACATCCTCATGGGTGCAATACCTGACCCAAGCAGCTCTGCCATTTCCGCTTGGGTGGCGCTACCCAGAGTAGTACTCCCTCCAGTGTAACTCACGAGGCCCGCGGGGACATGCGCACCTTGCTGCCATGATTAGGTGCAGTCAGCAATGGCGAATCCTTAAGGACATTTCCATTTTGCGCATTCTGCCAAAAGCTCAATGTGCAGAATTCTGGGATTTTCATAGGTGCGGTTGGCTCAGCAGATATTTGAGTTGGCATCAGTGTGGCACTGTTTGCCACATGAGGGCATTCTTTCTGCCCTCACAGTAACGTTCGTCAAAAGAGAGAAGAGATAGTGAACCTGATGGAACAATTGACAGCTCCAGGCCTAGGGGCTCATTAGCTGGCTCTCTTACAACAGGAGGTACTGCTCAAAGCTTTGTGCCAGCTAACCTTTGTTTGAATCTCTCCCACATCATCCACCCATGCGGCAGGGTCTTGTCTCTTTTCCCTACATTTCTCAGTTCAGAAGGGAAACCAAACATACTGTTTCCAGTGGGGCTGCCTCTGCCAACAAGAGAGGTTGGCAAGCCTCTGACGAAGTGAGCGTGAGCGACTGAATACTGTGCCCCCTCCCCCCACCCTCCACCAATCCCTCCACTTACTGACATCGCTGCTGATCTGGTCCCAACCTTCCAAAATTATTTGTAGTTTTGTCTCTAGACTCTGAAACTAGAACTAAGGTACAAACCAGGGTCAGGGGCAATCCTGGCTTCACCTCCAACGTTGCTGTATTTAACCCAGACGTATTCGCTGTCCTGTTGTTAGAATCTTCATCTACCCAAAACGAATTGGAAACTAAAACTTGGATTGTCTTGCAGCCCTTTCTCCTTCACTGCACCGTAATGTGGCTGAGACTGAAGTAAATTGTAGAAATTAATGTGAGAGTGTTGTCAGTGAATAAATCTCCTAACAGTGACAGATATTATCCTGTCGTCTGGAGGAGGAAGCCCTCACTAATATTGTGAATGTTGTCCCTCAGAATGGTTCAACTAAAGAACTGTGGCTTTGAATGTCTATTGCAAAGTTTTCAGCCTCATCAGCTGCTGCCCCAGATGGCTGACTGTTTCTGTTCAGGGCTCAGTATGAAAATTTATTTGTTTTGAGAAGAAATGAAAGGAAATAAATGTGCCTAGCTTGTGGAGACGTGGCTGTGGCTCAGTCAGTAGCCCTCTTGATTCTAACACTGAGGTTTGTAGGTTCAAATCTACCCCGATCACCAAAACAAACACAACATTTAGGCAGATACTGTAGGACATAACCAACCAGCACTGTCAGCTCAGCTACTATTTGAATGGGATGTGAGTCCAAGGCCCTATCTGCTCTCTCACTGTAAAAGATGTTGCTATTTCAAAGGAGAGCTGGAGGTTTCTCCCCTGGTGGCCTGGCCAATATTTCTTTCACAGCCAATACCATTTTTAAAAAATCAGAGCTGCTGTGGGAACTTGCTGTGCGAAAATCGGCTGCCATCTTGTCAACATGGCATCAGGGACGACTCTTCAGAAGAACTTAATTGACTACAAAGGGCTTGAGTATGTACTGAGGCCGTGAAAAGTGCTTTGTAAGTTCACTTTTTTCTGCTTCATTCTGTTTAGCAACACTAGAAAATGTCGTACTGTTCTGCAAGCTGGAGACTTTCAGTGATGTTGTTCCCTTCATTGCATGGATGAATGGACATTGAAGATTTTGTAACAAAAACAGAATTGCTGGGAAGGCTGAGCAGCATCTGTGAAGGAAAATACAAAGTTAACATTTCGGGTCCAGTGACCCTTCCTCAGAACTAATGGTGGCCGGGAAGATGCCAGTTTATATGCAGACAATGGGGGAGGGGGATGGGGTAGGGAGTAAATGATAGGATAGAGCCGATTTTGTAAGCTTGCAGCTTTTATTCAAAAGTTAATTCTTGGGAATGCGAGCGACACCGGCAGAGCCAGCATTTCTTGCCCATCCCTGATCATCCTGGGGAAGCTGGTGTGAGGTATCAACAGCCTTTTCAGGAGCAGTTAAGAGTCGATCACTTTGATTGAAGGTGTGGAGTCACCAAACTAAATATAGACAGCAGATTTCCTTCTGTAATGGAGCCTCAATGGAGCAGATGGCTGTTATGACAATTCAGTTGTTTCATGATCGTCATTGCCGAGAGCAACATTTTGTGCTAGATTTATTAAATAATTGAATAAAACTTCCTCCAGCTGTTACAGTCGGATTTGAATTCATTATTCCAGTCCGAAAGCAGTACAATTACGTTACTGTTTCTCATTATTAAGCACTTAACTGTTGTGAGACCTCAAGAAAGAGGAGGCTGCTCTCAAACCCATTCCCCCTGTTCAGGGCTACCTTATTAATCAATATAATCATACCCCACGGCACTCGATCAAGTGATTCAGGCTGCGCTAGACTTAGATTCCCTGGACAGCACTCACTGTCAGTTGAGATAACATCACTTGCTAACAATGAGACAGATTGGTCTTAGTGTTGTGACAAAAACAAGAGCTTTTCAGATTACTGGTCAGAGGGAAAACATGAACACAATCTGTTTCTTAGTCTCTGGATTGTTACCTAAGCCACAAATTAGCATAAGGCAAATAAGATTGCAGAAATGCTTACATTCTCAAGGGCTGGTGCAGAAGAAGCAGATTCCAGCTGGGAGGACACTGGTAACAATACTAAGCAAAGTGGGAGCTGCACTGTTGATTGCATCTGGAACACAGCATTTTATATTTGCCTTTGAAATAAGAAAAGGTTAGCGTCTAGGCTGCCTTAAAATATTTTTAGCGGGTCTGGTCTGGTCCATAACAACCTGGGGGCTCTCGTTGGGAGCAAAATCTCTAATTCCAGGTTGGATTTATGATTATGGTACTCAAAGTCAGCAGAATTGTAAGCTTTTCGTGTGTCTTTTGTTTTGGGTGTTGAATTCGGTTGGTTTACACAGGGTGTACCTAACGTAGTAATGGCTTTTTCAGTCACTAAGAGTTTCGTGAGAGTGGACAAGGTCATTTTGGGCAGTTTATAGAAAGTGAGCAAAGCAAAACTTTTGGAATCGGCAAAAGCGTTGGAATTAGGGTTGCCTGTGTCCATGAGGAATTGGGAGAAAGTTATGGCAATTGCTCAGCATTTGTAGTTGCCAGGACAAAATGCACCATTTAAAATACAGCATTGTCACAGTCAATCTGTATCTCAGCTGGGATGTGGCTGATATTCTCGCCACATAACCAGGATAGTGAAATGGTTTTATCATAAATAGTGGGGGCAGGGAATCAACTTTGGGAAGATGTAGCAAGTAAAGAGTAGAGATGAGGCAAGAAAGAAAAATGCCAATACAAAAAATGATAAACAGACCATGACAAAAAGCAATAGAGAGTACAAAGCCCAGAGTAACTCGACTGATAAGGACATTTTTAAAAGTTCTGTATCTGAATGCCTGTAGCATTCAAAATAGAACAGATGAACTGATAGCGCAAATTCAAACAAATGAGTATAATCTGTTATAACAAAGTGTGGAGCTGGATGATCACAGCAGGACAAGCAGCATCTCAGGAGCAGAAAAGCTGACGTTTCAGGCCTAGACCCTTCATCAGAAATCTATTAGTCATTACAGAGGCATGTTTGCAGGATGGCTCAGATTGGAACTTGAATATTGAAGACTAAATGATGTTCAGGAAAAGCAGGAAGAAAGAAAAGGTTAAGGGTAGCTTTGTTAAATTATGGTGATATCAGCACAAAAGAGAGAGATGACCCACTTTCAGCAAACCAAGACATAGAAACTGTTCGCAAAGAGATGAGAAATGATAAAAGTAAAAAAGTTACTTCGAAGAGTGGTGTTCAGATCCCTAAAGGTAACCACTTTGTAAGACAGGTTACAAAGAAAGAAATATTGGGTTGTCAAAAAGGTGCAATAATAATCTTGTGGAACTAATAATCTACATCTAGACTGGCAAAGCATGCAGTAAAGTAACCTGGATGATAAGTTCACAGCATGCCTTCAGAATAGCTTCTTAGAACAAGTCTTTCTAGATTGAACAAGAGAGCAGGTAAGGTATTGCGCCACAAAACAACATGAATTAATAACCTCACAGGGAGATAGTCCATAGGTAGTGTTGATCATAATAAGATTGAAGTGCACAATCGGTATGAAGGAGAAAAATGTGGTCCAAGATTAGTAATTCAAATTTAAATAGGGTTAATTATAAGGGCATGAAAGCAGAACTAGTGAACATGAACTGGCAAATTTGATCAAAGGGTAGGTCAGTAGAGATACAGTGTCAGATATTTCAGGAATATTTCACAGAGTAGATATATTTCAGCAAGAAAGAAACACTCAAAGTGGAAAAATAAACAGTTAAAGATTGTAACAAAGTTAATGTAACTATGCAAAGACAAGTGGAAAGTCAGAAGATTGGACAGAATATTTATAAAAAAGCAAAGAATGAATAATTGACTAACAAGAAGGGAAAGTTGCATGCAAAAGAAAGCTGGCTAAAAAGCAGATTACAAGAGCTTCATGGATATTTGATATAAAGAAACCAGTTAATCAAGTGAGCATTGAACCGAAATAAAGTCCGTCCTGGGAATTGATAATAGAAAATAAGGCAAATGAATTAAGCATCTGTCGTCACTATGGAGGGTACAAGTAAAATCCCAGAAGTAGCTGTAAATCAGGAAGTGGGAGGGAGGAGCACAAGAAAATTACATTCTCCAGGGGAGTGATACTGAGCAAATTGTTGGAGCAGTGGGTTAACAATTCCCTGTCCTGGCAAATGCTATCCTGCCGCATAATTTTCCAGTCTAGGTGGAGATTATCAGTCCCCCAAGCTTAATGTTGTACCTTTTTTTGACAACCCCAATATTTCTTCCTTTATAACCTGTCCTACAACATGGCCTTCAGTGAAATGGTGACTGAAATAGTTGATCAGGTACAGGATTTAATTTTTCTAAAGTTCTCTAGATTCCGAAATCAGTATGGAAAATAGAACATGTAACTTTGTTATTTGAAAAAGGAAGGAGACAGAAATAGCTGTCAAAGGGAAAATGCCAGAAACTATTATTAAAGATGTTATATCAGGGCTCATTATAAACAAAAGAAGGTAATCAAGTACAGTCAAGATGGTTTTGCACATAGAGAAATCATGTTGAACTCATTTATTGAAACTTTTTTGAGATAATTTTCTGGTCTGGAAGATGAAATGAGTGATGTGCAACAGGGATCAGTGTTGGGACCTCAAATATTTACACTTCATATAAATGATTTCGATGAAGGTACTGAAGGAACAGCCTGTACATTTGCTGATAGTGAAGATGTGAAGATAACATTAGAAATCTACAGAGGGATATGGATAGAAGAAATGGGTAATGATCTGATGAACAGAGTATAATGGAGGAAAATATGAAGTTATTCATCTTGGCAGGAAGAATAGAAAGAAAGCATATTACCTAAATAGTGGAAGAGGCAGATCTCTGAGACGCAGAGGGACCTGAGCGTCATGCTACATGAATCACAAAGGCTCTATGCAGGTACAGGAAGTAACTGGAAAATCTAGTAGAATATAATTCTCAATCACAGGTGGAATTGAATATAAAAGTATAGAACAAAAACAGAAGTTGCTGGAAAAGCTCTGCATGTCTGGCAGCATCTGTGAGGAAAAAATCAGAGTTAACATTTCAGATCAGTTCTGAGGAACAGTCACCAGACCCGAAAAATTAATTCAGATTGTTCTTCACAGATCCTGCCAGACCTCCTGAGCTCTTGCGGAAAGTTCTGTTTTTGTTCCTGATTTACAGCATTCACAGCTCTTTCAGTTTTCATGAAAGTAGGGAAGGTATGCTTCAATTGTACCTGAGATTGTCGAGATCACTTTTGAAATATTGTTTACTGTATTGGTTCCCTCATTTAAGAAAAGATGTGAATGTTATTGGAAGTAACTCAGGAAGATTTCCTAGACATCTGTGTGTCCAGGGATACGTGGGTTAGGTGGATTAGCCATGGAAAATGCAGGGTTACAGTGGTGCGGGTGTAGGTGGTATTCTTGTTGGAGGGTCAATGTGGACTCAATGGGCTGAATAGACTGCTTCCACACTAAGGATTCTCTAATACTATGATTTCATGATTCTAGGCCAAGACCTGGAATGGGCCAGTTGTCTTATGAGGCAAGATTGGACAGGCTAGGCTTGTGTTCATGGATGTGAGAAGAGTAAGAGGAGATTTGATTAAAATATTTAAGATCCTGAGGGGTCTCCACATGGTAGACGTGGAAAGGGTGTTACTTCTCAAAAGATAGCCCTCAACTAAGTGTCACATTGTAGAAGTAAGGCTCACCCACTGAAAATAGAGGTGAGAAGAATTATTTCCTAACAGATGCTTGTGAGTCTTTTGAACTCCTTCCCAGAAGATGGTGGAAGTAGAGCCTTGGGCTGTCTCTGAGGCAGAGGTGGACAGACTTGTGATAAACAAGGGGGTGGAATTTTATTGGAGGTAGTCAGGAATGTGGAGCAATCAGCCTTAAGCTCATCGATGTGGCGCAGACTCGATTAGGCAAATACTGTTATTTCCTATGCTCATACGTTTCTTAACTCTACCATTATTCCATAACCTTAATGTTTCACTCTTGCACGTTCGATATTACAATCACATGGAGCTATTGCTGAAAAATAGATGTCACTGCTGTTATATTGCGAGTGGCTGTTAATTCATAAGCTGAGGTGACAGATTGATGCTATGGGCAGTAAAATATTTTCTGAGTTCATCAAATAGCAACAGTGTCAGAATTCATTTAGGATGTGCTTCAGGCCATCTCTGATAATCACAAAATGGAGAGTCTTTCCAGTTTCTGACAGTTGTTACCAAAGGGTATGTTTACAGTAAAGCTGTTAACCCTTGTTAAACATATTCCTGAAGGCTTCAGACAAACAAGGATAGGCACAAACCTTTCAAATCCACGGCCGTCGAGAAGAACAAGGGCAGTAGATACGTACAGACACCACAAATATGCAAGGCTCCCCCCTCAAGTCGTGAACTATCCAGCCAACACATGGGCTTCAGCAACTCATGGCAACTCATTTTCTGAAGAAGAGTCTAGGCCGGAAACATCAGCTTTCCTGCTCCTCTGAAGCTGTTTGGCCTGCTGTGCTCATCCAGCTCTATACCTTGTTATCTCAGATTCTCCAGCATCTTCAGTTCCTACTATCTCATGCAACTCACTACTGCCTTCTAAACTATGGATGGACAATAAATGCTGGCCCAGTCAGCGGTGCCCACATCCCTTGATTTTTTTTTAAATTAGTTCAAGCACATACAACCACCACTGCAGAAATTCATCCAAAGGTCCTCAGACAGCATCTTCCAAACCCACAAGCACTTCCATCTAGAAAGACAAGGGCAGCAGATACATGAGAACATCAAGAACCAGCTGCAAGAACCCCCAGGCAGTGCACTATCTTGACTTGGAATTTGACCACAGTTCCTTCAGTGCCATTGGGTCAAAACCCTGAAATAGCCTCCCTCATGGCATTGTGTGTCTATCTTCAACACACAGACTACAGTGGCTCAAGAAGGCAGCTCATCACCACTTTCTCAAGGGCAACTAGGAATGAACAATACACATTGGCCCAGCCAATGACACCCACATCCCATGAGTGAATATAAAATATATGGCTGTGCCTTTCTGTCATCTTCACTTTTTCATTCAATTCCCGTTTCCATTGATTCACCTCATAACTTCACTTTCTGAATGTGCTGCCCATGAAGACGGTTGGCTACTCCTTCATTATTCACACACATTGTGGTCTCTTTTAGCCTCTCTTGGTATTGGCCACATTTCCAAAGAATGCATTGCTTGAAGACCACACTTAATTTACTCTGTGAGATCTGGGCCATGGTTCTCCATAAAGTGAACTCTTAGTTTCATCTTTGGCACCTGAATAAATTGGAGGGCCAACACTAGAAAAGGACCATAAAATCAGCAGGCACTTTTCAGAAGGGTCCAGTTGGACTGTTCCCATCATCAGGATCAGTGAATGGATCTATATAAGACCTATGATCCGATGAGGCAGTCTCACACTGTGTCTCACCCACTCAGCACAGAACGCTAGTCAGGCCTCTGTACACAATTACAAAATATTCTTCATATTTACCACAGTTCTCATTCCTCTTATCTATATCCTGTTCCTCTTTTTCTTGGACAAGACCCTACATGCATGGTATTCAATTGTTCTGTGTTTAATTATGTGGGTCTGGTAACTGATTTATGTTTGATTGGTTAAGCCTGGGTGTGGAGACACAGTAAAATTAACACATGCCACAGAAGCTACTCGAAACTGGGGACAGACGTTTTGTGAAACAAAGACTTTAGGCACTGGACCAGTCACATGCTTTGAAACTGAAGTCAGCTCTGAATTGCTCTGAGCTATGTAACATATCCAATAAACCAGAATGGGATTCCTGCCATTTCACTGTGCGAGCTGTTTACAGGGTATTTAGATTTAGATCTAGATTCAATATCATTCTCATAACCTTGTCGTTTCTTCCCATAATCCTTCAACCTTGTTGTACCTATTTCTGCATTTACCCACCTGACATTGGTAAGAGCTTTGATGGTGTTCAGTCTTGATAATCATACAATGGGATTAATGGTTAGATAAGATGATGCAGAGAGGACATTACACTCTCTTCCTGCAGATTTGACACTAATTATAAAAGGAATATAATCCGCCACTGGAAGGTCACAGAGACTTGGCCTTTCCTATCAGTATAAGACCATAACTTGGGCTCATTGACATTTTCCATTATCCAGGAATAAAAAGACGACACACTGCAGGGCTTCAGTGTAATGAAAGGCATGGATGAGATAAGCTGGCTGATTACCTTGGACAAGGAATACAGAACTCCAGGGCATAGTTATAGAATAGCAAGCCTCACACAAGATTACAGATTGGATGAGCTTTCTCCGCCACCGGGCAGTGGAGGTGGAACAGATTTACAGAAAATGTAGCCAATTCTGCTCAATGATGCTTTAAAATAGACTTGCAACCAGTTGCTGCCAGGAAAGGAGGTTGGAAATTAGCATCATGACTGAATCTTTCTGATGTATCAAGGTATGAAGGAAGGGCTGGTACAGACTTTGAGTGGGGAGCGGGAGTCACTGATCAAAGTAAAAATGTAAGGAGGGGGAAATCCCAGGTTCAATGGGCCAATATCCATGTTTAGCCCCAGGGAACGATCTAATATAGTTTTGGCACCACACAAGCAGTGCTCCAAGCTGTAAGTAGTTAGCGAATGATGAATGGGAACATAGAGCTGAGTCTCCCACAGGGTGCTACACAGTCTTTAAATTTCACCAGCATCTGTACATCAATGAACAAAGTTCAGCTTTTACCGAACCAGACTACGGGGCATAGTGAACAGTATTGTGTGTTAAATATAAGAGTCTGGTAGATCTTATTGAACCATTGACTAGGTTTTGCTTTGCCCACTTAGCTCCTAACCTTATTACAGCCTTGATCTGCTGAACTCTACAGGAAAAGTGAGAGTGACTTTCTGTTGCATTAACCAGCATTTGGCTGAATGTAGTATCAAGGAGTCCTTTCAATTCTAGCATCAGTGAGAATCGGAGAATTCTCTCCACTGGTTAGAGTCAGACCTGGCATAAAGGAAGATGGTTGTGGTTTTTGGAGTCCGATCTGTGTGGGAGGTGCTCAGGGTATTGTCCTCAGTCTAATCATCTTCAGCTGGTTCATCAATGACCTACCAAAATAAGATTAGAAGTGGACGATTTTCTCTGATGATTTGACAATGTTCAGCACCATTCACGACTCCCTCATTACTGAAGCAGGCAAAAGAAGCAGGCACTATCCAGGCTGTGGCTGAACCGCGGCAAATAAAATTTGTTCCACACAAACAATGACCGCCTCCAATAACAATCTAACCATTGCTCATTGGTTTTCATGGTTTTACCATTACTGAGTTCCCTTCTATCAAAATTGTGGGACGGACCATTACCCAAAAACTGAATTGGACCAGTCACATGCATTAAAGTGGCTATAAGAGCAGGTCAAAAGTTGGGAATTCTGTGGTAAGTACCTCATCTCAAAACCAGTCCGCAACCTACAAGGCACAAGACAGAAGTGTGATGGAATACTCCCCACTCGCCTGGACTTGTGAAACTCCTACAACACTATGAAAAGGCCCGATGCAATGCAAGTTAAAACAACTTCTTTGATTGGGATCCCATTTAACAAGTTTAATTCTCTTCCTCCACCACTGGCACAGTACGTGTCATCTACAAGATGCACTGCGGCAATCCACTGAGCTTTTTCAACATACTTTCAAACACACAACCTCTACCACCTCAAGGACAAGAACGGCAAATGCAGGGGAGCATCACAATCTGCAGAGGTTCCCTTTAAGCCACACAGCAGCCTGACCTGAAACTCTTTCCCTGTTCTTTCACTGTCACTGGGTCAAAATTCTGTTACTCACTTCCTCATGTGAATGTGGTTGGACCTGCACCACCTGAGGAACAGTACTTCAAGAAGGCAGCTCACCACCACCTCCTCAAGGGCAATGAAGGAAGGATGGCTAATAAACCCACATCCCATGCATAAATAAAAATGACTGACTGAACTTCAAAAGTGTTTAATTGTCAATGACGCACAGAAAATGTCCTGAGGCTGTAAAAAATGTGATATAAATGCAAATCTTTCTTTCCTTTTAAGCATTACAACATGATTTACCACATCCTTGGTGCTGTTTGGTTGAGCACTATATATGTTGGCCTTTATTGAGGTTTATAAAGAACAGCAGCAAGCCTGCAGGGCCAAATTAAATCTATTTAGCCAAGAGGCAGCTCGTACAGTAAAAGATTATTTTAATTTTGCCAAACACACAACTTGACAGGCCAATTTAATAGCCATGGAATTTGCCTTGTCCTGTGATGGATCAATAAATGTTTCAACATGTTCTCATTTAAAATTTTGAGCATCCAATTAAATTATAAAACCAATTCGAAAGCAGGTCAGAGACTGATATAAAGCTCTACCCAATATGTCAACATTGAGTTATTAAAACAAGCGATTTCATTGAACACTTTCTAAAGGGTGACAAACAACGAGATTAGTTTCCTGAAAACCCTAGGCTGTTCATTAAGTTGCTTGCAAAGAAAAGTAAGCAGGAAAGGGCAAATGAGTGGTATTTTTTAAAAAATCTGTTGTTTGGTGCCCCAGAACAAAATAAGTTAGAACAAGAGATGAAGATGTTTTCATCTCAACACAGCAAGGATACAAAGAGCAGAAAGAGTGAAGTATTTGCTGCTCTGGAACAGGAATAGAAGGAGCATTGAAGAAACAATAATCGCTGCACTTTAGTCGAGACAGAGGTCAGAGGTTGAAGGTAATGGAGGGTGAATGTTAAAAGGAAAACATATCAAAGGTTGAAAATCTTTTCCATCTCAATTGTTAGAATCCCAGCAGAGATCAATAACATTTATTGCAATATTTGAATTCTAGTGACAGACTGGTGAGTTCAGAAGAGATCTTGCAACTTTTATGATGTTTACCATAACAAGTCAACCACAAGCACTAAAGTCTAACCAGTATTTCCCAAACCAAGGGCTGTAGTGTCTGGTGGGGACACAGGTCGAACAATTCAGACCACAAGCTTCTAAATAACCATTGCAGTTGTCAAATGGAAATACAGGTTGGACAGTCCCACAATCGCATTCAAATACAAAAATATGCATGTGTGCTCTTTTGTTTGCTAACTGGCGGTTCACATGACAAGAGAAATCCGATGCCCAATAATGCTTCCATCAGAACCTGCCAAAAGGTTGATGAATAAACTAGACCCCCGATTCTTGCAACTCGACCATCCCTTTCTCTCACACCTCTTCTCCCGTATTCCCTGCACCCCTGTCTTCATTGTTCCCAATCCCATATTCTCAAAACGCTTCCGACCCTTTCTCTCTTCCCAACTCTTCCCCACTACTCCATCATCCTGGGGTCATGCTAGATCTCAAGCATATAAAATGGGGCCACAGAGGGAAAAGATTTGGGAAGTATTTTCTAAACACTATTCACTAAGTAACATACACGGTAAACCATAGAAAGACATCCACCCATTCAATTTGTTAAAATAACCAAAGGCCTCCTTCTATGGTTATACTTTATTCTGTTACTAAACATTTTATTGTCCAGGAGCCATTCCAGAGCTGTTCTCGGCTCCCAATGGCTTGCTTTATTTTCCTTTTTCTAGCCTGATATCTCCTAACCTTCAAGCTGGCTTTCAAGCTGAGGGTTACGGTCAAAACACCTCCCTCTAACCAAAGTTAGGTAAATCTGGCAGCCTCATTTAGACCCTCTTGATCTGTAAGGTTTAGGATTTGGGGGCAATAGTTAACTGAAGATATGCATTCAGGTAAGTAACTTTAAGTTATTTTATTCAAGTTTATTAAGAAGTAACAGTTTAAAATTGATACATTCGCCAATGCAGATAGGAAATGTATACAATTCCTGTCAATTGAGGGTGGTTCACTAATACCCATTAATGAAAGGACTGTTGTCAAAGTGTTGATCTCAGCAGTTTACGATGGAGCATCCTTCTCTCGAGATGAAGCATTGGGGAAATTTACCCTCTGTGTTTTTCTCAAAGAATAAAGAAGAAATTCATACTGCCTGTTGAACCACACAGGTTCTTCAGTAACATGGTAAAAAAATTGAAAAAAACTTTCTTAACTTTTGATGCAAAAGTGGACGTGACAGAACAGGGACATGACACTATAATCCAATTCTGTCTTTTTTGTGTTTCTTATTGATGAAACTAAGTTGATGAACCTATCACAATCTTGTCAAAGCAAGCTGACAGACAACCAATAGAGGTGAGGAACAGTCCTGAGAGCACAAGGATGGGATATCAGCGGTCAACAAATGTCAATAAACCAAAGCAATCCTGAGGGATTTGCTGACACATCAAGAGCTGACAGTTTTCAGATTACTGACAAAGCCATAACATAATCAGGTGGGGATTTAATTTTGATCGCTGGGTTCTCTAGCACAGGAGGGAGATGTTCAAAGGTTCCAGTTCAGCTGTTGAACTGATATTTGGAAAATTCATTTCCCAATGGACACAAACTGGAAACAGGGAACATTGAAAATTCAAGGCTTAGTAGTCTGCATCAGCAGAAGGGCACCATCTTCAATGTTTACTGTTTTCTTTTCAATGTCATCAAGCAGAATATTGTTTATATATAGTGACTATGTTACATGCCTAGCAATGTGGACCCCTTACGTTCCAACTTGTTCTGTAGCACTTTGAGAGGTTTAAATTCAATTTTTAAAATTCTGGAAGTAAACATTTGTTTTCTCTAAATGGAGCTGTCAGATTTTTGCAAAGAAATTCAAGGGATCATTAATGTCCATTAGAATGGGAAAATTGGCATCGCTAGCTGGCTTGACCAATATGTGACACTGTCTCTACAATAACCTGGACAGCTGTTACCCATCCTCTGGAATGATGGAGTAAGTTGCACAGTTGTGATCGGGCAACCTGGGATGGCTACCAGTACTGCCCCTTATTGGTGATGCACACATACAGGAATACATTTAGAAAGAGAAGGTGAATATGCGGTCTCGAAAGACCAAACACAGCTTCTAGTGAAGAAGCTTCTTTGACCCATTCAATCACATCCTTCCAGATTAAACTCCAAATAAAATTCCAGTCAATCCCGAAACAGATGGCACCATTGGCAGTGTCGCCCTCCCTCACTACACTGAAGTACCTGTCAAGGACTTCCAATCAAATAGTCTGTGGGAGAGAGAAAAATGGAGTCCAGCTGTTCAAATAATCAGAAAAAATTTGTTGCTGTAACTTTGATTCATCTAATAACGGGTAGCAAATGAGTTGTTATCTGTGTACAGGGAGTAATGTCAGGGCTGAAGGAAAGCTCAGTATTACTGTAAATGGAAAGATATTAATTGGATTTGACCTTAGAACAGAGCAGTCATGCTGCTCAAATACTCCTCACTCAGACTGCCATACAGGCATGTTGCCACGGTTTAAATAAAATCTTAAAAGAATTCGAGCTGAAGAATTATTTTTAGTAAAAGGCTTTTAAAAATTTATGGTGTGAATAAACTGAACAGTCATTCACTGAGACCTTCAAGAGCTAGCCAGGTTAGTCACACCAAGCAGTCTACTTGCCAGTGAGGTTAGCATCAGTAGGCAAGGGAACAAAATGTGAATCCCAGTGGGGACGGCTCCATTGGGTTCATGTGGGTTGGCATGCATTGGGTTTAACAATAATTGTAATATTGAAGAGCCAGTGAAGAGGGAGTGCGGTGATATTGGAAGGGAGTACTGAGGGAGTGCTGTAATATTGACAAGGCAGTAATTAGGTAGCACTGTAATATTAAAGGGGAGTACCGTTGTATTGAAGGGCCATTACTGAGGGAATGCTGCAATATTAAAGGGACAGTACTGAGTGATTACTATAATATTGACTGGACAGTAATGAGGCAGCACTGTAATACTGAAGGGACAGCACACAGAGAGAGATGCAATATTGATGGAAAACTAATGAGGCAGCACTGTAATATTGACGGGACAGTAAGAAGGGAGTGCTGTAATATTGAAGGGACAGTGATGAGTGAGTGTTGTAATATTGAAGGGACAGTAATAAGGGAGTGCTGTAATATTGAAGGGGCAGTGATGACAGAGTGCAGTAATATTTAAGGGGCAGTAATAAGGGAGTGCTGCAACATTGAAGGAACAGTGCTGAAGGACTACTGCAATAATGAAAGGACAGTACTGAGGGAGAGCAGCAACGTTGAATGGGAAGAATTGAGGAACTGTTGCAATAGTGAAGGAACAGTCTTGATGGAGTGCTGTAATATTGAAGCAATAGTACACGAGGAAGAGCTGTGGTGTAGAAGGGGCAGGACTGAGAAGAACCGCAAAATGGAACGGGAGTACTAAGTGAGTATTGTAATATTGAATGGCCAATATTGAGCGAGCATTGTAATACTGAAAGGGCAGTATTCAGTAAGTACTATAATATTGAAGTGGCAGTGCTGCGTGACTACTGTAATATTGAAGGGCCAGTACTTAGTGAGCACTGTAACGCTGAAGGGGCAGTATTGAGTGAGCGCTGTAACGCTGAAGGGACAGTACTGAGTGAGCGCTATAATAATGAAGGGCCAGTATTTAGTGACCACTGTAACACTGAAGGGACAGTACTGAGTGAGCACTGTAATATTGAAGAGGCAGTATTGGGTGAGGGCTGTAATACCGAGGGGACAGTATTAAGTGAGGGCTGTAATACCGAGGGGGCAGTATTGAGGGAGCACCGTAATACTGAGGGGGCAGTATTGAGGGAGAACCGTAATACCGAAGGAGTACTATGATAATGAAGAGCCAGCACTATAAGACCATAACAAATAGGAACAGGAGTAAGCCATTCAGCCCCTCAAGCCTGATGTGCCATTTAACAGGAACATGGCTGATCTGACATTCCTCACGTCCACTTACCAGCCTTTACCCTACAATCTTTGATTCCCCGACTGATCAAGAATCTATCTCAGCCTTAAATATGTACCAGGATTCTGCCCCTCAGTTCTCTGCGACAAGGGTTTCCTCTGAGAGAAGAAATTCTACCTCACCTCAGTCTTAAATTGGCACTCCTTTACTCTGAGACTAAATTGTTTGGTCCTAAACTCTCCCATGATAAGGAAAATCCTTTCAGCATTTACCCTGACAAGCCACTTAAGAATCTTATATCTTCCTATGAGATAACCACTCATTTTACTAAATTTCAATGATTAAGGTGCCAAACTGCTTAGCCTATCCTCATAAGGCAATTCCTTCATACCGGTATCATTCCTAATGAACCTTCTCTGAACTGCGTCCAATGAGATGATTTCTTCCCTTAAATAATGGACCAAAATAGCTCACAGTACTCCAGGTCTCACCAGTACCTTGTGCAGTTGCAGTAAGTCTTCCCTACTCTTAAATGCCAGCCCCTGAAATAAAGCTATGTTGCATTTGCCTTCCTGATTGCCTACTGCACCTGTGTGCTAGCTTCCTGTGTTTCGTGCACAAGTACACCCGAATCCCTTTGTGTTAAAGCTTTCTGCAGATTTTCTCCATTTAAGTAATATTCTGTTCTTTTATTCTTGCTCCCAAAATGAACAACTTTGCATTTTTCCACATGATACTCCGTTTGCCAACTTTTTGCCTAATTACTTAACCTATCAATTTCTCTCTGTAAACTGTTTGTATCCTTCTCACAACCCGCCCTTCCATCCATTTTGATGTCATCTTCAAATTTGGTTACAGCACATTGTTATGGACCAGACCAAATCCCCTTAAAAATATTTGAAGAAGATAGCCTAGACCCTAACCTTTCCTTATTTTAAAGACAAATGTAACATGTTGTATTTCCAGATGCAATTCGATTGGCCAAACTACTCAACATTAAGCAAACATGCAGTTTATTTAAACACTGTAGGTGAAATACAATAGGAAAGAGGAATTTAGAATAACTTAATTCTGTTGGAAAACTTAACACAATAATTGATACTGTAACTATTACTAATTAACTGTTCCAATATAGTAACATCCCATAAACACATCCTTTAGCAAAAGGGGAAATTCAGGAAAACAGATTTTGTCACACATGTAACCCAGCAGCCCAGGAAGAGAAATCCAGCTTTTGGCTGTGATTGTGAGAGGGTAAAATTCCTTTTCTTTAAGCCTACAGCAGCAGCTCATTAAAAGTAAACATAATAACAAATAAAAGCTAGAAATCCTGGTCTGTGAGAGCTGGCCACACCCATTCAGTCTGCTTCTATTGTTCCAACTTTTGAGAAAAGACCGAAGCCTCGCAGTCTGTTTCCTCAAGCAGTTTTGGTAGGCTGCTCATTACTTCTACCTTACAACCTCTCTTCATAAACAAACCAGGTCAAAACACACCTTCTAATGCCTTATCATCATCGCAACGTTCGCTTCCTTCCTCCAAGCAATTAAAACATACTGGAGACAGTTGCATCCCTGTGGAACCCCACTGGCCACAGGTTACCTACTTGAAAAAGACCCCTTATTTCCGCTGAGATAATGGGAACAGCAGATGCTGGAGAATCCGAGATAACAAAGTGTGGGGCTGGATGAACACAGCAGGCCAAGCAGCATCAGAGGAGCAGGAAAGCTGATGTTTTGGCCTAGAAGGGTCTAGGCCCAAAATGTCAGCTTTCCTGCTCCTAAGATGCTGCTTGGTCTGCTGTGTTCATCCAGCTCCACACCTTGTTATCTCGTATGTCCGCTTGCTGTTTCTGCCCACCATCCAATTCTCTATCTACATCCAACACCATAAGCTTGTAACTTGTGACTTTAATCTTTTGGGAGGTATCTTGTCGAATGCCTTCTAGAAGTACAAATACAGTACAGAGGGAGTGCTGCAATATTGAAGGGGCAGTGCTGAGGGAGTGCTGCAATATTGAAGGGGCAGTGCTGAGGGAGTGCTGCAATATTGATGGGATAGTTCTGGGAGATTACTAAAATATTGAAGTGATAATGCTGAGGAAGTGCTGCAATATTGATGGACAGTATTGAGCAGCAATATAAAATTATACACAGTCATGGTGGTCAGTACTGAGGGGGTTTGTTTTTATTCATTCACAGGGTGAGGGTGGTACTGATTAACACAGCATTTATTACTTATACCTAGTTGCCCAGAGGGCAGTTAAGAGTCATTCCTATGTCACTGTGAGTCTGGTGTCACAGGTTTCAAGTTTAACAACATCCTTCATATAGCAGGGAGACCAGATTGAGCACAGTATTTCAATAGTGGCCTGACCAATGTCCTGTACAGCCACAACATGACCTCCCAACTCCTACACTCAATGCGCTGACAAATAAAGGCAAGGATTCCAAACTCCTTCTTCACTATCCTGCTTACCTGTGATTCCACTTTCATGGAACTATGAACCTGCACTCCCAGCTCTCTTTGTTCAGTAACGCTCCCTGGGACCTTACCAGTAAGTGTATAAGTCCTGCCTTGATTTGCCTTTCCAAAATTCAGCTCTTCACATTTATCTAAATTAAACTCCATTTGCCATTCCTCAACCCATTTGCCTGGAATGCTCTGAAGTATTTTTTTTCGACCCTAAGGTTTTCTCTGAGCAGCAGAGAGGCTGATGAAGCTTCTAGACATGGTATTATGGCTATTAAGGTGGGCTAATGGCTGGAAAGACATTTTCTTTGGTTGTTTCCTTCTTGTTAATTTTATATGTTCAGGATTGGCATCAATCAGGATGGCAGTCAGTGACGTTTATGTTAATAAACTTCACTTACACTTTTCTCCCTCCCTGTCTTGAGGAAGAACTGACCCAATCAGGCTTTGGTCTTCCAGGACCTATTCTGACTCTCTCATTACCCACCAAAGTGACCTCTTTTTATCGATGAGCCCTGACTGTGGAAGCCTATAAGTTATTCTGCTGCTGGCAGGGGAAGTGGTTGTTGGAATTCAGGGGGTAGCCACAATATCAAACATGTTTCAAACTGAATAAAAACTGAAAGAACTGTCGATGCCGTAAGTCAGGAACAAAAACAAAGTTGCTGGAAAGGGTCTGAGGAAGGGTCCCCAGACCCAATACATTAACTCTGTATTTTTCCTTCACAGATACTGCCAGACCCGCTGAGCTTTTCCAGCAATTTCTGTTTTTGTTGTCATTTTTTAGTGTTTCAAACTGACTTGGCATTTCCCAGCGGATATCTCATGATCTCAACAACAATAACAACTCTTATTCAACCTTTAACCCCTCATTATCCCAAGGATATCAAGGTACATTGTAACCTCTTTACCATCTTTCTACTTAGCCCAGTTAACGCAACGTAGAGTAAGTCAGTTGGGGGTGACCAAAGTTGGAAAGGCTTCAGACCAAGAGTGGCATGGCACCAGAGAAGTAGACAGAGGCCATTCAGCCTGCTATGTCTAACTAGATCTTTGAATACACCTGGTACTACAACCCTGTCAATACTAAGAGCCCTGTATACTTCACATCCTCAAGGGGCTATCCAACTAACTTTCCGAGAAATGTATTGCATCTGCTTTCGCCGCCTTTTCAAGTTATAGAACATAGAACATAGAACATAGAACAGTACAGCACAGAACAGGCCCTTCAGCCCACAATGTTGTGCCGACCATTGATCCTCATGTATGCACCCTCAAATTTCTGTGACCATATACATGTCCAGCAGTCTCTTAAATGACCCCAATGACCTTGCTTCCACAACTGCTGCTGGCAACGCATTCCATGCTCTCACAACTCTTTGCGTAAAGAACCTGCCTCTGACATCCCCTCGATACTTTCCACCAACCAGCTTAAAACTATGACCCCTCGTGCTAGCCATTTCTGCCCTGGGAAATAGTCTCTGGCTATCAACTCTATCTATGCCTCTCATTATCTTGTATACCTCAATTAGGTCCCCTCTCCTCCTCCTTTTCTCCAATGAAAAGAGACCGAGCTCAGTCAACCTCTCTTCATAAGATAAGCCCTCCAGTCCAGGCAGCATCCTGGTAAACCTCCTCTGAACCCTCTCCAAAGCATCCACATCTTTCCTATAATAGGGCGCCCAGAACTGGATGCAGTATTCCAAGTGCGGTCTAACCAAAGTTTTATAGAGCTGCAACAAGATCTCACGACTCTTAAACTCAATCCCCCTGTTAATGAAAGCCAAAACACCATATGCTTTCTTAACAACCCTGTCCACTTGGGTGGCCATTTTAAGGGATCTATGTATCTGCACACCAAGATCCCTCTGTTCCTCCACGCTGCCAAGAATCCTATCCTTAATCCTGTACTCAGCTTTCAAATTCGACCTTCCAAAATGCATCACCTCGCATTTATCCAGGTTGAACTCCATCTGCCACCTCTCAGCCCATCTCTGCATCCTGTCAATGTCCCGCTGCAGCCTACAACAGCCCTCTACACTGTCAACGACACCTCCGACCTTTGTGTCGTCTGCAAACTTGCTGACCCATCCTTCAATTCCCTCGTCCAAGTCATTAATAAAAATTACAAACAGTAGAGGCCCAAGGACAGAGCCCTGTGGAACTCCACTCACCACTGACTTCCAGGCAGAATATTTTCCTTCTACAACCACTCGCTGTCTTCTGTTGGCCAGCCAATTCTGTATCCAAGCAGCTAAGTTCCCCTGTATCTCATTCCTCCTGACCTTCTGAATGAGCCTACCATGGGGAACCTTATCAAATGCCTTACTGAAGTCCATATACACCACATCCACAGCTCGACCCTCATCAACCTTTCTAGTCACATCCTCAAAAAACTCGATAAGGTTTGTAAGGCATGACCTACCCCTCACAAAGCCGTGTTGACTGTATTTGATCAAGCCATGCTCTTCCAGATGGTCATAAATCTTATCCCTCAGAATCCTTTCTAACACCTTGCAGACGACAGACGTGAGACTTACCGGTCTATAATTGCCGGGGATTTCCCTATTTCCTTTCTTGAAGAGAGGAATTACATTTGCCTCTCTCCAGTCCTCAGGTACGACTCCAGTGGAGAGCGAGGATGCAAAGATCTTCGCAAGTGGCGAAGCAATTGCATTTCTCGCTTCCCAAAGCAGCCGAGGACAAATCTGATCCGGGCCTGGCGACTTGTCAATCTTAATGTTTGACAAAATTTTCAGCACATCAGCTTCGTCTATCTCTATCCATTCCAGCATGCACACCTGCTCTTCAAAGGTTTCATTCACTACAAAGTTGGTTTCTTTCGTAAAGACAGAAGCAAAAAACTCATTTAGGGCTTCCCCTACCTCCTCAGGCTCCACACACAAGTTCCCTATGCTATCCCTGATCGGCCCTACTCTTTCTTTGACCATTCTCTTATTCCTCACATAAGTGTAAAATGCCTTTGTGTTTTCCCGGTTTCCTTCTGCCAAGCCTTTCTCATGCCCCCTCCTGGCTCTCCTCAGACCATTTTTGAGCTCCTTCCTTGCCTGCATGTAATCCTCTCTAGCTGAACTTGACCCTAGCTTCCTCCACCTTATGTAAGCTACCTTCTTCCTTTTCACTAGAAGCTCCACCGCTCTCGTCATCCAAGGTTCCTCAATCTTACCCCTTCTTGCCTGTCTCAGAGGGACATATTTACTCATCACTCCCAACAACTGTTCCTTAAACCGTCTCCACATGTCTATAGTTCCCTTACCATGGAACAACTGCTCCCAGTCCATGCTTCCTAACTCATGTCTAATCGCATCATAGTTTCCTCTTCCCCAATTAAATATCCTCCCATTCTGCCTAATCCTCTCCTTCTCCATAGCTATGTAGAATGTGAGGCAGTTATGGTCACTATCACCAAAATGCTCTCCCACCACAAGATCTGATACCTGCCCCGGCTCGTTTCCGAGCACCAAGTCTAGAATGGAAAGATCCCAACAAACTCTGAATGAGACAGAATTCAATGAGAAGAGTCCTAATTCTCTTCAGAACTGAAGCTTGGGATGCAGTGGTATAGTAGAAATGTCACTGGACTAGTCGTCCAGAGATATAGGCTAATTTCTGTGGACATGGGTTTGAGACCCACCATGGCAGCCTGTAGAGTTTAAAGTTATTAATTAATCTTTTCTATTAGAATCTATTTGTTAATAATGGGGAACATAGGACTGCTGCCCATTGTCTTTAGCCATTCAGCACTGGAGAGAAGGGTTTTGTTTTCCTTACTTGGTCTGGTCCACATGTGAATCCAGACCCGAAACAATGTGGTTGACCCTGAAATGATGAGCCACGACAGAAAAATCTACAAGGAATGAAGGTTGATAGAGTACATAAATACCCCTTATCCTTAAACCTTGACCCCTCATTCTAGACTCCCCCACCAACAGGCACTTCCTTCCTGCATCCAACCTGTTTGGTCCTGTTAGAATTTTGTAGGTTTCTAATAGATCTCCCTCCCCAGTTCTTCTAACCCCAGTGAATACAAATCTAACTTACTCAAGAGATAATGGGAACTGCAGATGCTGGAGAATTCCAAGACAATAAAATGTGAGGCTGGATGAACACAGCAGGCCAAGCAGCATCTCAGGAGCACAAAAGCTGACGTTTCGGGCCTGGACCCTTCATCAGAGAGGGGGAAGGGGAGAGGGAACTGGAATAAATAGGGAGAGAGGGGGAGGCGGACCGAAGATGGAGAGCAAAGAAGATAGGTGGAGAGAGTATAGGTGGGGAGGTAGGGAGGGGATAGGTCAGTCCAGGGAAGACGGACAGGTCAAGGAGGTGGGATGAGGTTAGTAGGTAGATGGGGGTGCGGCTTGGGGTGGGAGGAAGGGATGGGTGAGAGGAAGAACCGGTTAGGGAGGCAGAGACAGGTTGGACTGGTTTTGGGATGCAGTGGGTGGGGGGGAAGAGCTGGGCTGGTTGTGTGGTGCAGTGGGGGGAGGGGACGAACTGGGCTGGTTTAGGGATGCAGTAGGGGAAGGGGAGATTTTGAAACTGGTGAAGTCCACATTGATACCATTAGGCTGCAGGGTTCCCAGGCGGAATATAAGTTGCTGTTCCTGCAACCTTCAGGTGGCAACATTGTGGCACTGCAGGAGGCCCATGATGGACATGTCATCTAGAGAATGGGAGGGGGAGTGGAAATGGTTTGCGACTGGGAGGTGCAGTTGTTTGTTGCGAACTGAGCGGAGGTGTTCTGCAAAGCGGTCTCCAAGCCTCCGCTTGGTTTCCCCAATGTAGAGGAAGCCACGCCGGGTACAGTGGATGCAGTATACCACATTGGCAGATGTGCAGGTGAACCTCTGCTTAATGTGGAATGTCATCTTGGGGCCTGGGATAGGTGTGAGGGAGGAGGTGTGGGGGCATGTGTAGCATTTCCTGCGGTTGCAGGGGAAGGTGCCGGGTGTGGTGGGGTTGGAGGGCAGTGTGGAGCGAACAAGGGAGTCACGGAGAGAGTGGTCTCTCCGGAAAGCAGACAGGGGTGGGGATGGAAAAATGTCTTGGGTGGTGGGGTCGGATTGTAAATGGCGAAAGTGTCGGAGGATGATGCGTTGTATCCGGAGGTTGGTAGGGTGGTGTGTGAGAACGAGGGGGATCCTCTTAGGGCGGTTGTGGCGGGGGCGGGGTGTGAGGGATGTGTTGCGGGAAATACGGGAGACGCGGTCAAGGGCGTGCTCGATCACTGTTGGGGGAAAGTTGCGGTCCTTAAAGAACTTGGACATCTGGGATGTGCGGGAGTGGAATGTCTTATCGTGGGAGCAGATGCGGCGGAGGCGGAGGAATTGGGAATACCTAGAATACACCTCCTCCCACCCACCCTCCTGCAAAAATTCCATCCCCTATTCCCAAGTTATTCCCCTATTCTCCACAATTATCCGCATCCTCAACGATGGGGGTGCCCAACACCTCAGCGTAAAAGCTATGGGTGGATTTGTAACTACCTTCAACCAGAGGAGCCAAGTGCATTGCTTCATCTTGTCCCCTCCTAAGGCCCCCAGCATTATAAATAGCAGGTTTCAAGAAAATTCAATTCACTCCATGTGATGTCAAAAAATGGCTGAAGTCACTGAATGTTGCAAAGTCTACGGACCGTGACAGCATTCTGAAAATAGTCCTGAGACTTGAACTCCTAAATATTCTCATCTCTGGCCAAGCAGTTCCAGCACAGTTACAACACTGGCATCTACCAGGCTAGCTGGGAAATTACTCAAATTTTGCCTCGTTGACAAAGAGCAGGACAAAACCGAATCTGACTGCCCCAAGACTCTCAAACACGAGCAAAGTGATGGAAGGTATCATCAACAATGCTATCAAGCGGAAATTATTCAACAATAATCTCCTCACTTACACTCCATTTAGCTTCCGCCAGGACCTCACAATGTTCCCTCTGAGCTTTCCTCTTAAGTAGTGGCTTTGGGAAGTCAATATGTCTGTTTGCCGATCAGCAGGAACTTGGACTGGCTATGTGAACTCACAGCCTGGAGCAAACTAACCTTAACCTTAACCCTCACCCTCACCCTAATCCTAACCCTAACGCTAACCCTAACCTTAACCTTGACCCCAGCCCAAAACCCCAAACCAGTGCAGAAGTGGTTAAAAGAGCTGAACTCGAGCTGGCGAGTCAGATCAGAAATGACTGCCTTTGACATCAAGGCAGTAATTCACCAACTGTGACATCCAGGAGCCTGGCAAAACTGGAGTCTTTGGGAAAGCTCTTCACTGATTGGAAGGGAAGGTGCTGAAGTCAATCATCTCAGCCACAGATCATCACTGCAGAAGTAGATATTTTCTAATCAACCTGTTCAGAAATGTTAGGGCACACCTCTAGAGCATGTAGGACTTGAACACAGGCCTCCTGGAGCAAAAGTAGGGACACTACCACTATATCACAAGGCTCCCCATAGGTACCTCAGGATACTATCTTAACAAGCGTGATAGGATTCTTGGCAGCGTGGAGGAACAGAGGGATCTTGGTGTGCAGATACATAGATCCCTTAAAATGGCCACCCAAGTGGACAGGGTTGTTAAGAAAGCATATGGTGTTTTGGCTTTCATTAACAGGGGGATTGAGTTTAAGAGTCGTGAGATCTTGTTGCAGCTCTATAAAACTTTGGTTAGACCGCACTTGGAATACTGCGTCCAGTTCTGGGCGCCCTATTATAGGAAAGATGTGGATGCTTTGGAGAGGGTTCAGAGGAGGTTTACCAGGATGCTGCCTGGACTGGAGGGCTTATCTTATGAAGAGAGGTTGACTGAGCTCGGTCTCTTTTCATTGGAGAAAAGGAGGAGGAGAGGGGACCTAATTGAGGTATACAAGATAATGAGAGGCATAGATAGAGTCGATAGCCAGAGACTATTTCCCAGGGCAGAAATGGCTAGCACGAGGGGTCATAGTTTTAAGCTGGTTGGTGGAAAGTATAGAGGGGATGTCAGAGGCAGGTTCTTTACGCAGAGAGTTGTGAGAGCATGGAATGCGTTGCCAGCAGCAGTTGTGGAAGCAAGGTCATTGGGGTCATTTAAGAGACTGCTGGACATGCATATGGTCACAGAAATTTGAGGGTGCATCCATGAGGATCAATGGTCGGCACAACATTGTGGGCTGAAGGGCCTGTTCTGTGCTGTACTGTTCTATGTTCTATGTTCTAAGCCATCTTCAGCTGCTTCATCTGTGACCATCCCTGCAGCATAAGTTCCAAAATGAACTTGTTCTCTCATGATTGCAGAATGTTTAGCTCCATTCACAATTCCTCAAATACTGAAATGGACTAGGTCTACGACTTAGAGATAACACGGTGTGAGGCTGGATAAACACAGCAGGCCAGGCAGCATCAGAGGGAAAGCTTGACATTTCGGGTCTGGACCCTTCTTCAGAAATGGGGGAGGGGAAGGGGATTCTGAAATAAATAGGGAGAGAGGGAGAGGTGTTTGGAAGATGGATAAAGGAGCAGATAGGTCGAGAGAAGACAGACAGATCAAGGAGATGCGGATGGAGCCAGTAAAGGTGAGTGTAGGTGGGGAGTTAGGATGGGGGTTGGTCAGTCAATGGAAGACAGGTCAAGGAGGCAGGGATGAGCTGGGTTGGTTTTCGGATGCAGTGGAGGGAGGGGAGATTTTGAAGCTGGTGAAGTCCACAGCAATAACACTGGGCTGCAGGGTTCCCAAGCGAAATATGAGGTGCTGTTCCTGCAATCTTCATATGGCATCATTGTGGCACTGCAGGAGGCTCAGGATAGACATGTCGTCGAAAAAATGGGAGGGAAATTTGAAGTAGTTCACAACTAGAAGGTGCAGTTGTTTGTCGCAAACGGAGCGTAGGTGTCTATCACTCAGACAACATTGCGAATGGAATTCAAGCCAAGTGAGATTCAAACGAAGGCATTCATATAATTTTTTTGTAGGGAAAGTTTATTGAGTTCTCAATCTTACCTCTCACCCCACCCCCACCTCTGAATCAATAAAGCTGTTAACAAACCTAACAAATACACAATCAGGGTTGGACTGCTGAGTGGCAAGTTTCATTTAAGCCACACAAGATGACAGTGACCAGCTCTATGAAGAGAAAATCCAGCCATCCGCCCTTGACATTCAATGCAATTAACATTTCTGAATTCCCTACCATCAATATCCTGCGAAGACAGGAAAAGATTGAGGGTGGGAATTCTGCTGCGATTAACTCACCTCATGATTCCCCAAAAGCTTGTTCGCCATCCACAAGTTACATGTCAGGATGTGATGGAATACTCTACAATTAACTGGATGCGCGCAGCTCCAATAACACTCAAGAAGTTTATATAACACCTCATGAAATCTCCTTTATGAATGCCTGTCATTTTTCATTAACTTCGCGTAAATTATCCAATTTCTTGGAGTGCAGCCCCACCTTGTGGACAGGTCTTCTTCTGCAACTTAGAAAGCAAATGCTCAAGGTCACAGATCCTGTTTCACACAGAGATCTGATGGGCCCTCCAATAATTCAATAATCCTAAATACACAATGCAGTACAGTACACAGGTATGTGTGGAAGCCATTTTAAATGACTTCAGCTTCCCTGGGCTGCTAGAACGGAAGAATCAGTCGGAGCTCATGTTCCTGATAAAGATTGTTTCATGTGAATATCAGAAGCCATTTTACCCATGATGTTTCTGGTGCAAGAATAGCATGTCGACAAGATAAAATATCACCCCCTGGTGGATGGACAAGAATAGGGTATCACGGTGGCTCAGTGGTGAGCACTCCTGGCTCACAGCACCAGGGACCTGGGTTTGATTCCAGCCTCTGTCGATTGTCTGTGTAGAGTTTGCCCACTCTGCCTGTGTCTGCGTATGTTTCCTCCAGGTGCTCCGGTTTCCTCCCACAGTCTAAAGATATGCAGGCTAGTTGGATTGGCCATGCTAAATTGCCCACAGTGTTCAGGAATGTGGATTAGCCATGAGAAATTGAGGGTTACAGGAAAACGGTGAGTCTGGGTAGGACGTTCTTTGGAGAGACAAGCTGGCCGCATTGGCCAAATGGCCTGGGCTCACAGTGTAGGGATTCTATAATTCTATGACAGCTGTCATTGGACACTCATAGCAAACATGTTGATCAGGTGATTCAGTGTGAAAGGTTGTTCCAACTCCAAGTTTGAACATCCTGGTAAAATGGTCACCCAACATCACACTTGGAGCCAGCAAGCAGAATCCAGCTTTTTGATGTGACTCACAGTGAGTGTGTTGGTATATTCTCAATGTCTCACAGTGAGTGTGTTGGTATATTCTCACTGTCTCACAGTGAGTGTGTTGGTATATTCTCAATGTCTCACAGTGAGTGTGTTGGTATATTCTCAATGTCTCACAGTGAGAGTGTTGGTATATTCTCAATGTCTCTCAGTGAGTGTGTTGGTATATTCTCAATGTCTCACAGTGAGTGTGTTGGTATATTCTCAATGTCGCACAGTGAGTGTGTTGGTATATTCTCACTGTCTCACAGTGAGTGTGTTGGTATATTCTCACTGTCTCACAGTGAGTGTGTTGGTATATTCTCAATGTCTCACAGTGAGTGTGTTGGTATATTCTCACTGTCTCACAGTGAGTGTGTTGGTATATTCTCAATGTCTCACAGTGAGTGTGTTGGTGTATTCTCAATGTCTCAGAGTGATTGTGTTGGGATATTCTCAATGTCTCACTGTGAGTGTGTTGGTATATTCTCACTGTCTCACAGAGAGTGTGTTGGTATATTCTCACTGTCTCACAGTGAGTGTGTTGGTGTATTCTCAAGGTCTCACAGTGAGTGTGTTGGTATATTCTCAATGTCTCACAGTGAGTGTGTTTGTATATTCTCAATGTTTCACAGTGAGTGTGTTGGGATATTCCCAATGCCTCACAGTCAGTGTGTTGGTATATTCTCACTGTCTCACAGTGAGTGTGTTGGGATATTCTCAATGTCTCTCAGTGAGTGTGTTGGTATATTCTCAATGTCTCACAGTGACTGTGTTGGTATATTCTCAATGTCGCACAGTGAGTGTGTTGGTATATTCTCACTGTCTCACAGTGAGTGTGTTGGTATATTCTCACTGTCTCACAGTGAGTGTGTTGGTATATTCTCAATGTCTCACAGTGAGTGTGTTGGTATATTCTCACTGTCTCACAGTGAGTGTGTTGGTATATTCTCAATGTCTCACAGTGAGTGTGTTGGTGTATTCTCAATGTCTCAGAGTGATTGTGTTGGGATATTCTCAATGTCTCACTGTGAGTGTGTTGGTATATTCTCACTGTCTCACAGGGAGTGTGTTGGTATATTCTCACTGTCTCACAGTGAGTGTGTTGGTGTATTCTCAAGGTCTCACAGTGAGTGTGTTGGTATATTCTCAATGTCTCACAGTGAGTGTGTTTGTATATTCTCAATGTTTCACAGTGAGTGTGTTGGTATATTCCCAATGCCTCACAGTCAGTGTGTTGGTATATTCTCACTGTCTCACAGTGAGTGTGTTGGTATATTCTCAATGTCTCACAGTGAGAGTGTTGGTGTATACTCAATGTCTCACAGTGAGAGTGGTGGGATATTCTCAATGACTCACAGTGAGTGTGTTGGGATATTCTCACTGTCTCACAGTGAGTGTGTTGGTATATTCTCACTGTCTCACAGTGAGTGTGTTGGTATACTCACAATGACTCACAGTGAGTGTGTTGGGATATTCTCACTGTCTCACAGTGAGTGTGTTGGTGTATTCTCTCTGTCTGACAGTGAGTGTGTTGGTATATTCTCACTGTCTCACAGTGAGTGTGTTGGTATATTCTCAAAGTCTCACAGTGAGTGTGTTGGTATATTCTCACTGTCTCACAGTGAGTGTGTTGGTATATTCTCAATGTGTCACAGTGAGTGTGTTGGTATATTCTCACTGTCTCACAGTGAGTGTGTTGGTGTATTCTCATTGTCTCACAGTGAGTGTGTTGGTATATTCCCACTGTCTCAATGTGAGTGTGTTGGTATATTCTCACTGTCTCACAGTGAGTGTGTTTGTATATTCTCAATATCTCACAGTGAGTGTGTTGGTATGTTCTCCACGTCTAACAGTGAGTGTGTTGGTATATTCTCACTGTCTCAGAGTGAGTGTGTTGGTATATTCTCACTGTCGGACAGTGAGTGTGTTGGTATATTCTCAATGTCTCACAGTGAGTGAGTTGGTATATTCTCACTGTCGCACAGTGAGTGTGTTGGTATATTCTCAATATCTCACAGTGAGTGTGTTGGGATATTCTCAACGTCTCACAGTGAGTGTGTTGGTATATTCTCACTATCTCAAAGTGAGTATGTTGGTATATTCTCGCTGACTCACAGTGAGTGTGTTGGTATATTCTCAATGTCTCACAGTGAGTGTGTTGGTATATTCTCACTGTCTCACAGTGAGTGTGTTGGTATATTCCCACAGTCTCACTGTGAGTGTGTTGGTATATTCTCAATGTCTCACAGTGAGTTTGTTGGAATATTCTCAATGTCTCACAATGAGTGTGTTGGCGTATTCTCAATGTCTAACAGTGAGTGTGTTTGTATATTCTCAATGTCACACAGTGAGTGTGTTGGTGTATTCTCAATGTCTCACAGTGAGTGTGTTGGTATATTCTCAATGTCTCACAGTGAGTGTGTTGGTATATTCTCAATGTCTCACAGTGAGTTTGTTGGTATATTCTCACTGTCTCACAGTGAGTGTGTTGGTATATTCTCAATGTCTCACAGTGAGTGTGTTGGTATATTCTCACTGTCTCACAGTGAGTGTGTTGGGATATTCTCACTGTCTCACAGTGAGTGTGTTGGGAAGTTCTCAATGTCTCACAGTGAGTGTGTTGGTATATTCTCAATGTCTCACAGTGAGTGTGTTGGTATATTCTCAATGTCTCACAGTGAGTGTGTTGGTATATTCTCAATGTCTCACAGTGAGTGTGTTGGTATATTCTCAATTTCTCACAGTGAGTGTGTTGGTATATTCTCAATGTCTCACAGTGAGTGTGTTGGTATATTCTCACTGTCTCACAGTGAGTGTTATGGGATATTCTCACTGTCTCACAGTGAGTGTGTTGGTATATTCTCACTGTCTCACTGTGAGTGTGTTGGTATATTCTCAATGTCTCGCAGTGAGTGTGTTGGTATATTCTCAATGTCTCACAGTGAGTGTGTTGGTATATTCTCAATTTCTCACAGTTAGTGTGTTGGTATATTCTCAATGTCTCACAGTGAGTGTGTTGGTATATTCTCAATGCCTCACAGTGAGTATGTTGGTATATTCTCAATGTCTCACAGTGAGTGTGTTGGTATATTCTCAATGTCTCACAGTGAGTGTGTTGGTATATTCCCAATGTCTCACAGTGAGTGTGTTGGTATATTCTCAATGTCTCACTGTGAGTGTGTTGGTATATTCTCACTGTCTCACTGTGAGTGTGTTGGTATATTCTCACTGTCTGACAGTGAGTCTGTTGGTATATTCTCAAAGTCTCACAGTGAGTGTGTTGGTATATTTTCACTGTCTCACAGTGAGTGTGTTGGTATATTCTCACTGTCTCACTGTGAGTGTGTTGGTATATTCTCAATTTCTCACAGTGAGTGTGTTGGTATATTCTCACTGTCTCACAGTGAGTGTGTTGGTATATTCTCACTGTCTCACAGTGAGTGTGTTGGTGTATTTTCAATGTCTCACAGTGAGTGTGTTGGTATATTCTCACTGTCTCACAGTGAGTGTGTTGGTATATTCTCAATGTCTCACAGTGAGTGTGTTCGTATATTCTCAATGTCTCACAGTGAGTGTGTTGGTATATTCTCACTGTCTCACAGTGAGTGTGTTGGCATATTCTCACTGTCAAACAGTATTTTGGGATATTCTCAATGTCTCACAGTGAGTGTGTTGGCATATTCTCAATGTCTCACAGTGAGTGTGTTGGTATATTCTCAATGTCTCACAGTGAGTGTGTTGGTATATTCTCACTGTCTCACAGTGAGTGTGTTGGGATATTCTCACTGTCTCACTGTGAGTGTGTTGGTGTATTCTCAATGTCTCACAGTGAGTGTGTTGGTATATTCCCAATGTCTCACAGTGAGTGTGTTGGTATATTCTCACTGTCTCACAGTGAGTGAGTTGGTATATTCTCAATGTCTCACAGTGAGTGTGTTGGTATATTCTCACTGTATCACAGTGAGTGTGTTGGTATATTCTCAATGTCTCTCAGTGAGTGTGTCGGTATATTCTCAATATCTCACAGTGAGTGTGTTGGTATATTCTCAATGTCTCACAGTGAGTGTGTTGGTATATTCTCAATGTCTCACAGTGAGTGTGTTGGTATATTCTCACTGTCTCATAGTGAGTGTGTTGGTATATTCTCACTGTCTCACAGTGAGTCTGTTGGTATATTCTCAAAGTCTCACAGTGAGTGTGTTGGTATATTTTCACTGTCTCACAGTGAGTGTGTTGGTATATTCTCACTGTCTCACTGTGAGTGTGTTGGTATATTCTCACTGTCTCAAAGTGAGTATGTTGGTATATTCTCGCTGACTCACAGTGAGTGTGTTGGTATATTCTCAATGTCTCACAGTGAGTGTGTTGGTATATTCTCACTGTCTCACAGTGAGTGTGTTGGTATATTCCCACAGTCTCACTGTGAGTGTGTTGGTATATTCTCAATGTCTCACAGTGAGTTTGTTGGTATATTCTCAATGTCTCACAATGAGTGTGTTGGCGTATTCTCAATGTCTAACAGTGAGTGTGTTTGTATATTCTCAATGTCACACAGTCAGTGTGTTGGTGTATTCTCAATGTTTCACAGTGAGTGTGTTGGTATATTCTCACTGTCTCACTGTGAGTGTGTTGGTATATTCTCAATTTCTCACAGTGAGTGTGTTGATATATTCTCACTGTCTCACAGTGAGTGTGTTGGTATATTCTCACTGTCTCACAGTGAGTGTGTTGGTATATTCTCAATGTCTCACAGTGAGTGTGTTGGTGTATTCTCAATGTCTCAGAGTGATTGTGTTGGGATATTCTCAATGTCTCACAGTGAGTGTGTTGGTATATTCTCACTGTCTCACAGGGAGTGTGTTGGTATATTCTCACTGTCTCACAGTGAGTGTGTTGGTGTATTCTCAATGTCTCACAGTGAGTGTGTTGGTATATTCTCAATGTCTCACAGTGAGTGTGTTGGTATATTCTCAATGTCTCGCAGTGAGTGTGTTGGTATATTCTCAATGTCTCACAGTGAGTGTGTTGGTATATTCTCAATGTCTCACAGTGAGTGTGTTGGTATATTCTCAATTTCTCACAGTGAGTGTGTTGGTATATTCTCAATGTCTCACAGTGAGTGTGTTGGTATATTCTCACTGTCTCACAGTGAGTGTGTTGGCATATTCTCACTGTCTCACAGTGAGTGTGTTGGTATATTCTCACTGTCTCACTGTGAGTGTGTTGGTATATTCTCAATGTCTCGCAGTGAGTGTATTGGTATATTCTCAATGTCTCACAGTGAGTGTGTTGGTATATTCTCAATTTCTCACAGTTAGTGTGTTGGTATATTCTCAATGCCTCACAGTGAGTATGTTGGTATATTCTCAATGTCTCACAGTGAGTGTGTTGGTATATTCTCAATGTCTCACAGTGAGTGTGTTGGTATATTCCCAATGTCTCACAGTGAGTGTGTTGGTATATTCTCAATGTCTCACAGTGAGTGTGTTGGTATATTCTCAATGTCTCACTGTGAGTGTGTTGGTATATTCTCACTGTCTGACAGTGAGTCTGTTGGTATATTCTCAAAGTCTCACAGTGAGTGTGTTGGTATATTTTCACTGTCTCACAGTGAGTGTGTTGGTATATTCTCACTGTCTCACTGTGAGTGTGTTGGTATATTCTCAATTTCTCACAGTGAGTGTGTTGGTATATTCTCACTGTCTCACAGTGAGTGTGTTGGTATATTCTCACTGTCTCATAGTGAGTGTGTTGCGGTATTTTCAATGTGTCACAGTGAGTGTGTTGGTATATTCTCACTGTCTCACAGTGAGTGTGTTGGTATATTCTCAATGTCTCACAGTGAGTGTGTTCGTATATTCTCAATGTCTCACAGTGAGTGTGTTGGTATATTCTCACTGTCTCACAGTGAGTGTGTTGGCATATTCTCACTGTCAAACAGTATTTTGGGATATTCTCAATGTCTCACAGTGAGTGTGTTGGCATATTCTCAATGTCTCACAGTGAGTGTGTTGGTATATTCTCAATGTCTCACAGTGAGTGTGTTGGTATATTCTCACTGTCTCACAGTGAATGTGTTGGGATATTCTCACTGTCTCACTGTGAGTGTGTTGGTGTATTCTCAATGTCTCACAGTGAGTGTGTTGGTATATTCCCAATGTCTCACAGTGAGTGTGTTGGTATATTCTCACTGTCTCACAGTGAGTGTGTTGGGATATTCTCACTGTCTCACTGTGAGTGTGTTGGTATATTCTCACTGTCTCACAGTGAGTGTGTTGGTATATTCTCAATGTCTCACAGTGAGTGTGTTGGTATATTCTCACTGTATCACAGTGAGTGTGTTGGTATATTCTCAATGTCTCTCAGTGAGTGTGTCGGAATATACTCAATATCTCACAGTGAGTGTGTTGGTATATTCTCAATGTCTCACAGTGAGTGTGTTGGTATATTCTCAATGTCTCACAGTGAGTGTCTGGGTATATTCTCACTGTCTCACAGTGAGTGTGTTGGTATATTCTCACTGTCTCACAGTGAGTCTGTTGGTATATTCTCAAAGTCTCACAGTGAGTGTGTTGGTATATTTTAACTGTCTCACAGTGAGTGTGTTGGTATATTCTCACTGTCTCACTGTGAGTGTGTTGGTATATTCTCACTGTCTCAAAGTGAGTATGTTGGTATATTCTCGCTGACTCACAGTGAGTGTGTTGGTATATTCTCAATGTCTCACAGTGAGTGTGTTGGTATATTCTCACTGTCTCAGAGTGAGTGTGTTGGTATATTCTCACTGTCGGACAGTGAGTGTGTTGGTATATTCTCAATGTCTCACAGTGAGTGAGTTGGTATATTCTCACTGTCGCACAGTGAGTGTGTTGGTATATTCTCAATATCTCACAGTGAGTGTGTTGGGATATTCTCAACGTCTCACAGTGAGTGTGTTGGTATATTCTCACTATCTCAAAGTGAGTATGTTGGTATATTCTCGCTGACTCACAGTGAGTGTGTTGGTATATTCTCAATGTCTCACAGTGAGTGTGTTGGTATATTCTCACTGTCTCACAGTGAGTGTGTTGGTATATTCCCACAGTCTCACTGTGAGTGTGTTGGTATATTCTCAATGTCTCACAGTGAGTTTGTTGGAATATTCTCAATGTCTCACAATGAGTGTGTTGGCGTATTCTCAATGTCTAACAGTGAGTGTGTTTGTATATTCTCAATGTCACACAGTGAGTGTGTTGGTGTATTCTCAATGTCTCACAGTGAGTGTGTTGGTATATTCTCAATGTCTCACAGTGAGTGTGTTGGTATATTCTCAATGTCTCACAGTGAGTTTGTTGGTATATTCTCACTGTCTCACAGTGAGTGTGTTGGTATATTCTCAATGTCTCACAGTGAGTGTGTTGGTATATTCTCACTGTCTCACAGTGAGTGTGTTGGGATATTCTCACTGTCTCACAGTGAGTGTGTTGGGAAGTTCTCAATGTCTCACAGTGAGTGTGTTGGTATATTCTCAATGTCTCACAGTGAGTGTGTTGGTATATTCTCAATGTCTCACAGTGAGTGTGTTGGTATATTCTCAATGTCTCACAGTGAGTGTGTTGGTATATTCTCAATGTCTCACAGTGAGTGTGTTGGTATATTCTCAATTTCTCACAGTGAGTGTGTTGGTATATTCTCAATGTCTCACAGTGAGTGTGTTGGTATATTCTCACTGTCTCACAGTGAGTGTTATGGGTTATTCTCACTGTCTCACAGTGAGTGTGTTGGTATATTCTCACTGTCTCACTGTGAGTGTGTTGGTATATTCTCAATGTCTCGCAGTGAGTGTGTTGGTATATTCTCAATGTCTCACAGTGAGTGTGTTGGTATATTCTCAATTTCTCACAGTTAGTGTGTTGGTATATTCTCAATGTCTCACAGTGAGTGTGTTGGTATATTCTCAATGCCTCACAGTGAGTATGTTGGTATATTCTCAATGTCTCACAGTGAGTGTGTTGGTATATTCTCAATGTCTCACAGTGAGTGTGTTGGTATATTCCCAATGTCTCACAGTGAGTGTGTTGGTATATTCTCAATGTCTCACTGTGAGTGTGTTGGTATATTCTCACTGTCTCACTGTGAGTGTGTTGGTATATTCTCACTGTCTGACAGTGAGTCTGTTGGTATATTCTCAAAGTCTCACAGTGAGTGTGTTGGTATATTTTCACTGTCTCACAGTGAGTGTGTTGGTATATTCTCACTGTCTCACTGTGAGTGTGTTGGTATATTCTCAATTTCTCACAGTGAGTGTGTTGGTATATTCTCACTGTCTCACAGTGAGTGTGTTGGTATATTCTCACTGTCTCACAGTGAGTGTGTTGGTGTATTTTCAATGTCTCACAGTGAGTGTGTTGGTATATTCTCACTGTCTCACAGTGAGTGTGTTGGTATATTCTCAATGTCTCACAGTGAGTGTGTTCGTATATTCTCAATGTCTCACAGTGAGTGTGTTGGTATATTCTCACTGTCTCACAGTGAGTGTGTTGGCATATTCTCACTGTCAAACAGTATTTTGGGATATTCTCAATGTCTCACAGTGAGTGTGTTGGCATATTCTCAATGTCTCACAGTGAGTGTGTTGGTATATTCTCAATGTCTCACAGTGAGTGTGTTGGTATATTCTCACTGTCTCACAGTGAGTGTGTTGGGATATTCTCACTGTCTCACTGTGAGTGTGTTGGTGTATTCTCAATGTCTCACAGTGAGTGTGTTGGTATATTCCCAATGTCTCACAGTGAGTGTGTTGGTATATTCTCACTGTCTCACAGTGAGTGAGTTGGTATATTCTCAATGTCTCACAGTGAGTGTGTTGGTATATTCTCACTGTATCACAGTGAGTGTGTTGGTATATTCTCAATGTCTCTCAGTGAGTGTGTCGGTATATTCTCAATATCTCACAGTGAGTGTGTTGGTATATTCTCAATGTCTCACAGTGTGTGTGTTGGTATATTCTCAATGTCTCACAGTGAGTGTGTTGGTATATTCTCACTGTCTCATAGTGAGTGTGTTGGTATATTCTCACTGTCTCACAGTGAGTCTGTTGGTATATTCTCAAAGTCTCACAGTGAGTGTGTTGGTATATTTTCACTGTCTCACAGTGAGTGTGTTGGTATATTCTCACTGTCTCACTGTGAGTGTGTTGGTATATTCTCACTGTCTCAAAGTGAGTATGTTGGTATATTCTCGCTGACTCACAGTGAGTGTGTTGGTATATTCTCAATGTCTCACAGTGAGTGTGTTGGTATATTCTCACTGTCTCACAGTGAGTGTGTTGGTATATTCCCACAGTCTCACTGTGAGTGTGTTGGTATATTCTCAATGTCTCACAGTGAGTTTGTTGGTATATTCTCAATGTCTCACAATGAGTGTGTTGGCGTATTCTCAATGTCTAACAGTGAGTGTGTTTGTATATTCTCAATGTCACACAGTCAGTGTGTTGGTGTATTCTCAATGTTTCACAGTGAGTGTGTTGGTATATTCTCACTGTCTCACTGTGAGTGTGTTGGTATATTCTCAATTTCTCACAGTGAGTGTGTTGATATATTCTCACTGTCTCACAGTGAGTGTGTTGGTATATTCTCACTGTCTCACAGTGAGTGTGTTGGTATATTCTCAATGTCTCACAGTGAGTGTGTTGGTGTATTCTCAATGTCTCAGAGTGATTGTGTTGGGATATTCTCAATGTCTCACAGTGAGTGTGTTGGTATATTCTCACTGTCAAACAGGGAGTGTGTTGGTATATTCTCACTGTCTCACAGTGAGTGTGTTGGTGTATTCTCAATGTCTCACAGTGAGTGTGTTGGTATATTCTCAATGTCTCACAGTGAGTGTGTTGGTATATTCTCAATGTCTCGCAGTGAGTGTGTTGGTATATTCTCAATGTCTCACAGTGAGTGTGTTGGTATATTCTCAATGTCTCACAGTGAGTGTGTTGGTATATTCTCAATTTCTCACAGTGAGTGTGTTGGTATATTCTCAATGTCTCACAGTGAGTGTGTTGGTATATTCTCACTGTCTCACAGTGAGTGTTATGGGATATTCTCACTGTCTCACAGTGAGTGTGTTGGTATATTCTCACTGTCTCACTGTGAGTGTGTTGGTATATTCTCAATGTCTCGCAGTGAGTGTATTGGTATATTCTCAATGTCTCACAGTGAGTGTGTTGGTATATTCTCAATTTCTCACAGTTAGTGTGTTGGTATATTCTCAATGCCTCACAGTGAGTATGTTGGTATATTCTCAATGTCTCACAGTGAGTGTGTTGGTATATTCTCAATGTCTCACAGTGAGTGTGTTGGTATATTCCCAATGTCTCACAGTGAGTGTGTTGGTATATTCTCAATGTCTCACAGTGAGTGTGTTGGTATATTCTCAATGTCTCACTGTGAGTGTGTTGGTATATTCTCACTGTCTGACAGTGAGTCTGTTGGTATATTCTCAAAGTCTCACAGTGAGTGTGTTGGTATATTTTCACTGTCTCACAGTGAGTGTGTTGGTATATTCTCACTGTCTCACTGTGAGTGTGTTGGTATATTCTCAATTTCTCACAGTGAGTGTGTTGGTATATTCTCACTGTCTCACAGTGAGTGTGTTGGTATATTCTCACTGTCTCATAGTGAGTGTGTTGCGGTATTTTCAATGTGTCACAGTGAGTGTGTTGGTATATTCTCACTGTCTCACTGTGAGTGTGTTGGTATATTCTCACTGTCTCACTGTGAGTGTGTTGGTATATTCTCACTGTCTGACAGTGAGTCTGTTGGTATATTCTCAAAGTCTCACAGTGAGTGTGTTGGTATATTTTCACTGTCTCACAGTGAGTGTGTTGGTATATTCTCACTGTCTCACTGTGAGTGTGTTGGTATATTCTCAATTTCTCACAGTGAGTGTGTTGGTATATTCTCACTGTCTCACAGTGAGTGTGTTGGTATATTCTCACTGTCTCACAGTGAGTGTGTTG